>NC_091215.1:21707215-21844715 GCF_040958095.1 Procambarus clarkii | reverse complement strand
GACGAACGCTGGTTTGAGTAACGTCAACACCACACAGTGGGGTCGCGCTGCTTCTTGCACATTCCTAGACGCCTCCGACGATGCACATAAATTATGTTGTTCTTGCTTAAAGATGCTAATGATGCTGGGATATAAAAGGGTGACTGCTGAGATGTTGAAAAGCATTGACGTTTTTGTAGAAAAAAAGAAATGAAATGTCTTATATACAACAAATGTCAAAAAGGTTCGTTCGGTGTTGGCAGGTAAGCTGCTCCATGTTTCTTAAATAAAAAAAAATGAAAAATAAAAGAACTGTTGAAACAATTTGAAAAATGGACAAATGCCATAAAGGTTTGTTCAGTGTTTGTCGAGTAGGCTGCTCCATTATTGAGACGTAAGTGACAAATACAAAACAAATGGAACACATTTGAAACAAAGAAAGATTGTCATAATGGAGCAGCCAACCCAACAAACACTGAACGAACCTTTTGTAATAACGAATATGAAAGACAAGGGCTGCTGGCTGGGTTAGTACTGCGTGAGCAACCATTTGTGGCACACGTGCCTCTGGCTCTCAAACACCTGTCCCACACGGTGTTGAAAGACTGCGCTCAATCGGTGCAATTCAGACCCTATTGTTTGAAGAACATAAGGGTCATAACATTGGTGAAGCTAGGCGCAATAAGGGCTTAACACAACGGTCGGATGCCAGTGATACAGCACCTATGAGGATGATACAGCGAGCGTATCCAGGTGTAGCTCTGAGCCCCACCCTTGCCATCTCGAATTTATATAGATGATACATAGATGAATCGTTTTCTGCGTTCAGTGATGATGCATCTGATACAAGTAGCATAGATGAAGTGTTAGCGGCTTCCATGGTGGTGTTCATTGATATTTTCAAGAATACCTGAATCTCTTCCTGACTGATAGACACTCTTTGAGGCTAGCTGAATCTCTTCCTGACTGATGGACACTCTGAGGCTAGCTGAATCTCTTCCTGTGTGGGACCTTACAAAGCGATCTTTTCAAGACTACCTTACAAATTGAGCTTTTCCTATAATCGTTTCAATACTACCTTATGCTTTACAAGCTTGCCTACATACCACCTACAAGTACTAAAGCCAAGGGTGCACACGAGTGCATTATTTGCAAGAACACAGAACGATGAAACAGGAAATGAAAATCTATCTGTAGCTGGTGCAAGGAGAGCAAAGTCGCGCTGTGTACCATGGACTACTTCGTTGACTATTACGCACCTCCAAAGTAGAGTGTGTAATACAGTGTGTTACTGTGTAAATAGTATGTGAAACTGTACATATTGTAATTTTAGTGAATTTTTACCATGTAATATTGTGACAATAAACATTTATTGTGGACACATTACTGACACATGTATCACAGTTCCATGGAAAATTATGAACATTCTACTGTATACATATTGTAAAGGTCACAAATATGCATCATATACGATAAAAGAAACAAATAAAACCGCATTGGAAATGCATAGAAAAAATATTTGAAAATATATTTGTGGCAACACGCGGTGCTTGAATGGCCTGCGCGACTGTGTCTGGGAGCTTCACACACGGGCGACCAGGCCCTGATGACGTCACAGCGCACCTTGTCCACGCCCTCACAGCCAAAGTAAGTGGAATTTGGTAATTATTTTTACATAGACATGTTCAGGGAAGGTAATTTATCATTTTGCAAAGAAAAATTATATTTTGGGGAACATTTGATGTCATGCACTCTGGGGGAATTTCACAATAAACACAGTGCATCACACTGGTTACATGGGGGGACACTCGTTTTGTATGACGTCCGTTTCACATGACGAACATGGAACGGATTAAATTCGTTATGCGAGGTACCACTGTATATATATATATTAGTATATTTTGGTAGCAATCTTTCCTGTAGACATATATTATTAAATATGACCGAAAAAGTAAGATTAATAATTCTAACACGAATTTTTTCGATCTTTCTTACGTTTCTTTTCATTGTTGATGGTAATTCAAAGATCAATTCTCCAAAATTAATTTTTATTTCTAGTCTGACGCGACACTTGAACGCGTTTCGTAAAACTTATTACATTTTCAAAGACTTTAGTTTACACAAACACACACAACTTTAACTGAATGGAGCTTAAACATCTTTCGAGTTTTTATACCTACATTTGGGTGAAGTGACATGTTACAATAGTTTATGCAACTTACTAACTATTGTAACATGTCACTTCACCCAAATGTATTATAAAAACTCGAAAGATGTTTAAGCTCTATTCAGTTAAAGTTGTGTGTGTTTGTGTAAACTAAAGTCTTTGAAAATGTAATAAGTTTTACGAAACGCGCTCAAGTGTCGCGTCAGACTAGAAATAAAAATGAATTTTGGAGAATTAATCTTTGAATTACTATCAACAGTGAAAAGAAACGTAAGAAAGATCGAGAAAATTCGTGTTAGAATTATTAATCTTACTTTTTCGGTCATATTTAACACATACATACATACATACATATATATATATATATATATATATATATATATATATATATATATATATATATATATATATATATATATATATATATATATATATATTTATTTATTTATTTATTTTTCCTACAGTGAATAGCTTCTTTTGCAGCTTCATATTGGTTCATCAAGGTAATCCTATATTGCTAAACAAGTGGTGATGGGTGCACATTTATACCAACCAAATGGACAAGCAAAATTTGTCAGCAACAGCCTTGAGGCGCCTTCAGTATGCAGATTCAGCAAAGATTCTGTATATTCAAGACTTTGAGAACATGAAGGGAAGAGAAACATATGGAGAGATAAAATAAGCCAAAACACACACTTCATCTGACAAAATGGAGGACATCTGCCCTCCAGTGAGGTTACTAGAGATGGTGGCCTCGTTGTACTGTGCAGGTAGTATATTGCAAACGTGAATGACTTTTTTTATGCACCATGATATTCAATATTAGCTTTGCTTCTCTCTGTGAAATATTCTAAGTATACTGCAGCTCAAAAGGATTCAATTCATGCTTCACTTACTATCAAACTTACACGGATGATTCCATTTAAATATATAATGGAATTAGGGCAATTTCTCCACAATGTAGCTGAGAGCACTGGGATATATATATTGAATTTTAAACATTACCAACAAAGATTAAGCTTTACCTGTACTGATTATAATTTGTTGTAAAAAATAATAATAAAAGTTTAATTTTATGTTTGTTGATCAGAATTTTTTTACAGAAAATTAATTCATTATTTTGCCCTGATCCCAACATATCATGCAATAGCATAAAATGCTTGATGCAAATTTGTTATAGTAGTCTACTGAATTGCGAAAGGTGTGGGAAGGTTTATAATACTGTATTAAATATACGTTCTGAAAGAGGAACAGAAGCAAGAGGCCCAGTATCTTCATATTTATGAAATACTGTACTGCACAGTAGTTGGATTATGAAATAATAAATTGAAAAACAAAAAATTCAGAATTGCAGTGATTTCTGTTGTGATATATATTTGTTTGGTAGAAATATTCTGCTAAAACAATTATTAGAATGGCTATTTTTGGAATTATTTAATAGCAATATTTGAACGGAATAATTGCTATCAAGCTTCCTTATGTGACTTCACGTATTTAATGGGATTACATTGCATTACATTAATTACAATGGATACATATAACTAATACATAGTATCGTATGGATACACAGTCAGCGGTTGTTAACGTAAATTTCAAATTATACTTCATGAAATTGTGACCCACATTTTACAACTCTACGCATCTACAATAGAGCGAATCTGCTGACTCACCTCCCATGCAGGTATTTAACTCTTGTTAGGAGATCTGCATGGCCCGAGGAATATTGTTCTATTACATCTTTTACATCATAGGGTTTTAGGGCCTCTTTGAACTTACGTCTGGCTAGGAAGTACCTAATCTGAAGAAGGGAGAGAGAGTACGACAGTTTAGGACAGGGGAAAAAAGGGTGTCCAGGACCTTTTAAGATTATTTTCCAACCGTGTTTAGTCACTGAGTAAGGTTTTTATGTATTCAATGTTTATTTAGTATCTCCGTTTATTTTATTTATATTATCCTTATGGTTTACGTAAGTAGCATAAAAGTTCATACAACGGCACAGATAAAGTAAGCTTCCAACACTCATCTAAAACGGTTAGAAAATCCACTGCAAAGCTGGCAGTTATGAGGTTAGGTTGGTAAAGAAAGTACTCTAGCAGCTTGCACAGGGGCAGAACCTTCTCTCCGTGCTACGTCCTTAGTGCAATAACAATAATGTCTCATTGTCCAGCTACTAGGTAGACACATGTGACATACAAAATTTAAACCATATGGTTAAGATTTAGAAGGTGACATACAAAATACCGAATTTTATAAAAAATATTGTCACATCTGGCTAATATTAAGCTACATATAGCATCATAGCATCGGGATTACTCAGCCAAGTTTAAATTCAGTGTAACACCAAATAAAATGTGGTAAAATAATAATAGTTACATGCTGATACCATATTTTAAACAAAGTATTACTTGGGAATTAAATTTGGCGAGGGGTTTCCCTACTAAAGACAAATAATAAGGAGAAGGTTTAATGTTTTGCTGCTGACTAGGTTGAATCAAGAAGAAAGCTAAAGGCATGAGAGTTTAAACATCTGAAAGATAATTTATCTTTTGCAAAGATATCTGGAAAACAACAAGGATTAGTTTGGTGGAAATTATGTGGATTTTATTCTGATGAATCAGAGGGAGTCACTTAATTTTTACACTTGTAAAATTATGTGCAAATAAAAATCAAAACCCTTCTGAATATAGTAACCCTATAAGATTTGCATCACTGCACATGACGATTTCCTTTAACAACATTCAGCTACTCAGCTATGATGAACAGCTGAAATTATGTCTCACACAGTAAACACCCACGTCATACAGTCAAAGGTCACAATGGCCAAAAGCATTAGTAACCTGTATTCTCAAAGGATATACTTTTCTATTTAAAGTTAAAGAGCCTACAAAAATTGTATCTAACCGCCGGGCCTTCCTAATTTTCTCTACCTTTTTCTTATTGAGACATAATAGATTATGTCAATAACTGAAGCCTGCAATAAATAACTTGTAACCATCAGTCAACTCACATCTTCTCAAATCTCCTCAGTTCAAAGCAGGAGCAGTAAATTAATATGCTTTGTAACAAATTTGGTTGATAACACTCCCCTAAACAGAGACTACATACACTGATAAACTGTGAAACATAATAAAAAAGATGCACATCTACTACATAAGTATTGATGGTAAAACAGAAAAATATTGTTTCTGCTGCTATGAACACCTGAAGATGATTAATATTTCATAAGACTATTGCATCAGTATGAAAACCTGAACTTTAATAAATAACTTTAATACACAAATATCCTTTGAGAGCACAAAGTCACAAAGACATTGTATATTGTATTTGGTCCTGTCAGTAAAATTATGTGTCACTTCACCAATATTGTAGTACTTAGGAATGTCAACGACGAGAACATAATATAATTAATAAGCTAACTTACTAAATTGATGTTGCAAGTACCGCCAGCAGTAGAGTCTAAGAGCTATAATTTCTTAAGGATGTTACTAGAAAATTACCAACAGGAAGCTACCAGTGCACTGCTACGGTTGGCTTCTGCTACAACTACTAAGTTGGGTTTAAAATCAACATTCAATACTATCACAATGCCTTCAGTGTGCATACAACAATTTAGCAACATTTTCAAAACCATCTCTGAGAGAGCAGTTGCACTGTATGATAATAAATATACAGATCATTATTTAAGAAGAAGGAATCTTGAGGCAGGCTTTTTCTGCGAACATTTTAATTATACAAGCTGGCCCTTCTTAAGCTCAAAAGATGCCAACATGCTTCATTTAGTAATGCCAAAGAATACTATCTCTAAATGACTTGCTCCATATTTATGAGTACAGTATACAGCACTTATCACATGCTAAAAAAAAACTTCAGTACATGTAAGGAAAGCCATTTTTGTGCTACCAATACTAATGAAACCATAACGAACAATTAGTATGACTCTTCCTGAGCTTACCAACTAAACAACAGTTATACCTTACCACAGGATTGTCTATATAATTAAAACCCAATAAAGAAAAGTTCCCACAACATACAATCCTTACCACAAAAATAGCTTACAGTTACATGTTAAAAGAATTAATTTTAGCAGTACATGATAAACAAAGGCAAAGACAAAACAAACTCATTTAAGATACTACAACTTGCGCAGAATCCTACACAATCAAACTGATCTGGGATTAATTTTAAAGACATGAAAGTCATGGAATATTTGTATCACTTATTGTTATCACAGATTGGTATACTAAAAGTAAATGGGTAGTACAGTAATGGTATGCTAAGTTTGAGTTCCTGCTACCAGAGTGAGAAATAATAGTCGCTGTGTGATATGCTGGCGGAAAGAGAGGATGTCAAGTTTTGATTACAATGCAAAATATAGTTAGAGAAAGCACACAAATTAAAAACAAACAAAACATTTAAGTTAAACATGAAGGGGAGTATAAAGAAATAACTACTGCACAGAAATATATAAATTACTATGCAAAAGAATAGAAAACTAAAGAATGGTTTGTAATGTATTAAAAAAATCTGCCAAAGAAGCAGTGATGAACTAATGTTTAACTATATTTTATAAATGTAGAGTACTGTATAGAGTACTAGAAGATTGGATGTTTATTTATGCATGTACTCATACAAAATGTGGCTTCTGTTCAGTGTATTTGGTTCTGTAATATTAATGTGCTCTTGAGAAGAGGTTTTGTAGACTACAAAATATCTTCAAATAACACACTAGTTGAGAAAAGCTACGTGCTTCTCGACACCTAAAATAGTGAGCGAATATATAGTAATCAAGTGTGAACAGAAGGAGGAATCAGTCAAGTGGGTGTTGTGGGTCAGTGCGAGTACCTCCCCTGGAGAGTCTTGACACGGGACAGGAGATCGACGTGCCCAGCTGAATACTGCTCGATCACATCCTTTACATCGTATGGCTTCAGTGCTTCCTTAAACTTACGCCGGGCCGTGAAATATTTGATCTAACCCAGGAAGGGAGACCAGTTAGAGTGATGAACTGTTATGAGAATACAGTAGTGATTTTCTGAAGATTGTGAATGATCTGAAAATTCTCGAGTCTACATACAGAAAAATATCTCTTCTATATAATTTACCTTTAATTTTTAAGATAAAATGATATCATATCTAATAGAGAGGAAACAATAATTTAAATGGTTCACAAGGTATACAAATTAAAAATTACTTATGACACATGTTGGCAAATTTATTTTCAGAGTCTAATATCAGTTGAAATAATTATTGTTAGCACTATTAGTCAAATTTGAGTTCACATTCAGCAGTAGAGGATAAAGCTAATTCATCAAGGCAAGATAAACTATCTTTTTCCTGAGATGCTAAATGTAATTTCAATGCTGAAAGGTACCTGACACAGGTGTTAGTAGTAATTACTTAATGTTGTAATTCTAGAAAGAGCCTATGTGGTGATGGTCATGATGGCTCACTCTGGTAGCCATGGGATCCAGTTGTTGATAACCCATTACTTATGACAAAGCCAAGGAAACAATGACCCAGCTTCAACCTAATAGACATAAGTCTTGGTGTTGGTTAACAGACTTCTGCTCGAACAATACCCAATCTCCGGAAAAACAAGGAACAACTAAAGAATGCAGTCAAGTAATCTGGTATTATATTCAGTTGTAACAAAAAACAATGGTAGACTTTGATTGGAGCAAGCTCATGTTTTCACTGGATCAAAATTCAGTGGAAAAACAAACAAAAACAACAATAAATTATTTAGTGCAATGAAATGCTACATTCTGAGTGACAGACACCTCAGTAGTTCCCCTGAGCATATGGCACCTTAGGGTCATGATTGACACCCAATGCTCCTAAGATAATTTCCCCCCCTCAGGAGCAAGTGCCCTTTCACACACTGACTTGCCCCATACAAGTCCCCAGTGGAGGCAGAAACAAATGGGATGAGTTTCTTTCACCCTGATGTCCCTGTTACCTAACAGTATATAGGTACCTGGGAGTTGGACAGCTGCTATGGGCTACTCCTTGTGGGTATATAACAAAATAGGAGGCCTGGTCAAGGACCGGGCCGCAGGGATGCTAAGCCCTGAAATCATCTCAAGATAACCTTAAGATATACAATGGGTGTGGAGTAGGGATTGAACATCAATCCAGTAAAGAGGATAACTATCCTCAACCCTTTGGCTGTAACACCACCTTTTCTATGAACAAATCCACAAGGGCCGTGACGAGGGTTCAAACCTACGCATAGGATGTTTCCAGCTGTGCCTTAGTTCACTAAGGGCACAGATGATTAACCCTTAAAGTGCGCATCACGTCATATGACGTGCTGGATGTTGTTCCAGTAAACTGCGCACCACGTCATATGATGTGTTGGAGTACTACGCAAGATTTAAACAGCCCGCGGATACACGGGGTTCACCACACCTTCATCAGGGCTCTAGTAAACAGACGCCATTTTTAAAAAAATCGTGGGCCAAACTCCCGGGTGTTATTGGCCTCAGTGAGTAACCAAGCCTGACGCACGCAGCATGAGCTAACAGCACTGCTGTTCAGCTTGTGACCACAGCATCGCCTAAAAATGCCAAATTATACTTGTTCATGCTATTATGTAGCGATGATATTATTACAGAAGACCCCTGACTGTGATAAAACTGACCAGGGTTCTGATAATAGCAGGATTGTGGTGATATTTAGCGCTGTGCGCCATGGAGGGAGGAGTAATGCTGTGGGAGGGAGGGTGGTGGCGATGTCTTTTGACTGTGTGTGGCCACCTTTTATTGACTGCACTCAGCATATCAGCTTAGTGGTTCGCTATGGTGAACACAAATGTAGATACTTATATATAACGTGTGTATAGAGGGTATAAACAGCAAGAGAAGGTTTGGAGCCGCCATTTTGGTGAGGGCGGTGGCGTCGTCTTCAAGACGCCACCGTGCAGACAACGGTGTTGTTTACTGGTTACCACGATGGTCTTTGGGCACCATACTAGTTTATTTGTACAAGTATGGTGAATAAAACAGGTAGATATTTATATATAATGTGTGTATATAGCGTAATAACACCACACAGTATTGTTGGAGGAGAAATATTAGTGCGTCTGGCCTTGAGGGCGGCCGCCGATCAGCTGACTGTGTGAGTAGCCACATCTTTGTGCCTTTACTCACCATACAAGCTTAGATGTACAGTTATGGAGAACAAAACATGTAGATACTTATATATAACGTCTGTATATAGTGAATTATCGCAAAAACATTATTGTGGGAGGAGAATGTGGGTGAGTCAGATGACTGGAGGGAGGGCGGGAGTGGCTGGCTGGTAAACGGCGGTCACGCCTCGTTACTTTTTGACTCATAATAGCTACTTAGTGATTCGTTATAGTGAACAAAACATGCAGATACTTACATATAACCTGTGCTTATAATGTAATAACCGACAAAGTATTTGTTCACTGATTGATGAACATAATTGAATCAACAATATGCACACCATATTTTTGAGTACAGCAATGATTCACTCATTTTATTATATAAATATATCAAACTACAAACTATTGAATAATATTACAGCAAAAAAAGTATGAAAAATCAATCAGAGACATTGAAATAATTCGGTAATTATCTCTTTGTGGCAACTCCGGCCTGACAGCTTGCGAGCAACAGACCGCCTGGGACGCACGCTGAGTCAGCGCCTATAATTTGCCAGACTTCCCCGCCCTATAGCGGCAATATATGCCACTTACGATTTTTTTATTATTTTTCCCATGATCAGTGAACACAAATTAACAGGTTAGGAAGAAAAAATTTTTTTTTTTTTTTCAAAATGACATGCGCCTGTGGGGATGACAGGATATTAACCCTCAAACCGCGCATATCATATATAAATGATATCAGTGACAAAACCGAAACCGCGCACATCATTTATATATGATTTCGTGTCTAGCGCTATAATTTAAACTCCCCACCTGGGATAGGGGCAGCTATAGTACAGCCACGACCGATAGTTGCCAGATGCCACCTAGAAAAAAAATCCAGGCCAACATTCTTGGGTGTGAGAGCGTCAGTATTGAGCAAGCCACCAAGGCTGGCGCACGCAGCACGAGCTCACAGCACCGCTGTTCAGCTTGTGACCACAGCATCGCCTACAAATACCATAATATATATGATACTGCTATTATTTAGCAGTGAGAGTATTACTGAAGCCCCCTGACTGTGATAAAACTGACCAGGATTCTGATAATAGCAGGATTGTGCTGATATTTAGCGCTGTGCTCCATGGAGGGAGGCGTAAGGCTGTGCGAGGGAGGGTTGTGGCGTCGTCTTCTGACTGTGTGTGGCCACCATTTATTGACTGCACTCACCATACCAGCTTAGTGGTTCGATATGGTGAACACAAATGTAGATACTTATATATAACGTGTGTATATAGGGTATAAACAGCAAGAGTAGTAGGTTGGGAGCCGCCATTTTGGTGAGGGCGGTGGCGTCGTCTGCACGACTTATCATGTTGTTTACTGGTGACCACAATGGTCTTTGGGCACCATACCAGCTTATTTGTTCAGGTATGGTGAATAAAACAGGTAGATACTTATATATAATATGTGTATATAGTGTAATAACACCACAAACAGTATTGTTGAAGGACAAATATTAGTGCGTCTGGCCTTGAGGGCGGCCGCCGATCAGCTGACTGTGTGAGTAGCTACGTCTTTGTGGCCTTTACTCACCATACAAGCTTAGATGTACAGTTATGGTGAACAAAACATGTAAATACGTATATATAACGTCTGTGTATAGTGAATAAATACAGAAAGAGTATTGTAGGAGGTGAAAGAGGGTGAGTGAGGTGGTGGTGAGGGAGTGAGTGGCTCGCTGGTGTTTGGCGGTCACTCCTCGTTGCTTTTTGACTCACAAGACCAACTTAGTAGTTCGTTATGGTGTACAAAACATGCAAATACTTATATATAACCTGTGTATATAGTGTAACAACAGCAAAACTATTTGTTTATTGTTTTATGAACATAATAATTGAATCACTAATATGCACACCATAATTTTGAGTACAGCGATGGTTCACACATTTTATAATATAAATATACCACAATTCACTGTATGGAATAATATTACTGCAAAAAAACTAAGAAAAAATCAATCAGAGACATTGAAATAATTAGGTAATAATATATTTGTGGCAACTGCCGTCTGACAGCTCGGGCGGAGTAGACCTCATCTGGCGAAGGCTCTGCCAACGCCCCTTTTTTGCCACACTTCCCTACCCTATTGCGGCTAAAATATGCCACCTACGATTTTTTTGTTATTTTTTCTGTGATCAGGGAACAAAAATGAACACTTCTATAAGACGAAAGAATTTTTTGGAATTTTTTTTTTTGTTGCGCCTGTGGGTGTGAATTCCATTTGGGCCCCTAGCGGTTTGAGGGTTAAACCCCGAGCATGTTAAGGGTTAAGCCGCAGCTGGGAACATCCTGTGCGTAGATTCGAACCCTCATCATGGCTCTTGTGAATTTGTTCATTTGATATATCATGCTATTGTGATTTCTGTGTGTATTAATGTAAGGGCATAGAGGTGGAACATTTGGTTGACAGAGCCCAGGTGCATGGGGGGGGGGGGGGAATTGTGTGAAAAACCGATTGGACTTTGGAGAAGCTTTGGGATCCTAGTGAGGGCAGTAGCACTCCAGGTTGCAATTTTTTTACCATGTCGTGGCACAGTTGACCAAGGCACAGCTGGGAACATCCCGTGTGTAGGTTCAAACCTTCATCACGGCCCTTGTGGATTTGTTCATTTGATATATCATGCTATTGTGATTTGTGTGTGCACCTTTTCTATCCTCTCCCTTCCAATTGTTGGGAAAAAACAGAATTTAATGTAATGAAATGCCAATTACTGGGCAAATCCTGGTTGCTCCCTGAAGCTGTTATATACTGATGTGATACCATCTACTAGGTCGCATCAGCCACGGAGTTCTAAAGCCCTAACGGGAATCAGTACCAGAACATGGCATCCTCGCAGAGATGCAGGGAGTGGTGGCATTTATTGTTTTTAATGACTGGTACAGAGGATCACTTGGTTTGCGAACCCCTTGGGGACGAGACCCATCGGTTATCGTGTCAGTTCGTAAACAAGAAATGGAAGTACTGTAAAGGGATTGAAAGAAAAAAATCTAAGGAAAAACATCGACAGGTTCATAACATAATTGCGACAGTATTTTGTTTGCACTCACCAATAAGAGATTTCCTGATCCACTTCTACCTCACTGCTGCTCTCCCTCCCCCCTCACTACTGCTGGTCTCCCTCCCTCCCCGCCCAGGTGGCTAGCTTAGTAGATTGCCAGCCAGAAATAGCCTGGAGAATCTCCATCTAATACAATGAAACATTCATGAAACAAGCATTTTTATAACTTTTTATTATCCTAATAATATTAATAAACAAAATCAGTGACCAAAAATATATGATGATGATGTACATCCAGAATTTAAGAAACAAATCTGGCTAACAGGGGTCGAGTATAATGGGCTTATCACAGTGAGAGTGTCTCCTCCCTCCCTCCCTCTCTGACTGCCTGCCTGCCTGCCTGCCTGCCTGCCTGCCTGCCTGCCTGCCTGCTTCCCTCCCTGTCTCTCCCTGCCTGCCTGCCTGCCTGCCTGCCTGCCTGCCTGCCTCTCTGCCTCCCTCTCTGCCTGCCTGCCTGCCTGCCTCCCAATCTCTCCCTGCCTACCTCCCAAAGTCTCTCCCTGCCTACCCCCCAGAGTCTCTCCCTGCCTGCCTACCTCCCTCACTGCCTGCCTACCTCCCTCACTGCCTGCTTGCCTCTCTCCCTCCCAGCCTCTCCCTGCCTGCATTTCTCTCCCTCCATGCTTCCCTCCCTCCCTCACTACTTTCCCCTCCCTCTCTCACTGCCTCCTACCCAAGCTCCCCCATCCATCACCCCACCTGTCAGCCATCACTGACACAGCGCGTGCATTTGGAGTCAACATGGTGCACAGATGTTCCTTGATTGTGCAGATATGTAAAACAAAGTAACGGAATAAACACTCCAGCCTCATGACAAATCAAAACAATGGGAACAATAGGCTACAAATCTGTGATTTCACAGGGTAGAAGGCCCTCTAGAATTGTGGCGCCCGACACGGTCAGTGGACAAACTAGGCCGTCTCCCACCCACCACCCTGGGCCGGCGCGAGGCTTGGCGGACCTCTTCCTCACTCGAACTTAGTTCTTGTAGCATGACTCCCCAAACCCTAATCAAGAAACCGAAACTTTCGGATACCTTAAGTTCGCAAAACAAGTGGGTGTCTGTATATAAAGTCTAGCTTTTGTTGTTATCAATGTTTCTCTTAATTAAATATCAGTTTGTTTTATTTATGTTAAATTTTATGTTACATTTGTGAATAAAATTTGTGCTGTATTTAATCGAGTATGTATTAATAAATGTGTATGACTGTGTGTTTGTGTGTGTAAAGTTTTCCCCTTGCATTTTTCGTGAGAGTAGCGTCCCTGCACTCCACGAGGACAAAGAGGGCTGAGACTCTACAAAGACAGGTTGTGTGGTGTGTGCTCATGAGGTACTCACCTCACTGTGTGAGGTTATTGACCTCCATTTATATCTGAGTGACTGGAACTATAATTGTTAATCTGGTGAGTGAGAGATGAGAGATTTTTCCTTGTTAGTGTATTATCCCCTTTCCTGAGTTTAAATAAATGTACTGAACACATTTTGATTGTTTCTCGAGTACTGCCAATGCAAAAATACGGTACCGGCCCCCACATGGTCACTCTTGTGTTTGAAGTGTTTATAAATGAATATTGGTTCTAAATCCATGGTTTAAAGTAACATACCTATACTGCAATTAAGAAAGCAAGAGTGGGTTTCGTGAGTTCGTACTCTAGGGTACAGCTTACAAGCTCGTGTCCTTACATTTTGCCACCTCACTGGGTAAGCACCAGAAAATCAGCAAGTCAAAACAAATCAATGGTGGCTTCAACACAAATCAAAGCCTCAAAACCTACCGAAAAAACTCCAACTATGAGAACAAACAACTGAAATCTCTTCGAACTAACACAAGTTCATTTGCCCCACTTCCCCACATGTTTTGAGGGAGGGGTTGGGAGGTAACTCACTGCTAACCGGTGATTCCACCCTCAGTTCTAGGGCAAATGGAGGTATCCACCTGATGACATGGAAGGTGGGGAGGGAATCAGGGAGCTACAGTGTCTCATCCAGAAATTGGCTTTTAATTTCATTCAACGCTGATTTTCTTGGGGGACAGGAAGAGCCTCTTATGGCTCCCTGAAGCTAACTACCCACTGGGGAAGGGAAACATATGGGAACTCACCAGGGAGGAGGAAGCACAGCAGGAGTCAAGACGAAGTGGAGACATCTGGCCGAAGGACACAGCCAAAAACCACACAAGGGCACCGAGTCTTGGGAATATTAACCAGATACAGGACTGCCAGATCCTTGTTCAACCTCCAAAACCTCCATACCAAAGTATCAGCCCAGGACATATTTGCAAACACCACCAATAGAGCACCATACTTCCTAACATCATGGGCGTGAGGGTAGACCTCGGGCTGGCTAGACTTGATAACATTGCGGATGACCTAAGAAAGTCAAGCTCTGGAACAGATGGCCAAGGAAAGAGGGTCAACTCACAAAGCATCCACCAATGCTTAGGTCTAGCAAAGTGTTCAGGTCTAGCACCAGTAATATTAATCATCTATTTGAATATCCAGACGATGTTAAGCTAGTAGAGAAGATTAGAAACTTAAGATTATTGCCTATGCACTTCAAGGTGACCTGAAAACGTATAGGAAGCAACTTGGCAGATAGAATTCAATGTGAATATTTGCCATGTTATATAATGTGGAAAACAGGCCACACACAAGCTACAAATCATGTTTAAAGTCACCAGAGGCCCACATAATAAACCCCATGCAAGATGCCTATTCTATGCTTTCTAGCTATATAATCACTTTTAAATGCATGGACAGTAAAATATTAAAGGAATTGTTCACAATCTTTGTGAGACAAAACTTGGAATGCACAGCACATCAACAAACTGTTAAAGGTGTAAAGAAATGCTACTAAATAGCTTCGAGAACTGAAAAACACGAGACTAAAAGTGTTCAGTTTGCCAAAGCTGGAACATAGAAGAAAAGGAGGAGATATAATCATTACATACAAAACAGTAAAAAGAATCAATAAAATTGACAAGGAGGAAGTCTTGAACTCCAACTTCAAGAACAAGAATATCTTTGCTTCCTTAGATTTAGGCTAAGGAAGCAAAGATGTCAGAAAAATATTTCAAAGTTCTCTTTTGCAACAAGAATAATAGAGGGTTGTAATGACTGGTATATGAAGTTTAGCTTTTGTGGTTGTTAATGTAATGTTTCTCTTCGCTAAAATACCAGTTTGTTTTGTTCATTTTAATGTCTCATTTGTGTTTGAGAGTATGCATTAGTAAATGAGTATGATTCTGTGCGTAAAAGTTATCCTCCTCTCATTTTCGTGAGAGGAGCGTCCCCGCACTCCACATGGGAGAGAGGGCTGAGACTCTACACACACACACACACACACACACACACACACACACACACACACACACACACACACACACACACACACACACACACACACACAGATTGTGTGGTGTGTGCTTGTGAGGTAACTCACCTCAATGTGTAAGGTTATTGACCTCCATTTATATCCAAGTGATGGGAACTGTAATCATAAATCTGGTGAGTGAGAGTTTTCTGTGTTAGTGTATTATCGCTTTTCCTGTGTTTAAATAAATGTAATGCATGCACTTTGGTTGTTTCTTGAGTCCCGCCAATGTAAAAATAAGGTACCGGCTCCGCGTGGTCATTCTTGTATCGTGAAGTGTTTATAAACGCATATGGGTTCTACAAACCCTGGTTTTAAAGTAACGTACTTATAAAGTGACACCTCAGCCTACAAATGCCCCTTTTTATGAACTTTTCGGGTTACAGGCCCAATTTCTTATTTCTTCCTAAAATTCAAATCGGGTTACGAGCTTTGCCTCGGGAAACGAAGTTTGTTGATACGCGTATGGCCGACTTAGCATGTGGTGGCACGGCGACTGCGCCTGCCTCCCACCTAATGACAATTGCTCCTGAATTCTTTGTAAAGAATTTCAATGTTTTTCGGATTTTGGGGTATTTATTATATATCACGCCATGGGTCCCACGAAAGCCAGTGGTAAGGTTCAAGCAAAGAAAACACATGTGAGAATGACCATAAGGAGCAGCAACAAAAGGCAGCTGGGGAAATGTCTTCAGGTAGGGGGGGGAGGAGGAGGCAGTACAGATTGTCCCTTCCTCAACAATTAGAAATGCAAACTTTTGTTGAAACGACTGACCCAGAGCAAGCTGTAGCAGGACGTTGCACTAACCTTTTTAATGATACTGTGATGCCTCACTACAGACAAGTGTTACAACGAAGGGAGAAACAATCCTCTATGAATAGATTTTAATGAGAAAATCAAGCAGTGAGCCACAAGCAGGTCCTAGTGGTATGCAGGTAAAACGTGCCAGAGAGTATACCCCAGAGAAGTCATCACTGCCTTATGTTATAAAGGAAGGGGACTCCCCTTCCAAACACTAACATCTCTCCTCCTTTCCCCCTACTCACCATCTTCCATACACCAACAAGTCATCAATAAAGGTAAGCAATAACTTGTACATACTTTAGTACTGAAGATTTGGGTGAAGTAGGTATAAAATTTACTTTGAAGTTAATTTTTTTGGGAGTGTGGAATGGATTAATTCAATTTACATTATATTTTATGGGAAGAAATTCTTCACTTTACAAATTTTCGGCTTATGAAATGTCTCTGGGAACGGATTAAATTTGTAAGCTGAGGTACCACTGCACAGTACTGTGAATGAGCGAGTAAGGACGGGTTTACGGTTACAAGCTTCGTGACCTTACAGGGTAAAAACAAATTACGTGAGGAGGCAGTGGACACCAAAACTGTTAGTAGTTTCAAAGAGTCATATAACAAAGGGAACTGTGAGGATGGGATACCACAAGCGTAACTCTCATCCTGTAACTGTACTTGGGTAATTATAGGGTGCATAACCAACCACAATGACCGAATGGAGTTGTCAGTTCTAGGTACTAATGCAGCGTGAGGCAAACAGTTGCGTACAGTCCACACAACAAGTGAAACTTGTAAACACATGCTCGTGAAGCAAATACTAAAAGTAGAACCACAAACAAATGGCCCCCCTAGCAGAACAAAGTCAAAATGATGGATAATACTTAAATGGAAAAACAGGAACCCAAAGGGCATAGTGATAAATGAAACACTACATAAGGTATGGAAAAACAGGAACCCAAAGGGCATAGTGATAAATGAAACACTACATAAGGTATGTAGCACTAGGCAAATGACAGAGGGGTACACCTACTGAACCAGCAGCACCTAGTAGTGGGGAGATGGAACTAGTTGTGAAATGACCTTGTAACTGCCAAGTGTCTCATTTTCTGTTTGTTTACTCTTGTCTTACTGTTGTTTGTTTTGTCCTGCTCTACCTTTCTGGTAGCTATTTCCTTAATTAGAAAGATCTAGTATCATCTGCTCTTTAAACATCTGTGGGCTACATTGTTTTGGCCTCCAGTCTCTGGCAGGCTATTAATTTAACACTTTAGCATACCCAGCGAGCCACCCCTCAACTGTGCGATTTGGGTCCCAGTGTTTCACAGGAGCGCGCGTTAATTCTGAAAAGTGTATATCTCTTCAATTTTGTCACCTCAATTCTCGTCCTATGAGATTAAATTTGGTATCATTGTGTTCGCAATAGAATTCCTACAGCACTAAATGCATATAAACTCCAAAAGCCCGGCTAATTACCCACAGCAAACAGAGAAAGTGCGAACGAGTTACCCAGGAGCGCGCAAAAGTGATAAAATGTGTTCACTCTTTTCACTCTGGGCACCTCAATTTTCGTCCTAGGTCTTTTATTTTGGTATCAATGGGTTCGCAATAGAATTCTCTAGAGGAATATTAGCATATAAAATAAAAAAACCTGGTCACGCTTCACCCGCAGACGAGTTGAAGACGGGCCACGCGTTAACCGTGAGTGAGCGCCCAGACGCCTTCCAGCTACACTCCCAATTCCTGCCCACAAATGTTTAGTATATAGTATTTTAGTATATTTAGTATTATAGTTTAGTATTTTTTGTGTAGTAGTTGTACATCACATAAGCATTGTAGATAGCCATTTGCACAAAATAGGTCATTTTCTTCGTCCATTTGTGAGTTTTCCTTATGAAGTGATAATATTTGATCATTTGGTCAAAGTGATCAACACCTTTCATGTTTGTATTGTAGTCACAGATTGCATTCGGCTTGTTGACAGTTACCAAACAGTCCCCCAAAAATCGGATAAAAACATGATTTTTGGCAATTATTTTAGTGGACGACGCAGCATTGCGTCATCCCCGAGATTACCGACAGTAAATGGATGACGCAATGCTGCGTCATGCCCGGACTAAAGTGCTAATGACTCAAAGGCTTGGTGCAATTGGTAAGTGTAGAGCTGTCTAAAGCAGCTAGCAACAGGGAGTCAACTTGGAGGCCTTCCAGATTTTTTTTTTAATTGTCAATACATATAAAGTGCCTCCATTTACTCAATATGAGGCCTTATATGATCCAAACATTTAAAATATCATAAATACAATAAATAACCACAGTTTTCAAGGAAATTTATAGTTTTGTTACAAAATACTGTACAATGAAAAGAAGATTTCTGCCATTTTGTTTGTCTACAGTAATGTGTTGATTTTCATTAATCTATGTTGTACAGTATTACAATTTTTATACATTTATTATTAGAAATAAGGTGCTGATATGCAAGCAATGTCAATCTTTGGCTAATGACACCAGACCATTGAGACCCATCCTCACCTCCTGGAGGCCAGAACCAGAGTCTGGCTCAGTCTATGAAATTAGGAAAACTTGGGGATCAGAGATCGATATAAAATTAAGGAAAAATTCAACAGAAAATATGTATAACTAAACAAATAACTGCTTAATAGAAAATAGGCACCCCAAGATAAACAAAGCAAACCTCTTGGATTGGGGGTTTGGCATCTTCCTAAATTGATTCCATTTTTGTGTCTTGGTCTTTGGCCCTTTTGCAACTTCTGTTGAACCAAATCCAGCTTCCTTCTTCTGCATCTCTGCTTTGGTATCAATTTTGTTGTGCCTTTATCATATATTTCACAAAACTTGACATACATCTCATTTACTTCATGACCTAACAGCAAGTCTTTCCAGTCAAATTCCTTAAAGAAATGTCTAAGATCCCCCATAATGACCACTCCTGAAATCAGGTTTTTCAACGGCTTCAACCTCATTTTCTTCCAGATTATAACGCATTGCATACTTTATTCCCAAAAAGACATGGTCACTTTTACCCAAGGGAGGGAGGTACTGAATGTCAAATATCTCTTCCTCTTTCCTGGTAAATATCAAACCCAGCATGGAGAGAACATCCCCTTCCCTCATCCTCGTAACTTGTTTAACATGTCAAAACATGAATGTTTCCAGGATGAGGTTTACGAATCAACAATTCCAAAAATCCTCTGTTCTAGCTTCAAATGCCTTCCCAGGATGTGGATTTCAAGTTGAAGTCGCCGACTACCAACAGTCGTGAGCTATTTTTATCAGCTCTCACTATAATCTATCTCATTATTGTTATAAGATACCTCACGTTTATTATCCAGCTGCTCCAATGACCATGTGTTGCATGGAGGTGGACTATACGCATTTATGATCGTTAATTTATCACCCTGATTACAGATCTCTAGTGCTATTATGTCAACTTCTCATAGATTGGCAATCATTATTTCATTTACCTCTAGGTGTTCTTTCACCAGCACAGCAACGCAACTGCCTTTCCTAAATTTTCCTTCCCGTCTCCAGACTGAGTTGCCCCTTGGAAATATGACCTCATTTAAAACATCATCTTCAAGTTTTGTCTCCGTGAGTGCAACAATGTCTGGTGTCTGCAGCTGTTTTACATCACTTAACTCCAGTATCTTTGATCTCACTCCATCTATGTTGCTGTATGCAATTTTCAGGAGCATATTCCCCTCCCCCTCTCCTTATTCTTCACTACCTCTTTCTCTAGTGATTTTGTAAATTTGCCTTTTTATACCATTTCACTGATCTGCCTACCCCTATCACTTAGAAGAAAAAAATAATTTTCTTCTTCATTCCTGCTCTCATTTAGATATTTTGCCTCGACGAGGTTCAGTTTCAGCTTCTCTCTATCTTCTTTTGAAAGATCTCATCTTAACGACCATACTTTCCCTTCCTCATCTCTTTGTAATTTTCTAGCATTCCTTAGAACTTTCATCTGTTTGGAACCATTTAAGGTGATCCTCAAAGGTTGATCTTTCCCCTTTACGTTCTTTTCAATTCTCCTGTAATCGCAGACATTCCCTATGGTAGTAAGACCTTTCACGATGCCAACAATTTTATCAACTACTTTATCTTCTTCTACAGCTCTTTCTGACCTAGATGTTATCTCCTTTTCTTTGCAACCAAAAATTATCAGGGACTTACTTCGATCAACTGTGTTTTGCACCAATTTAGGATTTGATGCCAGTTCCTTTCTGACTTCCAGCCTAATGTTTGTCTTGTCCTTCAGTTCTGGAAACCACTTAGTGGCATGTCTTTGCACCTTTTCCAGTTTGTTGATGTGCTTTTTAACCCTTTAACTGCGCAACAAATCATATGATGTGTTCAGTGACGCAGTAAATTGTGCTCCACATCATATGATGTATTGGAGTACTATGCAAGATTTAAACGGCCCGCAGATATACAGGGTTCACCACACCTTCATCAGGGCTCTTGTAAACAGACGCCATTTTTTTTAAATTGTGGGCCAAATCCCCGGGTGTGAGGGGCCTCAGTATTGAGTGAGCCACCAAGCCTGACGCACGCAGCATGAGCTCACAGCACTGCTGTTCAGCTTGTGACCACAGCATCCCCTAAAAATGCCATAATATACATTTGCATGCTATTATTTAGTGATGATATTATTACAGAAGACCCCTGACTGTGATAAAAATGACCAGGATTCTGATAATAACAGGATTGTTGTGATAATTAGCGCTGTAGTGGGAGGAGTAATCTTGGTGGGGAGGGAGGTAGTGTTGTCTGCTGACTCTGTGTGACCACCTTTTACTGTCTGGACTCACTATACCAGCTTAGTTGTTCACTATGGTAAACAAAACATGCAGATACTTATTTATAACGTCTGTATATAAAAGCAAAAACAGTATGGTGGGAGGAGAATGGTGGCGAGTCAGGTGAGGTGAGGGAGGGAGGGAGTGGCAGCCAGTGGCGGGGTGCCACTGGCGCCACTGCCACTTAGCATACCAACATAGTGGTTCGTTATGGTGAACATGAATGTAGATACAGTACTTATATATATAATGTGTATATACAGTGTAATAACAGCAAAAGGAGTGTGGGGAAGAAGCCATTTTGGCGATGGGTGTGGCAACATCTGCATGATTTGTCATGTTGGTAGGGGTGGCCACTATGCTCTTTGGGCATTATACCGGCTTAGTTGAACAGTTATGGTGAACAAAACATGTAGATACTTATATATAACGTCAGTATATAGGGTAATAACACCACAAACAGTATTGTTGGGGGGTGAAATTTTAGTGCGTCTCCCCTTGAATGTGTGAGGGAAGCAGCCGCCACCTGACTGTGTAGCGACGTCTCTTAGTGCCTGAACTAACTATATCAACGTAGTTGTACAGTTGTGGTGAACAAAACATGTAGATACTTATATATAGCATCTGAATATAGTGAATAAAAGCAAAAACAGTATTGTAGGAGGAGAATGTGGGTGAGTCAGGTGAGTTGAGGGAGGGAGGAAGTAGCAGCCAGTGGCAGGCTGCCACTGGCTGCCACTGCCACTGCCACTGAGCATGCCAACTTAGTGATTCGTTATGGTGAACACGAATGTAGATACTTATATATAACGTCTGTATACAGTGAATAGAAGCAAAAAGTGTATGGTGGGAGGAGAATGTGGGCGAGTGAGGTGTTGAGGGAGTGAGTGGCAGCGAGTGGCTGGCTGGTGTGTGGAGGTCACTCCTCATTGCTTTTTGACTCATAATAGCAACTTAGTGGTTCGTTATGATGAACAAAATGTGCAGATACTTATATATAACCTGTGTATATAGTGTAATAACCGACAAAGTATTTGTTCACTGCTTGATGAACATAATAATTGAATCAACAATATGCACACCATATTTTTGAGTACAGCGATGATTCACTCATTTTATTATATAAATATATCATACTGCACACTAATGAATAATATTACAGCAAAAAAACTACGAAAAATCAATCAGAGACATTCAAATAATTTAGTAATTATCTCTGTGGCAACTCCTGCCTGACAGCTGGCGAGCAACAGACCGTCTGGGACGCACGCTGAGTCAGCACCTGTTTTTTGCCAGACTTCCCCACCCTATAGCGGGCAATATATGCCACATACAATTTTTTTATTATTTTTCCCATGATCAGAGAACACAAATTAACAGGTTTAGAAGAAAAAATTATTTTTTTTTTTGGTATGCGCCTGTGGGTGACAAATGCTAAATAGCCCGGGGCCACAGAAGGGTTAAGATAGGGGCACCATACAACCCCTGCATAGACCAGCTTTGGTCTAACAAAAGTCATGAACAATTTCTTTAGTATTTCTCCATCCATGTCTTTAAAAGCAATTATGAAGTTAGAAATTGTAGCATAGGCTCCTCACACAATGTTCATTATGTGGTTCTCAGGTTACAGTTTTCTATCTAGAACCACCCCTAGATCCCTTTCTTTGTCAGAATTCTTTAAAGATTTCTCACATAATTTATGGGTTGTGTGGGGTCTATGTTCTCATATTCCACATTCCATAATATGGCATTTATTCACATTAAATTCCATTTGCCAAGTGATGCTCCATATACTTATTTTGTCCAGGTCTTCTTGAAGGGCATGACAATCATCTAGGTTTCTTATCTTCCCTATTATCTTAGCTTCATCAGCAAACACATTCATATAATTCTGTATTCCATCTGGTAGATCATTTATGAAGACAATGAACATTACCGGTGCAAGAACTGAACCCTGTGGTACTCCACTTGCAACATTTCTCCAATCCGATACATTGCCTCTGATTACGGCCCTCATTTTTCTATCAGGAAATTTTTTATCCATGTTAGTAGCTTACCTGTCACCCCACCAATATGTTTCAGTTTCCAGAACAACCTCTTATGTAGAACTCTTTGAAAAGCCTTTTTTAGGTCCAGATAGATGCAGTCAACCTAACCATCTCTTTCTTGTAAAATCTCTGTGGCTCGATCATAGAAACTGAGTAAATTCGTCACACAGCATCTTCCAGATCGAAAACCATACTGTCTGTCTGATATTATATCGTTTTTCTCCAGGTGTTCTACCCATTAAGTATTAATTATTTTTTCCAATATTTTGACTATTACACTTGTCAGTGATACTGGTCTATAATTGAGGGGAGGTCTTCCCTGCTGCCAGTTTTTGTAGATTAGAACTATGTTAGCCTTTTTCCACACATCAGCTACAACTCCTGTACACAGGGATGCCTGAAAAATCAGTTGAAGTGGTATGCAGAGCTCAGGTGCACACACTCTCAAAACCCATGGTGAAACTTCATCTGGACCAACTGCTTTGTTCTTACTTAGCTCCTTGAGCATTTTTTCCACTTTGTCTCTAGACACCTCTATGTGCTCTATGTTGTTCTCTGGAATTCTTATTATGTCTGGTTCCCCGAAGATTTTTTTTTGTGCAAACACACTTTGGAACTTTTCGTTTAATGTTTTACACATTTCCTTTTCATTTACCTGGAATCTATTTCCATTTTTCAACCTCTGAATATTATTCTTTACCTGCAATTTGTTGTTTATGAATTTATAGAATAGACTTGGTTCTGTTTTACATTTGTCCGTAATCCCTTTTTTCAAAATTTCTTTCAGCCTCTCTCCTCACTGCCATGTAGTTGTTTCTCGCATCTTTGTATCGCTGGTATGTTTGAGGGTTTGGCCTCTTCCTATATTGATTCCATTTTTGTGTCTTTTGGTCTCTGGCCCTCTCGCAATTTCTGTCGAACCAATGCCGTTTCCTAGTTCTGCATCTCTGCTTTGGTATAAATTTTTTTGTGCCTTTATCATATATTTCACAAAACTTGACATACATCTTATTTACTTCATGTCCTAACAGCAAGTCTTTCCAGTCAAATTCCTTAAAGAAATGTCTGAGTTCCCCATAATGACCTCTCCTGAAATCAGGCTTTTTGACTGCTTCAACCTCATTTTCTTCCAGATTATAACTCATTGCATACTTTATTCCCAAAAAGACATGGTCATTTTTACCCAAGGGAGGGAGGTACTGAATGTCAAATATCTCTTCCTCTTTCCTGGTAAATATCAAACCCAGCATGGAGGGAACATCCCCTTCCCTCATCCTCGTAACTTGTTTAACATGTTGAAACATGAATGTTTCCAGGATGAGGTTTACGAATCTACAAGTCCAAAAATCCTCTGTTCTAGCTTCATATCACATTATTGTGATATGAAGCTAGAACACTCTTCGGATTTCAAGTTGAAGTCGCCGACTACCAACAGTAGTCGTATGCCCGAAACGCTATGCGTACTAGTGGCTTTATGTATTGTATGTACTAGCTCTATCTATAAATCCAACATTATTTTTGTAAATCAACTATGTATGTACTTTCTTGAATAAAATTGACTTTACTTACTTACTAGTCGTGATCTATCTTTATCAGCTCTCGCTATAAATATCTCTCATTATTGTTATAAGACCCTCTCGTTTATTATCTAGCTCCTCCTTTGACCATGTGTTGCACGGCGGTGGACTATATGCATTTATGACCGTTAGTTCATCATCCTGAATGCAGAATCTCTAGTGCTATTATGTCAACTTCTCGTGGATTGGCAATCATTATTTCATTTACCTTTAGGTGTTCTTTCACCAGCACAGCAACGCCACTGCCTTTCCTAATTTTTCTGTCCCATCTCCAGACTGTGTAGCCCCCATGGGAATATGACCTCATTTAAAATATCATCTTCAAGTTTTGTCTCCGTGAGTGCAACAATGTCCGGTGTCTGCAGCTGTATTACATCACTTAACTCCAGTATCTTTGATCTCACTCCATCAATGTTGGTGTATGCAATTTTCAGGAACATGTTACCCCTCTCCTTATTCTTCACTACCCCTTTCTCTAGTGATTTTGTTAGTTTGCCTTTTTGTACCATTTTACTGGTCTGCCTACCCCTATCACTTTGTAGAAAAAAGAATTGATTTCTTCTTCATTCCTGCTCTCATTTAAACGTTTTGCCTCGGCGAGGTTCAGTTTCAGCTTCTCTCTATCTTCTTTTGAAAGATCTCGTCTTAACGACCACACTTTCCCATCCTCATCACTTTGTAATTTTCTAGCATTCCTTAATACTTCTTCCATTTGTTTGGTACCATTTAGGGTGATCCTCAAAGGTCGATCTTTCCCTTTTACATATCTGCCTATTCTCCTGTAGTCGCAGACATTCTCTATGGTTGTAAGACCTTCCACGAGGCCAACAATTTTATCTACTACTTTTTCTTCTTCTACAGCTCTTTCTGACCTAGATGTTATCTCCTTTTCCTTGCAGCCAAAAAAGATCAGGGACTTACTTCGATCAACTGTGTTTTGCACCAACTTCGGGTTAGATGCCAATTCTTTCCTCACTTCTAGCCTAATGTTTGTTTTATCTTGGTTGCTGCAGTGTTTGACTTCCTTTACTGCTTCTTCTATTTTTTTCCTTCTCCTTGGCCACTTGTGCATAAGTGAGTTGCATATCTTTCTTGCACTGTTCTATTCCCTGTGTAACTTCCTCCATCCGTGCTGACAAAAGCTGTTTCTCCTGTTGAAATTCCTTACCTAACCTATTGTAGTTATTTATGTTTAAATTTACTTTAACTTCTTCCAAAGCTATTTTTAAGAGTCTATTTTCTTCTTCCATGGCTTTGCAATTAGTTTCCAATTGAATCTTATCCTTGCGCAAGTCTTTCACTACACCCTCAAGACATACAACTTTGCTATTTAAATGGTCATTACTTTCTTTCAATTTACTAATTATTTCTACATGAGAGGTCACAATAGTATCTAATTTTACCACCTTCTTGTATAGACTGGTTATCTCAATGCTTTCTTCACTGAATCCAGCAAAATCAAGCTCTGTTTTGCGGTCCGTCTAATTACCACAAGCTACCACAAACTACACAAACTTCAGAAAGCTTCCTGGCAATACGTTAGTAATGAATAAATATGATATATTTACTCATTATAATGTTGGTGCTGAATGTACAACACGAAAAAACATAATTTTAATCTGAAAAAGTATCTTTTTATAAAGAAATTAGACGAAAATAAAAAGCTGGTGACGCCAAATCAAGTCGACGATCCAAGCTTCGGTTAGGTTAGGTTAGGTTAGGTTTGGTTAAGTTAGGTTAGGTTAGGATAGGTTAGGATAGGTTAGGAGAGGTTAGGTTAGGTCAGCCTAACTTAATATATCATATTTATTCATTACTAACGTATTGCCAGGAAGCTTTCTGAAGTTTGTGTAGTTTGTGGTAGCTTGTGGTAATTAGACGGACCCCTGTTTTGTATTTCCTCTTGCAGGCGGCCATCTTGAATGTTGTTCTCTGCACTGTAAACACTAGGTAGGGGTAACTTTTTCTCATCCACTATTTCACTTCCCTTGGCACATTCCTGTTATCTCACCTATTTTTCAAAAGCACTATACCTTTATGTTCTCTGGGACACCACTCACTATCATCATCCTGTACTACAATACTTAGGATTATTGAAATATGCTGGAGCTCCTCTTGTCTGCCTCTTGGGAAAGAACTGTGTGAGTTTTGTCGCTAAAGACCGTCTCCCATTGAATGGTTGCAAGGTCTACATTTATTTTTTCCCAGTCGGTCCTCTTATTGTTGAAATTGAATTGATTGAATACTCCTCCTCGCTTGTTGGGTCTCTTAGACCTACTACCGTTATTTATGCTAGTTCGCACTTCAATGAGCTTATGGTCTGAGTATGTAGTATCTGAGATTGTAATGTCTCTGATTAGTTCATCATTGTTTGTGAATAACAAGTCTAGTGTGTTTTCGTTCCTAGTTGGTTCTGTAATCTGTTGATTGAGCGAGAATTTGTCACAGAATCTCAAAAGTTCTCTGACCTGTGGTTGGTTATTTCCCGGGGTCATTCCCTGCTATGATATTTGTGTTTACCATTCTCCATCTTAGACTTGGTAAATTTAAATCTCCAAGTGTTACGGACCCGAGCCCAGCATCCGAGCACGGAGCAGTGACGACCGCGCCATCTGTGGGTCAGCTCCTGAAACCCCCTCCAAATGGACGACGCCATCTAGTGAGGACGAGATATACCGGCCACAGGGGCTGGTTTCCCGTCCTAATCAGCTCGTGACATAGCCGCTGCTGACCTCTGGTGAGGTGACGCTTAGACAGCAACGCCATCTATGGAGTGGATAGGTGGGCGTTTGTGTCTAAGCCTGTAAGTGAGGTGCCCTAGGGTGTCCCTAGTACTGATGACGTGTCTAATTACAGAGTCGACCTGGGACTGCTGTAATGGACGGTGGGGCAGTCTACCCAAGGCAGCCGTAGTATCTCCACGTGTTTGCTGCAGAAGCTGTGAGTCACCCCCCGGATGAACACTGTTGTGTTAGCCTGCCTGTGAGGTGGCAGAACCAGGGATTGTCGTACCCAGGGCTGACTGGTGGAGAAGACTAGCCACTGGGGTGTTGTGGTGAGGAGAGTGATCTGTGGAATCACACGAGGCTCCTGCCTAGGGCTCGCAACCCTAGTATCGGTCGTGGAGTGGTCTACGCAGCGTAGCTGATTGGAACCTGCCAGCTACAGGCTGGATTTGTGGTTGAAGGCCTCCACGACAGTGCACCCAGTGGGACTGTGATTTGGCTGGCCTGTGGCCGGGGTAGACTCGTCTAGAGAATCTAAGGATTCATCGTGAGGCCACGAGAAGAGGACGAAGGGCTAAGCATCGTTGAGCACCGTGGAGCATCCCGTGTCTTCGGAGGAAGACGAGTTATTGTAAATAAGAAATGTAGTAATAGCAACCCCACTTGTGACTGTTTATATATTTATTTATGGTGATGGAATAATTATATATTTAATTTAGTGCAGTTTTATCCCTTCCCCTTTAATTTACTTGCGTTACGGAACACACCCCTTGAAAGCCACTACTAACTTGGGGCCGGATACCCAAACTCTACTAAGATCAGAGAAAGAACCCAGTTGCGACCCAATAGGGCCGTAACACCAAGGAAGATAATATCTGGAGCTGGGTTTGCTACGTTATCAAGGATGTTCTCTATTTTGTGCATCTGCTCTGTGAATTCCTCAATCGTTGTATCTGGCGGTTTATATATTAAAATAATAATTAGGTTTAGTTTTTCTACCTTAATTCCAAGTACCTCTACCACCTCATTGGTTGAGTTTAGTAGCTCTGTGCATACCAGGTCTTCTTAAATATACAGACCTACTCCTCCATTTGACCTAGTTTCTCTATCACATCTATATAAATTGTAATTTGGAATCCAGATTTCACCATCCATGTAATCTTTATTATGAGTTTCCATGAATGCCCCAAATATTGAGTTTGACTCTAGTAGGAGGCCATTTATGAACTTCACTTTATTTCTCGACTTTGGCTTTAAACCTTGAATGTTTGCAAATATGAATGATTGTCCATATTGTGTGTGTCACTTCTGGAAGGTTTTGGTAGTTCTCCCTCCTCTCTACCCTGACCCAGTGTGTGTTGTTGTGGCAATGGTTTGTCCAGTTTTGGAAGTGATACTGGGGAGTGTGGTAGTCTCTGTGTAGTTGGGGGGTGTAATATGTGTGAGCTTGATGACGAACCATAGTCCAGTCTTGGGCATTTCCCCCTCTCCATCAGTACTCCTGCAATGTTTCTGCCTGTCTGTTTCTCCCTCTGTTTCTGCCTGCCTCTAAAAAATTTCCAGGGCTATTATATTGGACTTCCTCTCTTATAGAGCACTGTGTACCTCTGACGTGGAAATCAGGGCAATGAAGATCGTAGCATTTCCTCTCATTAACTGATAGTTTGCATAGCTTAGGGTGAAAATATCTACACTGTATCAAAACGACATCTGCCTTCCCCTAACCAGTTTCGGCATTTTCGTGGGTGCATGAATGTACATTCCGTGCCTGTTCCCATATCTGCACTGTCCTTTTGCATAATACCCGCAAATATTTTCATCTATGCTTGTATTCTTATTGTTTGTACCCATGCAAGACTTGGCTACCTCTGTGCTTTTTGTTTCAACTTTCTCGTTTCCACATTCTTTCTCGGTATTGCCCTGATCTTTCTCCTTGTTGCTTTCGTCTTTCTCATTTGTGTTCTCGTCCGTCTCATTTTTTCTCTCCTTATTCATACCACCAGTTTGCTCTACAATATTGCCTTCATTTTTGTGTACCTCGACAACATGTCCTTTTACATTGCTACTTTGGCTCTCTAAATTCTCATTCCCTGGGTTGTGTTCAGAGTTCGTTGCTGTCTTTATATACTCTGCATATATTTCTGGTAGTTTTTGTGTGAATTGTAGCCTGTGTACTTCAGGAATGTTATTCATTAGTTAGGTGATGTTTTTCCACATCTGTCTGTCACTTTGACAGATCCAGTAGTTACCTTCTCGGTTTGCATATTGTGTAGGTAATCCTGTACAATGCAGGTGAAATCTTATGTTACAAATGTTATATACAATCCCTACAACACTCTTCCGAAGTGGCTTAAAGCAGCCCCCACATGCCTCCATGTTGGGTTTGTGGTGTTATAATATTATATGAATATCTTTATAATATTATATGTATGTATATATAATATGTATACAGTATATTTATAATATTACATATGTTTATTTGTTCAAGTTTATGTGGGGGTACTTATCGCCTTGTGGAGACATATGGTCCCCTTGGGGACCGTATAGTTGACCGTTATTTGTCCCAGGTCGGGGGCAGGATGCCACCGGTTGCCAATTACTTGATTTATACACTGATTATTTGCCTGCAATACCCTAAGGGATTTTCTGCTTTCTTCCGGCTTGCACTTACACTATTACTAGTTCCGAAATCCACATTCCCGTATTACAACATATATTGCCAGTATATTATCACTGAAGGAGTATACTGTCACTGAGGGACGTCCCCTACACTGTGTAAGCCTCGTGGTTGTGATGTAAACAGCCCAGTGTGATGCCTCCTGCCACAACTTTACATTTCTACTTTTTCTATGTACAATTCTCTGACACTATCCACTAATTTATGTGTTGTGTTATATGTTCCATTCACTGTTCAACGTATCACTGCTCGCTATATATAATATATATCGCCTATATGCCTGTACACATGAGTCTGGTGGCACTGGCTCACCATGTGGTCCCATGTTTATTCTGTATTATTCTCTTTGAGTTCCAATGGAACTCAAAGTTCCATTGTTAATTTCTGTATTCAACTTTCCTACGGGTCACTATGCACTTCGTGATCACTATAAGCCGTAATCCATGGTTGTAATCCTAAAAAAAAAAAAAAAAAAAGGTTTATTCGAGCGTTTTCATGGAGCACGACGACGACACGTCCGTTCCCTCCCCCACGAACGAACCCCACAGCCCATTTGTAGGGTTCGGCCTGGCACCTGGACACCTGGCCACCACACCACACAAAGCTGGCAAAGCCACAAACACAAAAGCCAGTTAATAAAGCGAGGCCAGAGGAGACTTGTTGACACAAAGCACATCAGTTAATAAACTAAGGGGTGGAGCGGCCGGCTGCCTGAGCAGCCTCCCCCGGGGGGCCACAAATAAGCAGGCATGCTAGTTGGATGACGAATTGCTTGTTTCATTGTTTTCTTTTGGGAGGAGTTCTTTGGCTCTGTTTGGTTGTAGGTAACACTTTTTACCAGTTGTACATTTGTATTGTTACGCCTACCTTTCCAAAGGTATACCCCAGCCTGTCTAATTACCCAGAGCTACTCAAATTTACTCCAAGTTATCCAAAGCTTCCTAGCATTATGTAAGTAATGAAGAAATATGATATATTTACTCACTATATTGTTGGTGTTGAATGTAGAACATGAAAAAACATATTTTTACTCTGAAATAATATAAAATTAATAACGAAATTAGATAAAACTAAGTGGCATAAGAGGCCATAGGAAGTCGATAATCCAAGTGATAATGTTGTGGAGCGACTTATCAAAGATGAACAAATTATTCAAGATATATGGTTGCCTAGAGCTTATATTAAGTTAGGGTAGGGTAGGGTAGGGTAGGGTAGGGTAGGGAAGGGTAGGTTAGGTTAGGTTATGTTTGGGTAGGTTGGTTAGGTTAGGTAGGTAGGTAGGTACAGGAGGCTCATATGCCAGCAAACATTGTTGCTTGGACCTTCGACTTGCTTTGGCGTCACCAGCTTCTTATTTTTGTCTAATTTCATTATAAAATCATACTTTTTCAGAGTAAAAATATGTTTTTCATGTTCTACATTCAGCACCAACATTTTAATGAATAAATATATCATATTTATTCATTACTAACATAATGCTAGGAAGCTTTGTAAAGCTTTGAGTAAGTTTGGGTAGCTTTGGGTAATTATACAGTCCCGGTATACCCCGGTTGATGATCAGAAATGACACTCTAAATATAGTGCTTGTATGGCCATTGATCTCTGCGCCTCTCTGAGGGGGCCAGATTCTGGCTCGTAATCCCCGGTAGGCACTAGAATTCCCGAGACTGATGACACCAAACTAATATGGCACATGTCAGTTTGGATAGCTTCAGGGAGCCGACAGGGCTCCCCATAGAAAAAGGCTGAAAAGGGAGCCAACATGTAATGGAAAACCAAACGGTTTGAGAATATAAAGTTTGTGCCATCAGAAAATGTTATTGGCTTAAGGGGTTGTTGAATGTAATTTAGGTCACTGATGTATAAGAGAAAGAGGAGTGGACCAAGTATACTACCCTTTAGAATGTCATTATTAATTTAAAATGTGAGAGAAAAAGCATTGTTCACAGAAACATACTGATACTCCCAATGTGATGCAATGAAATGACTGACCTCAACTCTATAGTGATGTAGTTTGAGGAGGTTGTTATTGATAATTGAGTCAAAGAACTTTAGGAGATCAACAAATAATCCTATTTGCTACTCAGTTTTGTCAAGAGCCAAGTCTATTAAGTTGAGCATATTTAATCCAGCCACAAGTGTCACCACCATCATGACCCTGCAATCCTGTCACCATTATTATGACCTCTTCCTTCTACCACAGTGATCTTACCTGCCACCCACCACCACCACTGTGTCCTTCCTGCCACCCATTACCATCATGACCTATGCCTGCCACCACCACCTTGACCCTGCCTGATATCACCGTGCCCTGTCTGAAACCACAACCACCACCACCATGACTCTGCCTGCCTACCAACCACCACTACAACCCTGCTTGCTGGCCACCACCATGATCCTACCTGAAATCACCACCATAACCCCTACCTGACACAATTACTACCATGACCATGCCTAACTTCACCATAACCCTGCTTACCTGCAAACTGCTACCATAACCCCATCAATCTGCCACTCCAACAATCTGCCACCCCATCAATCTGCCATGCCTGAGATCTTCACGACCATGAACCTTCCTAACACAATCATTATGACCCTACCAGACACAACACCACCATGACCCTACCTGACACAACACCACCATGACCCTACCTGACAAACCACCACCGTGACCCTACCTGACAACACCACCATGACCCTACCTGACAAACCACCACCGTGACCCTACCTGACACAACACCACCGTGACCCTGCCTGACACACCACCGCCGTGACCCTGCCTGACCAACCCATTCTCGCACTTTCGTATAGTCAATATTGACTTATTAAATACGTGCATATGTGACATACTAATTTTTTGTGACTATTTTAGTTTACCTTGAAAAGCTTCATAGAAAACACCGACCTTACCTAACCTTCTTAGTATGTTAAGATAAGCATCTTATTGCTTCGTAATTACAATTATTACTTAACCTATTATAGGTATAGGTTAAGTAATAATTGTAATTACGAAGCAATAAGATGCTTATCAATTAGTATGTCACATATGCACTTATTAAATAAGCCAATATTGACTGTAAGCAAGTGCGAGAATGGGTTGCGCCTGACACACCACAACCATAACCCTACCTGACACACCACCACCATGACCCTACCTGACACACCACAACCATAACCCTACCTGACACACCACCACCATGACCCTACCTGACACACCACCACCGTGACCCTACCTGACACACCACCACCATGACCCTACCTGACACACCACCACCGTGACCCTACCTGACACACCACCACCATGACCCTACCTGACACACCACCACCGTGACCCTACCTGACACACCACAACCATGACCCTACCTGACACACCACTACCGTGACCCTACCTGACACACCACCACCATGACCCTACCTGACACACCACCACCGTGACCCTACCTGACACACCACCACCATGACCCTACCTGACACACCACCACCATGACCCTACCTGACACCACCACCACCATGACCCTACCTGACACACCACCACCATGACCCTACCTGACACACCACAACCGTGACCCTACCTGACACACCACAACCGTGACCCTACCTGACACACCACAACCGTGACCCTACCTGACACACCACCACCATGACCCTACCTGACACCACCACCACCATGACCCTACCTGACACACCACCACCATGACCCTACCTGACACACCACAACCGTGACCCTACCTGACACACCACAACCGTGACCCTACCTGACACACCACAACCGTGACCCTACCTGACACACCACAACCGTGACCCTACCTGACACACCACCACCATGACCCTACCTGACACCACCACCACCATGACCCTACCTGACACACCACCACCATGACCCTACCTGACACACCACAACCGTGACCCTACCTGACACACCACAACCGTGACCCTACCTGACACACCACCACCATGACCCTACCTGACACACCACCACCATGACCCTACCTGACACACCACAACCGTGACCCTACCTGACACACCACAACCATGACCCTACCTGACACACCACCACCATGACCCTACCTGACACACCACAACCATGACCCTATCTGACACACCACAACCATGACCCTACCTGACACACCACCACCATGACCCTACCTGACACACCACCACCGTGACCCTACCTGACACACCACAACCATGACCCTACCTGACACGCCACCACCATGACCCTACCTGACACACCACAACCATGACCCTATCTGACACACCACCACCATGACCCTACCTGACACACCACCACCATGACCCTACCTGACACACCACCACCATGACCCTACCTGACACACCACCACCATGACCCTACCTGACACACCACAACCATGACCCTATCTGACAGCACAACCATGACACTACCTAATGCCACCACCACCACTCTGCCTACCTACTAACCCCCACCATAACCCTGTATGCCTGCCACGATCATGATCTTACCTTGCACAATGACCACCATGACCCTACCCGACACCACCATGATGCTGCCTGACACCACAACCATGACTCTACCCGCCTTCCATCACCATAATCCTGCCTGCCTTCCTGCCACCACTGCCTAGTTCATGTAACTCCACTGTAAATGCCTCATCCTCACCAAATACACCATAAATTGCTCCATAAGTGGAGCAATTTGTTTTACAGTATTTTGGTATACACCATACAATTTTTTCTTTGAGATATTTGTAACAGGTGCCAATTTTTCAGACCATCTTAGTTACACCGCATCTGGATAAGATGCACTTGACTTTGTTTACATACAAGTATATGCAAGAGAAATAAACTGACCTTTCTTACGGCTCTGATAGCCGCTTTGTGCTGATTTGTTAATTGAAGCACCCGCGGCTGGTCGTCATCCTCATCTAAGGGAAAAAAACCAGCGTTGAATGTAATGCAATGCCATTTTCTGAGTGAGTCTTTGAGGGTCCCCGGAGCTTACCAGGCTGATAAGTATGTATTAGACTGTGGCATCAGTTAATTCTATTGGAGTTCTTGCCTACCGGGAACCACGAGCCAGATCTTGGCCCCCCCTTCAGAGAGGCACGAGGAGCAATGGCCTATAGAATCCTCCATGTGGTTGGAAGCATTCCATATCTGCCATCGACCAGGTTAGCGGTTAGGGTTAGGAAAGGGTTTGTTTTGGCGCCCCAAAACAAACACCCCCTGGTTAAAAAATTGCTACCGAAAGCTGAACTATCAAGCAAAACTCCAACTGAAAACAAGCAAACAAGCATGTTGCCATGCTGCTGTCTGCGCAGGTTCCCCCTCCCTGGGAGAATAAAGGGGAAGCCATCCAACCCCATTTCGGAGGCTGAATATCAAAATGCGAATACTGCCAACTGGAGGGAGGGAGGGTTGCCGGGGAACCTCCGGGACTCACCCAGAAAATGGCGTTTCATTACATTCAACACTGGTTTTCTGTGGAGAGCCCCCTCCAGCTCCCTGGAGCTATCTAACCACAGAGAAGTAAAAGAGGGACTTACCCAGGAGGCGGCCACCACTCACACCTCAACTCGAAGTAAAGATAACTGTCTGCAACCTGCGACCCAAAGCGACAAACACCCGACTAGGTCAGGAACATTAACAAGGTAATGGGCGGCCAGGACCCTGTTCAACCTCCAAAATCCTCGTGCCCGAATGAAAGCTAAAACAGCAAATTTATGAACATCATGGGCACGAGGATAGACCTCAGGCTGGCTGGAACGAATAACCCTATGAACGACATGGAAGACCCGAGCCCTAGAACAGGGAAGAAGGGAAATCAGAAGTGTGCAATGTCGAAGCCACCTGCACCCGACCACCATTATCAGCGAACTGGGATAATTGGAGCATCAGCAAGGAACACCACTCGCAGAACTCCAGGCCACAGGTGTCAACGACCTAACAGGCAGCATGACAGAAGCAAAAACAGTGAATGTCACCCTGAGATAAGAGGACAGAGCAACCTTTGAACTCGCACAAGGCAAGATGGGACCCAGAGGACGCATCCCTCAGACCAATGAGCTCCAATGGGGTTTTCCAAGGCCCTTAGGCTGACTGCTAAGGGAAGCCCATGCAAAGTACTGCTTACAGGTTGGCCCAAACTATTGAGAGAACAATTAAAGCCGAACTCCTGCGATGTGTACAGTCACGGAGACCTAGCGGGGAACCACCAGAATTACAGAGGGTGGACAATGACCAAGGGGCAGAAAGGCAACGAACAAAAAGAAAAAGAAAAACCTTGCAAAAGCACAACATCTCCAGCAGGAACAGAACCGGCTGCTATGATAATGGTTGACAAGCTGCACAGTGCCTTGCACCCCGAGGTGCAAATCATCTCAAGATAACCCCCCTACCAGTGATGATACTATCGTGTACCTAAGGTCAAACAGCGGCTATGAAAACCCCAGTGGACCCCAAGGGCGGGCAATCACCGAGCAGCAAAAGATCCCCACAAGGTAGTCTCCGAAAGACTTGTGGAAGATAACCCCAAGCCACAAGGGCAGTACTTACAGGGCATTTAGGCCCCTAGGCACATGCAGCCCAAGTACTCTGTGAATTACTCCTGGTTCTCATACTACCACACAGCAGAACACCACCACAAAGCCACAGCACTGAACAGAGACAGGAGCCAGAATCGAATGACTGCTACTCGACACATAAGCCTCAGAACTGGGGGTTGGATGGCCGATACGGGATCTGGGGCTCCCCCTTCCTCCTCTCAGAAAGGGGAGGAACTGTGCAGACAGCGGTGCAACGCCGGTTGTGACGTCATGCTTGTTTGCTTGTTTTTGGATTGGGGAGTTCTGCTTGATAGTTCGGCTTTCGGTAGCAATTTTTTAACCAGGTGGTGTTTGTTTTGGGACGCCTCCTTTTCTGGGTGCCTAACCCGGTCGATGGCAGACATGGAATGCTTCCAACCGCATGGGGGGTTTCTATAGGCCATTGCTCCTCCTGCCTCTCTGAAGGGGGGGCCAGGTTCTGGCTCATGGTCCCCGGTAGGCAAGAACTCCAGTCGAATTGATTGATGCTACGGTCTAATACATATCAGCCCGGTAAGTTCCGGGGAGCCGGAGGGACTTTCCACAGAAAACCAGTGTTGAATGTAATGAAACTCCTCTTTCTGGTAGAGCCAGCAGTGACTCCCAGAAACTAACTTGCTGAGATAGCACAACATTACTGGGTCACTTCAGTTGCAGGAGTTCTGTTGGGTCTCTCGAAAACCAGAACCAAAACATGGCCTTCTCACAGAGTTGCAAGGAGCAGCGGACTATTATTATAACCCCCACAGGAAAAACATCCAGAAAGTCAACGAAGTTTTACAAATAACTTCAGGGGTATTGCTAAACGAGCACCCAGAAAAGGGTCACCCTGAGTATATGTAGCTCAAAGTGTAAAATTGCCAATTACACACGACATTACCCCTGCAAGAAAAACACGTGGGTAAAGTAATTATTAAAAAAAGAAGAGTAAAATGACAACAAACAAATGGCCCCTGCAGGACAAAGTCAAAAGAATAGCCGGCAATCTGCTGAGAAATAGTGGGACCCTCTGCAATTTGACGATCCCAAGGAGCACTACTAAGTCTGCCAACATCAGCGACAGGACTGACCGGGACCCAGCTGTTGGCCAGGAACTCCGGGCTACCAGGTGTCGGCAATCGGTACTAAGAAGCTATGAGCTAATTTTAAATGAACCAATAGTTTGAATGAATCTTTTGTAGAGTTGTTCAACTAATTCGATGCTTCATTTACTAGGAACCCTTTAATTGCCGATAAGGTTTAACCAACATTTTAGATGCTTTCCCAGTGAGGGGTGATAATACTAGTCCCTGGCTCCTTGCGACTCTGTGAGGCTCTGGTCTGGTCTCCAGAATGCCAAACATGACTCCTGTGTAAGATGTGACCCAGTAGTGGGGAGCCATCTCGGTGAGATAGTTTCAGGGACCCACCAGTGGCTCCTCCCTTAAAAATTATTTGCATTACTAGTACAAGCAAGGCATTTTTCTAACACAGAATGCATAGTAATATTTATACCCAATTCACTCAAAAGCTAATACATAATTATTTTTTAAATTAAACGTTTTGTTAATATAGAAATAACATGGAGTTTGTGCCAAAGACTACAGATGAGTTGGGTAGAAGCATAGACTGGACCCCCCAACCCCCATTTTTTTTTTAAGCTGAAATCTCACCACTAGAACTTAAGAGGTATAGTAATAAAAAAAATCTGTACTAGCCCATAAGCATCTAGTGGTGGTTCAGACATTGCTGTGAGAGGTTATTGCATCAGCATTCAACAACTGCCAGGATAATTGTATCACAGTGTTAGTGTGCATTTTTACCAATATAACTTCTTTAGTCGCTTTTAATTGTTACCTCATGGGTGTCTTGGATATACTTCTTGATCACATAATTTGTCTGGCAGCACAAGTAAATACAGTATATCTAAATCAAGCTCAAAAATGACACATTGTTTTTATAGCAAGCCTCACAAATGCCAAGGGTGAGACATTTGGCGAGCACAAAATTTGTTTTTAACCTTATAAGCTTGGGCCAGTCTAATGGAGGTTAATGAATAATGCATGAATTCATGAATCAATTAGTGAGAAATAGGAAACTAGTTTCTTTGGTATAAATGCCAGCTACAGAAAATGCAATTTATAACAACATTAACCTAATAGTTTACCTAGTATTACACAAGAGCAAAGTGCATTATTAGGAGAACATTGTGAAATATTAAGGAATGTAAATGATTTTTTACAAATAGATACAGTTCCTTGTGTTCATCTACTTATCAAATGGTCAGCATTTCTTTATTCTCTAATACGGGTCCCTGTGATTCCATGCGTGCATGTTTCAATATTCATTTCAAGTGCAATATATTTGATCATTTTGAATTTGTGAGAAGCAGAATTTACTTCATTTTCAGCAAGTGCTTTTACCAACTTTTAAGTGCAGCAATTTCAACTTTTTAGGTTTCTATCAACTGGATACAGTAATATGCATTGGCTTGATATTCTCATGTGCTGTGCTGTGATCCTCAGTGCAAACTCTTCAATAGTGCTATATAATCCATATATGCTGTGCTTCATATTCCATAGGTGCAATGCTTCTTATTCATGTGCTGTGTGCTTCATTATCCATAGGAATTACATTTAAGAAAAAACTTCATAATACTTGAGTGGTTTTATAAATCTAAGGTGCAGAGTTTTGAAATCCTGAGGTCTTTTTCTTCATAATCCTTAAATGTAATGCTCTGCAGTCCATAGATACAGAGCATCACTTTGGGATCCTTGGATAAAAATCTATGTAAACATTAGATTTGTTATTTACTTTGTCAGAGAATACTGTATTACATACTAGTAATAATTTCCACATTTACTTGTGTCTGTTTAGATTTATCTTTCAGTTAGTCAGTGGCTCCTTGTAATTCCTTATTTATTAATGTTCTGCATCTTGGATTTAAAGTCTAAACGGTGTTTAATATTATATTATATATATATATATATATATATATATATATATATATATATATATATATATATATATATATATATATATATATATATATATATATATATATATAATATATTTATTTATTTATTTTAATATATTTATATAGATGCTTGCTGACCTCTATTGAGTGATCGAGAATGTCGTGGGGAGGCAGGGGGACCTCCAAATTCCTTCTGCAAGAGGTTAGCAAGTACTACCGGGAAGTGAGTCGAGTCTTGTTCAGCTGGAGTGCCATCTGTGGGTGTGCCAGCCTCACTCAGCACCATAGGAGTAAGGAAACTTGCAGCAGCAAGACGGAGGTGGACTGAGGGAGTAAGAATCCCTGCGATCACATTTCTCCATAGCCAGGAAGTTGTTAACCAGCTTTAATGGACTAAATTAATTGTTCATTACCTCAGGCTAGATAAGTTAAACTTCCATCATACAGTGTAGATTTTCATACCTCTAGGTAATTGTGTAGTTAATGTTGGAAATAAAACTATTACATACACTTGAGAAAAAGTGCAAAATCAAAAGAATATAGAGTAAAGTTTTCTGCAAATAATTCAATGTATATATATATGTATGATACAGAAGATATCTATCTACATATAGTAAATAAAAATGTTGGAGTACAGTATAATCATGTGCAAATCAATATAAGGATAGAACAGCAGATAATGAACAATTCAGAGAACTGTACATTCTTTATTTGCTTGAATTCACTTAACATGAAATTCCTTAGTTTGAAGTACAATTAAATCAGTAAATCAAAACTTATTAGAGCAAATTTGCCCCTCAGCCTGAACAAATTTTGATCTAGCTCAAATCCTCTTCTGCACCACACAGCTGTTTGCTCTATGTGATGCTGCATTTGCCCTAGCTATGGATGCTCCCAAACTAAAGACCTTTCTTTGGTAAATGGATATAAAAATAACAAGTGTTCCATGTAATGAAATGCCATTTTCTGGGCGAGCCCTGGAGGCTCCCTGAAGCAATCCGAACTGATATGTGCTATATTAGTTTGGGGTCATCAGTCACAGGAGTTCTTATGCCTATCGGGAACCACGAGCCAGAACCTGGTTCCCTCAGAGAGGTGCAGGGAGCAATAGCCTATGAGCACATTACATTTATAGTACTGTATGTCATAATTGCCATCGACCGGGAAGGGCACCCAGAAAGATAGGCGAAACAAAACAGACTACAATCTAGTGAAAACTGGAACCTATGTCTGAAGATATAAAAAGAATTCCCCCCTCCAGAAAGAAAACAAACAAGCAACACATCCAACTAGGCCTGGTCGACGACCGGCCGCGGGGACGCTAAGCCCCGGAAGCACCTCAAGGTAAGCACTCCTATTCATTAGCACTACCCTCTCTCCCCCAAGAGGGGCAGCCCACCACTCCAGTTCTTGAACAATGAAGATCGCCAACCGGACGGAGGGAGGGAGGATGTCAGGGAGCCTCCGGGGATTACCCAGAAAATAGTGTTTCAATCTCATTCAAAGCTAGTTTTCTGTGGGAAGCCCCGATGGCTCCCTGAAGCTAACTACCCTAGATAGGCCCGCAGATAGCAACGTAAAGCCACTACCAGTCACAACACATGATGCACCCTCGGCCTAATCAAACAAGCCTCCACAACCAACAAACTCCTCCAGAAGCCCGCCATCTCATTTTTTGCCAGAAAAGAAGGAGAAGGCCGAAATCGGATAAAATGACCACAAGGACCAAACGAACAGAACCCCCGGTGCCGGAGAACAGTATGAAACTCCCCGACCCAACCCTCAGAGGTTAAAGCCAACAAAAACAAGGCTTTCCCAAAGCAATCCCGAACCAAAGGGCTCATGAAAAACAGAGGAGAAGAAAGAAAGAAAAGAACCCGGTCCAAAGTTCAAGAAGGCTCAGGGGGCGCATGAGTAGGCCAGAGGTGTAAAAACACATGAGAGAGCTTGCGGAACAGAACAGAAGAGACATCCACCCCGAACGCAAGCTGCAGAGGCTTTACCGACGTCGCACAATAAGAATCAACACTATTCGGCATAAGATGCTGGTCCAGGAGAAGCAAAGAGAGAAAGGACAAGACAACCGTAACCTCCACAGACGAAACCCTACAAAGGGAAAGGAAATGGCGGGAAGACCACCATGATACTTTATACTGTCACCGAGATGAAGACCGAAGGTGGGACACCATCAGAGAAGCTATAATGTATAATTATGTTACGTTGTTGGGTAGATTAGATACACAGTGTTTAATGCATTTTCATATATATTTAGTAGTCATGGTTACAGCAGTCAGCTGTTGGCAGTGTCGTAGATATTGAGATGGAGCTTGGAGCAGAGCAGATAGCTGAGTGCGGCCAGAGTTGTGGAGCTTGATGCGGGAGAGTGATATGGGATGGAGTGTGGAAACTCGATGAGGCCGAGAGCTTGGGAGCTTGAGGCGGCTGAGAGCGTGGGAGCTCAAGGCGGCTGAGAGTGTGGGAGCTCGATGGGGAACAAAAGCGTGAAAGCTTGATGCAGCCGAAGTCTACTGTCTGCTCTGTGTCGCAGCTGAAGCGCCTTGGGGTCGGTTAGAACTGAATACGCCGAGTGCTACATTCTTGAGGTTGAAGGTGTGTGGTAACTCCTAAGCATCTGTAGTGAAGTTAAATGAACCACTGTGGAAATTATACTTCTTGAGATTCTTGAGGTTATCTTGAGATGATTTCGGGGCTTTTAGTGTCCCCGCGGCCCGGTCCTCGACCAGGCCTCCGCCCCCAGGAAGCAGCCCGTGACAGCTGACTAACACCCAGGTACCTATTTTACTGCTAGGTAACAGGGACATAGGGTGAAAGAAACTTTGCCCATTGTTTCTCGCCGGCGCCTGGGATCAAACCCAGGACCACAGGATCACAAGCCCAGTGTGCTGTCCGCTCGGCCGACCGGCTCCATCATTAATCATTAATCATACTTATCATTAATCTCTTCTCGATTGCTTATATAATTTGACTACACCTCATCTCATCGTCCTCTAATCGGTTGGAAGAAATGTTAACTGTAATAAGGAAAGAAATATGAGTTTCGTCATTAGTGCTAATGAGAGAGTGGAGCAAGTATATTGTTTACATAATATACTCGCTACAAAGCCACCTGATCACCATACAAATGGTGATACACCCTCTTTGGAAAAACCAAATGCAAAGAGCAGAAAAGTTGAACCAGCGAGGTACCTCACCAGCCCGACCTGCCGAAAGAAGCGGAGCTGCGTAAAAACACCAGGGTTCAGACACCGAGCAAGCAACACCTGAAACCAAGGCTTGGCCGGCCACCATGGGGCCAAGAGAATCACCCTTCGCTGATAGGATTCAAGCCGAGTCAGAACCCAGAGCATCAGCCAGACCGGGGAAAAGAGGTACAGGAACTCCCACTGCAACCAGTCCTGCCGAAAAGCATCCACCGCGAGGCCTTGCAGTCGAGGAACAGTGCCATGAACAATGGGAGATGCAGAGAACACACCAACGCAAAGAGGTCCACTTCTGGGCACCCCTACGTCCGACAAAGCCAAAGGAAGGAGGCACCGTCAATCGTCCACCCTGTGGAATAAAGCATGACAGGTCATATCCCAGGACATTGGATACTCCCTGAATGTGAACAGTGCAGAGAGCTAAACCCTGAGAACTCACAAGAAGAGCTACCCGAAGCAACCAGCTCCAAAGGGCTGCACACCATAGACCCCCCAACTCACTGGTTGAGACAATGAACCAGGTGGTTTAGCAGTCCACATGGAGCCTGAGCACCAAGCGCTGAGGAAGCCAAATCCGTCGCAGTGCTTTCCACACGATCGCAAACTCCCGCACCGTGCTCTGAGCCCGACTTAAGGACAGCCCCCCAACATCCCTGGCTGGACTGGTGAGCACTGGTCACAAAGCCCCAAGCGAGAGATGAGGCATCCATGAACACATCAAGCAAGAGGAAGGCACCATGGCACCAAACACCAGAAGAAGAAGCCAGACATGCAGTAAACCGATGTAAGGACACCGGGGAACAAACCCAGCGATCACGAGAGCGGCGAAGGAGACCGCCCCGAAGATACAAGAACAGCTCCCAAAGCCAAACCCTACCCACCGAATAAACCATAAGGGCAAAGTTTGGGCTTCTGCACAGCTGCTTGAGCAACCGCCAAGTGACTCGGGTGGGACTGCAACTGGATCACAGCCACAGTAGGGAGAGAAATGGACACAGTTCGAGAACCCCACACTAGGCCTAGCCAAAGCCGAACCCGGGACGGATCCAACTATGACTTCTGCCAAGTTATCAGGAACCTGAACCCGGCAAGCTGGGAAAGAACCAGAATCCAGTTATTAGACAAGCAGACCGATAGGGAGCCCACACCTACCAGTTGTCGAGGCAGGCTGCCAGCCAGGAAGACACCGGAACCACGTAACAACCGAACTCAAACAAAACTAGAGCCAACAGAGGCATAAACTGGGTCTTGCAGGAGGTATGCACCAAGGGGTCCCTTGAATCTCCCCAGTAGAATGCCGAGAGAAAGAAAACCTCCGAAAAGACCAATCAGAGAAAGCCAAGGGCACCCGGAAATGAACCTGAGGGGAAGCCCTTCCTACTGCATTTGTTGGCAGATAAGATGCACAATGTGTATTAAAAAAGTTTCGTTTTTGGATAAAAATGAGCCTCCACATTTTAAACGGCCATAATACAGACAGGATACCAAGCGTCAAAGGCTAGGGAGCCGGACTAGCAGACCAGGCAAGGTCTGCTAGACACAAAATAGGTGACAATAATAAAATAAAAAAAACAAGCCAATGACCACAGTTTGTAAACTCAAGACCGAGATAATATATACAGCAGTACCATAGACTCGTACACAAGACAGGACTGCCCTGGAAACACAAGACTGGGAGACATGACCACCATCCACAATTCCTCAGGGGAAATGGACAGGGTAGAAAAGGAAGGACGAGTCAATACAATTGGTACACCCATAATGGTACACAGGTGGAAGCTGAGTACCCAAAGGAGTCACAGACATCAGAAAGAACTTGTCCAGTGGCAGAGTAGTAAGGAAAGGGAATGCAGGAGGCAGTGGAGTGGTGAAGACTGACACCCTACACAAGATCAAACATAGAGATGCAGGCGCTCGAGAAGCTCAGAAATGTGTACTCCAGTAGAATGATGGGTGGCAGGTGGGCCCAAGAGCTGAAGCACAACTATAAGAGTACAACAGAACGAGTACAAATTTACCAAAACCGCAGACGACACACCGGCAGTGATGAGGGAAGCACACATCAATTCACGTACCTCCCGACTTATGTCATAGCAAACATAATTAACACCCAAGACATGTCACACAGAAATGAACAACCGAGTTACTGGTAAGAACAATGGCACATCAATGAAATTAAAAATGCCTCAAAAAGCGGGAAAGGAATGATAAACTTTCAACTGCCCAGCCCTCATATTCGAAGAGTGGATGACAACAAACCACAGCTGTGGGATGGTGCACCACAACCTGTGTGCTGCCCTGGCAGCCAGTCACCGTAACACTAAACATTACACTCAGAACCCAAGCATCACAATCTGCATAGGAAAACACTTGCCCAAAAATATAACCAACAAAAATGCTGATCAGAGAGGAGGTAAGAGCAAGGGTACCAAAAACACTGTAAAATAACATGCAATAAAATGTATGATGAACCACACTATAAGTCGTCGTAATAATTTTTTCCAGTCCAAAATATCCAAGCAAAAGATGGATGCATTTGACGCAAGGGTGTATAAACCCCGCCAGCATATACGGGAATACTAATTCGGAAATGGAAGGAGGGGATGAAAACCCCCTCCCCTGCAACAACAACACCTGCCTGGAGGACACAAGGGCCCAAGCAGGGTCAAAAGAAGCCCAAGCACTCCAAGTGGACTCCCACCGAGCCCCAGGAACCCTCGGCAAAGGCCCTGGGGCAGAGCCCTCTTCATGCCCACCACCCCTGAAGAAAAGGTGGAGTCCAGGGAAAAAGCTTCCAAGAAGGAAGTCTGCTGGGTTGACTCAGAAGCCCCGGCGGAAAAATCGGGGCAACCACCTTTGTGCCCGAATCGGAAGAGGCAGCCCCCGAAGCCTCCCGAGCCTCATCCCGAACTAAACCTAACCCGACTCTCAAACCCTCAGACGTTTGGGAGCCAGAAGCAGCGAGGGAGGAGCAGGAAAAACGACACCCACCTGGGAAGGAAGCGGGGCATGGACGGCACCAAGGTCGAAGCGACCAACACCCATCCTGGTCCTGAAATTCAAGCGGGGCAGCTCCAGGGCCTCCAACCAGGCCCGTTGCACTAAGGAGAATTGAGCATGCAACGCAGCCACTGCCTGATTCCTGAGATCAACAGACAAGCAATGAGGAATTTGAAATACAGGCGTGGAACAAGTCTCGCAAAACTCCGGGTCATAGGTGTCACCGACCCAACACGCAGCATGACGGAGGCAGTACGGAAGATCGTCTCCCTGAGGCAGGAGTAATGAACACCCTTCAACTACGAACGAGGCGAGAGAGGACTCGGAAGACACATTTATGTTACCCCTGAGCCCACTGGGGTGTTCCAGGGGCTCGTAGGCTCAGTAAGCCCTATGGGAAGCCCAGGCACTGGGCTAGCTAAGCTGGAAGAACCCTGTTTGCAGCAGGCAAACTGGCCACCAGTAGCAGCTATGAAATCTTGGGGGCAACAGAGGACAACAAACAACACAACCAAGGCTTGCCTAATAAGAAGCTAGACAGACCTCCTGTGGTAAAAAAAAAAAAAAAAATGCTAGAAAAGAAAAACAAAACCCCCCAAAGACACACAACAAACAAACTGGCAGCCAGAGAGAATCGTCGGCCTCTGCGAGTGCATGCTGCACTGGCCACAGTGCACCCAGCACTTCCAATAAGACTCCTCACCCGGGGCATGACGGAAAGCCCAGGACCCTCAATGTAACCCAAGGGCAAAGTCTCCACAAGCAAAACTGTCCTCAAACGGGAGTGATTCCCGAATGTCCCAGGGATGATAACCCTGAAATGCAAGGGTAGTACTTACAGAGCACCTAGGGAAAGATAACCCTACTAGGTGCACGCTGCTCCTGTACACTATGACACCTTGCCACCACACCACACATTGCTGGTACAGCCACACAGGGCAAAATCCAGAACAGGAAATTGAGGCCAGAGATGATTGAGCTGACCACCAGTACATCAGTTCAAGAATTGGAGTGGTGGGTTGCCTGCTCACCTGAGCCGGCTCCCCCTTCTTCCCCCCCCCCCCCCCTTTGGGGGAGATACGGCTAATGAGCAGGAGTGCTAGTTGGATGAAGTGTTGCTTGTTTGTTTTCTTTTTGGAGGTGTTCTTTTGCTATGTTTGGATATAGGTCACAATTTTCACCAGATTTTGATCCATTTTGTTTTGTCTATCTTTCTGGGTGCCCTCCCCAGTCGATGGCAATTATGATATACTTTAAATACAAAGTACTCATAGGTCATTGCTCCCTGCATCTCTCTGATGGGACCAGGTTCTAGCTCGTGGTTCCCGATAGACATAAGGTTTCCTGTGACCGATGACCCCAAAACTAATATATCACATATCAGTTCAGATAGCTTCAGGGAGCCGACGGGGCTCCCCACAGAAAAAATGTAAACACGAATAATTCAATATTTTGACTTAATTTATGATGAGATTGTATGGATTGATTGACTTGTAAGAATATTTGAACTGGCCATGTAAATTTGTCAGTCATTTATATTGTTAATTTATATTTATAGCCCATGGAGTTACGATGTCTAGTATGTATTTTATATTTTATCTTTTGATAAAATAATTTGAATGGGTTGATAATGTGTATAAAATATAAGGAAGAAATGTTTTGCAATCTGTACAATTGACAATGTCAGCAATGGAGAAATAGGGTAGTCAGCAAAACAGGCTAATGGGTATGTAAAGTGAAGTCATTTAGACAGACAGACAGACTGGCTTGCCAGTCAGTCAACACTACTGTGTACGTCATACTGTAAATTTATTGCATCATGGGGGCAGCCAACTGTGCTTACCAATCAAGACCTACACAGAGAATGAAATGATAATGGGAAATGATAATGCTATTGAAGCCTTACAAAGAGATCTACATGTACTTCACAAATGATCAGAAGACTGGCAAATGCTTTTTAATATTGACAAATGCAAGACCCTGCATGTGGGGCATAACAACTCATGCCAAGACTCCCAAAGTAAGAGCATAACATTACAGCAGCTTGATGAACAGAGAGACCTTGGAGTCAAGATCCACCACTCATTAAAAGTTGAACAACAGGTGTGTGTGCAGCATTCAGAAAAGCTAATCAAACTCTTGGGATAATCAAGTGCACTTTTGAAAATAAGGAAAAGAAGGTAATGGTTCAATTGTATAAATCTCAGGTGTGCCCCCACTTAGCTTACTGCAAGCATGGAGACATCATTTTCAGGACATAGCTGCTTTGGAGAAGGTGCAACACTCGGCAACAAAAGTAATTCCAGAACTTAGTCATCTCTCGTATCAGGAATGCTTGAAGGCCACAGGGCTAACAACACTGCAATCCAGGCATGACAGGGTAGATCTCATTGAAACTTTTAAAATACTGAACAAGTTAGAGGATGTTGATCCGGATATTTTCTTCAGAAAGTCAGATGTAACATAAACAAGGAGCAACAGTTTCAAGCTCAACAAGCCACAATGTAGAACTGAGAACGAGAGGCTTTTTCACCCACAGGGTTATTAACCCATGGAACTGCCTACCCGCCAAAGCCATACCTGCCAAAACTGTGCTGAATTAAAAAATATACCTGGAAAAGTTCAAGGCAAATGGAGGGACCTTCAACAAGCCACTGGCTTCCTATCCTCGTCGAGGCCATTAGGGGTTAGTGGCCCTCAGGTAAATCAGATAAACAATTAGAGTCCCCTGATCCAGTGCACCAGCCACTATCTGGCCACCAGAGCAAGTCCCGGAATACCAATCATCAGCCTGCATCAAGAAAAGTGGTCAAAGCAGAATGTCAGGAAGAAAGTAAGCTGAAGCGGCTCCACCAGCGCTGCACGATACAAGGCATTAGGCATAAGGTGACGGTCCTGGAACAACCAAGAGAGAAAGAGCAACACCACCCTAATAGAAAGCGAAGTACAACGACGAAGACGCAAGAAGAAATGGAAGGACTGCCAGAAAACTTCATATTGCCGCCGAGACGAAGCCCGCAGGTGGGACACTAACAAGGAAGCCACCTGATCACCATAGAGATGATGATAAACTCGAGTAAAAAATTCCATACGCGAAGACTCCAGGAGAAGATCGAATCAGCCATGTGACATTCTGGTCCGATCTGCTAGAAGAGGCGGAGCCGCGGGAAAACCTCCGGGTTCGGACACAGAGCAAGCAGCGCCTGAAACCACGGCTGGGCCGGTCACCACGGGGCCAAGAGCACAACTCTCGCTTGGTAAGTCTCCAAGCGAGTCAGGGCCTGGAGCAACAGCTGAACTGGAGGAAAGAGGTACAGGAACCCCCCCCTCAACCAGTCCTGCCGAAAGGCATCGACCCCGACGGCCTCGCAGTCGGAGAAGGGCACCACATACAGGGGAAGGTGCCGCAACCAAGCCGACGCGAAGAGGTCCACCTTGGGGCGACAATGTCTGGCAAAGCCAACCGAAGGAGTCGGCGTCAACCGTCCACTCCCTGGAGAGGGGAACGAAATAAGACAGGCTGCCAGCCAAGACGTTGGACACTCCCCGCACATGAACTGCCAGGAGAGCCTAACCCCGAGAACTCAGCAGACAAGTCACCCGAAGCGACCAGCGCCAAAGAGCCAAGGACCACATCGAACTCCCTCGGTTCAGGCAATGAACCACCGAGGAGCAGTCCAAATGGAGCCAGACTGTCGATCCGCAGGCGACCTGAATCCTCTGAAGAGCAAACCACACCGCTGCGAACTCCCGCACTGTGCTGTAAGCTCCACTGAAGGACGGACCCCACCGCCCCTGGCCGGCCTGGTGAGCACTGGTCATAAAGCCCCAGCCGAGAGACGACGCGTCCGTGAACACATCAAGCGAGGGCTCGGGTAGGCGCCAAGGCACTGAACCCCGAAAAACCAGAAGAGGAAGCTGGCGATGCAGCAGCTGACACAAGGCCTCCGGGGTCCAAACCCAGCGATCGCGTGAGAGGCAGAAGGGACGTCCCTGAAGGAACCAGAACAGCTGACGAAGTCAAACCTGACCCAGCGGGTAGACCATCATCGCGAAATTCAGGCTCCAGCACAGACCCTTGAGTAACCACCAGGTGACCCAGGAACCCACAGAAACAGGTGCATGCAGAAACGCAGCTGCAGGAGAGACTCCAGAAGGAGAGACAAGGAAGTGGTCCGAAGTCCCCCACAAGACCCAGCCATGTCCGAACCTGGGAGAGAACCAGATGGGACTTCCTCCAGTTCACCAAGAACCCGAACCTGGGGAGCTGGGAAAGAACCAAATCCCTGGCTAGCAGACAACTGGACCAGCTGGAAGCCCAAACCAGCCAGTTGTCGAGGTAGGCCAACACCCGAACACCTAAGAGACGCAGACGGGCCAATACGACCCGTGTAAGGCATGTGAACACACGAAGTGCCAGGTTCAACCCGAGCCAGTCCCTGAACCTTGGATGAATCAGGATGTGCCAATAAGCGTCCCGGAGGTCCAGTGACATCATCCAAGCACTCGGCTCCAACAGGGGCTGAACCTGGGACAGCATAGTCATCCGAAAGAGGGGGCAATGAACCCAGAGGTTCAGATGGGATAAGTCCAGAATGAACCGCAGGTCCACACAGTCCCGTTTTGGTACTGGGAATAGACGGGAAACCCATCTGAGGGACGTCGTTGTTTCGACCATGCCTAAGAGAACCCACTAAAAGATGACTCGACAGAGCGCAGGGGAAGAGGCCTGCCCCGCCAGCCCTGAACCTCCCAAAGGAGGAGGAGCCACCCAACGCCACCGCAGGCCGAGAGAAACCACCTGAAATGCCCACAAATTGTAGGACCAAGCGTGAGCGAAAAGTGCAAGTCTCCCCCCCATCGCCCCATCAATGGGGTGAACCGCGAAAGGGCGAACCGCGAAAGGGCCAGCGCCCCTTACGAGACCCAGAACCTCGCACAGAGACACCCCAGCGCCGACCAGACGAAGGCGGGACCGAAGGTGGAGCCGAACCTGAACCTAGCACCTGTGGCCTACCACGACGAGAGGAACCCTGAGCCCTGGCACAACTCCTCCGGGAAGGCCTCCCCCCTGGACCCCCAGAGAACCAACAAGTCAGACATAGGCCGACAAGTAGCCAAAGCAGCCTGAAGTAACCTGATTATGCCTGCACCATGGCAGAATTCTCAAAAAGCCGAGGACAAAAAGGTGAAGACATCCTAAGAGCCAGGGCCCAGGCCGATTCCAGGGAGGAGGCAAGCACCACCTGCCGACATGCGAGCCGGGAAGCATAGAACAGGGAAACTGCATCTCACAGGACCAGTGCAAACAGCTTTAGCAAGGCAGCCGATGAGCGGGCCGCCGAGCCCAAGGCACCGGACGCAGGAACGGCCCCGTACGTCCCTACATCCTCCTCAAGCCAGTTCAAAGACATCTCCAGGAGGGAAAAGAAATGCAAGGGCGAAGCCAAAAGGCCACGGGCGCGCATGTCCTCAGCAACCTGCACATTCGAGAGGGAGGGAACCTGCACCACGGCCACATCCCAGGGAAGGGCAGGGGCAAACAAGCACTCATGGAGGTGCTCCAGGTCGTCCCCCAGGAAAACCTGAACCACCGTCGCAGCCTCGCGCCACTCAAGTGTGTGGGTACGGCAGAAAGAGTGCCAAGACTCCAAGGCAAAGACAGGACAGTCTGCCAGCCAGGACAACTCGGGATCCTCGTAACGGACCCAGAAAGGGAACGAAGTCCCAAACCTGAAAGAAGACGGATCCATCATCGAGGCATAATCCAGGTCACGCATAGTAAGCAGCAAGGGCTGCCTGCACCACAGAAGGTTGGATGGAAGAAGCCGAAAACCTTCGGAAGAACAGAACCGACACACCCGGGGAGACATGGAACTGAACCCAGGTAGGGGCAGGCACCAAATCTAATTCGTACACAGAGGGGGGGAAAGAGAACCCCACTCCTTGTAACAACAAGCCCCGCTCTGAGGGTAGAAAAACCCAGGCGGGGTCCAGCGGGGCTCAAGGCCCCCCCAAGTCAGCCACTCCCCTGCCCCGGGATCCTTCACTGCAGGACCCGGGGCCGAGTCATCTCCCAAAGTACCAGCCTCAAAAAACGACTACCAAGCAAACTCACTAAAGCTGAACCCAAGAGATGTGTACACTCACGGGGACCTAGCAAGGAGCACCACCATTGAAGAACCATAATAGGTCAAGCACAAGTGGACATTAAGCAGGGCAGATCTCCACCCTCCCCCCCCCAACAAAGGCAAAAACAAAAAGTAAAAGAAAACCCCGCAAGAGGACAGCGTACCCTAGAGGAACAGAGCCGGCCGCTAATTGGTGAAAACAAGCTACACAGCACTCCGTGCCCCGAACCAGTGCAAACTGCCTCTTACCCTAAGGTAAACAAAAGAGAGAAACACCCAAGTACCCAAAGGGCGGGCAAAAACACGAGCAGTAAAACAGCCCAGCAAAGGCAGGACCCAAGGAACTTGTGGAAGGTAACCCCAAGCTCCAAGGGGAGTACTTACAGGGCACCTAGGGAAGGGAACTCTAGGTGCATGCAGCCCGAGTACTGGAGAATAACTCCTGGCTCTTGCACCCCTAGAAGACAGCCACCACACTCAAAGCACAGTGCTGAAACTATCACTGGAGCCAGAGCACATGACCGGAGCCTCTAGCATCAGGCTAAGAACTGACGGGTGGATAGCCGGCATGGGGGGGGGGTCCGGGGCTCCCCCTTTCCCTTCCTGGGGAGGGGGGAGCTGCACAGACAGCGGCGCGGCGACGTGTGATGTCATGCTCCTTAGCTCGTTTCTTTTAGGGGAGTTCTATCCACTTGTTCAGCTTTTGGTAGCAATATTTTCAACAGAATAGGGGCTTGTTTTGGGATGCTTACCTTTCTGGGTGCCTGCCCCGGTCAATGGCAGACATAGAATGCTTCCAACCACATGGGGGTGTCTATAGGCCATTGCTCCCCCATGCCTCACTGAGGGGGCCAGGTTCTGGCTCATGGTCTCCGGTAGGCCCATTGAACTCCATACACATGACTGATGCCAAAGTCTGACATTAGCATATCAGCCTGGATAAGCTCCGGGGAGCCTCTGGGTCTCACCCAGAAATTGGCGTTTCATTATATTCAATGCTGGTTTTTTACTGTATCTGAGTACCTGGAATTTATCACTGTTAAACATCAAGTTATTTTTTTCAGCCCATTCAAAAAGTTATTAATATCTGCTTGTAGTTTTTCACTGTCTTCAGTAGAGGTAATGTTCATGCTGATTTTTGTGTCATCTGCAGAGGCTGATTCAAAGCTGTGACTTGTATTTTTGTCTATATCTGATATGAGAAGAAGGAAAAGCAGTGGTGCAAGGACTGTACCCTGAGGTACAGAGCTTTTAACTGCGCTTGGACTCGATTTTACATGGTTAACTCTTACTCTTTGTGTTCTGTTTGACAGAAAATTGAGTACAATATCCACCGTCCTACTTTACTAGTTATTCACATTGACCTCATTTTGTGTGCTATCATTTCACGGTCACATTTATCGAATGCCTTTGCAAAGTCCGTGTATACCATATCTGCATTCTGTTTTTCTTCCAATGCCTCAGTGATTTTGTTGTAGTGGTCAAGTAGCTGTGAGAAGCATGATCTTCCCGCTGTAAATCTATGTTGGTCTAGATTGTGAAGATCATTGGTCTCCATGAAACTGTTGATCTGACACCTGATCACTCTCTCAAATAATTCTATTACGTGGGATGTTGGTGCAACTGGTCTATAATTCTTGCCAATGCTTTGCTCACTCCCTTGTGTAGAGGGGCTATGTCTGCTACTTTAAGTGCATCTGGTATCTTCCCCGTGTCCAAGCACTTCCTCCACACTATACTGAGTGCCTGTGCTACTGGCACTTTGCATTTCTTTATAAATATTGAATTCCATGAGTCTGGACCCAGGACTGAATGCATGGGTATGTTGTCAATTTCTCTTTCAAAATCTGCCATGCTCATGTTGATATCAGTCATATTTACAGGGGTTTGGATATCACCCATAAAGAAGTTGTCTGGATCTTCCACTTTCATGTTGTTTATTGGAGTGCTAAACATGCCCTCATACTGCTTTTTTAGGATTTCACTAATTTCTATTTCATCCTCAGTGTATGAACTTTCACTCATGCGAACAGGTCCAATACTGGCAGTGGTTGTTGCTTTTGATTTAGCATATGTGAAGAAATATTTTGGGTTTTCTTTATTTCTTGAATTGCTTTCTGTACTAGTTGCCTTTCTTCAATCTGATATGAATGCTTCAGTCTCTGCTCGATTTCTACAATCTCCCTGATTAATTATTTTTCCTTTGTATGGAAAGTCGTGTCTGCTTAAGATGAGATGGTTGGGCTCACTGCATTTATCTAAACCTAAAAAAAAGCTTTCGGCAGAGTCCCACATAAGAGGTTGTTCAGGAAACTGGAACATACTGGAGGAGTGACAGGGAGGCTTCTAACATGGGTGAAAAATTATGTGACAATGTATCAGACTGGAGAACTGTCCCTAGTGGAGTATTACAGCTTTCAGTTCTTGCACCAGTAATGTTCATTGTCTACATAAATGATCTACCAGATGGAATACAGGTATGTGAATATATTTGCTGATGATGCTAAGATACTAGAGAGATAAAATACTTAGATAATTCATGCCCCTTCAAGAAAACCTAGACAAAATAATTGTATGCAGCAACACTTGGGAAATGGAACTTAATGTGAATAAATGTCACGTTATGGTATGTGGAATAGGAGATAATAGGCCACACACAACCTATAAATTATTTTAAAATGTTGTAAAGAATTTTTAAAGAATTAAAAAAGGTTAGGAAAGAGATCTAGGGATGGTTCTAGACAGAAAACTGTCACCTGAGGACCATATAATGAACATTGTGCGAAGAGCCTATGCCATGTTTTCCAATTACAGAATTGCTTTTAAATACAGTACATGAATTGCAAAACAGTTTACAAGCTTTGAGACCAAAGTTGAAATACCCAGCAGTTGTATGGTGCCCATATCTTCAGAAGCACATCAACAAACCGGAAAAGGTGCAAAGACACACATCAAAATGTGTTCCGAAACTAAAAGACAAGGGCTATGAGGAGAAGTCGGAGGTGTTAAATATGCCAAAGCTAGAAGACAGAAGAAAAAGAGGTGATGTGATAACGTACAAAATAGCAACAGGAATCGATAAAACTGATATGGAAAAATTTTTGAAGCCTGGAACTTGAAGAACGAAAGGTCATAGATTTAAATTTACTAAGCAAAGCTACCGAAAGAACATTAAAAATTTCACTTTTGCGAGAAGAGTGGTAGACGGTTGGAACAAGTTAGGTGAGAATATGGTGAAAGCCAAAACCATCAGTTGTTTCAAAGCTTTATTTGATAAAGAGTGCTGGGAAGATGAGACACCACGAGCATACCTCTCATCCTGTAACTACACTTTGGTAATTACACATTGAAATCACTTCAATAGGAGCACCAAAAATCTCACATTATTGTGTCATAGGTTTGTGAATCTGATGAAAATAATTCACACACTTATGGATTTATTAAGTGTGATGTTATAGTAAATGTATTATTAGTGTGATTGGTGATAGTGCGTAACTGGTAGTAAGGGAGATGCCAGTCACAGCGGGGCGGGTGGTAAAGACATCATTATGAATCTTTCTCAAGATTCGTGTGGTAGGCCAGGCAGAAGAAATGGCAAAATTTCCTCCATGTTGGTGTATGTGTAGCCACTTTACCCATGGAGTTCACACTAAAACTCCTGATCTAGCTGCTTAATTAAAGGAGTACTGACAAATGTGATCATGGTCAAAGTAGATGCATTTAGCCTGGAGTCCATACCTAGTTAAACACAAGACAAAGTTATGGAAGATTCAGAAGTATGCCACTAGACTAGTCACAGAACTGAGAGGTATGAGTTATGAGGAAAGGCTATGTGTGCTAAACCTCACATCCCTGCAAGACAGAAGTCAGAGAAGACAGAGGACAGAAGACAAGGTCCTGAACGATTCTGTACACAAGTTCTAAAGGCAGTTCTTATGTTGGCTAATCTAGCATATGCTGCTGATGATATCCTTTTGATGTGGGGTTCTGGGGACAGGTTCAATGTGATATCAACCCCGAGATCTTTCTATTTGACTCTTGCAGGATTTCACCTCCCAGATGGTACCTTCTATTCGGCCTTCTGCTCCCTTTGCCTGATTTCATTACTTTACACTTTCCTGAGTTAAACACCTACTGTGTACAGAGTCTACCTCCACCACATCACTGCCTAGTGCATTCCATTTGCTAAATACCCTGACACTGAAAAAATTCTTTCTAATATCTCTGTGGCTCATCTGAGTACAGTACCAAGATTCCACCCATGTTCCTTTGTTCTTGTTCAACCCATGCTAACTAGTTTGTCTTTATCCACCCTGTCAATTCCTTACAGATGAAGAACAGTATGAAATAAATTTTAAAGTGTACCTTGATGAGTACTGATAGAACACCTTGAGAGGGCAATGAACAGGTGGGCAGCATCAGAGATGGAACCCAAGTATTTTCTCCCCCTTTTTCTAGTTAGCACTGATGGAGGACACAGTGTGAATGAAAAGGATACTTTCCTGGCTGATTCAGTGGTGATGGCTCAAACCAAGACGTATGCAATTCACAATTATAGGAACAAAGATACGGTAGCAACATTCTGATTCCTATGTTTAAGTTCATGCCTCATGACAGATTTCTACACGTTCTCCTCAAGGATAACAACAGAAAGTTATCCTTGCAGAAATTGCAGGCACTGCAGAAATTGAGGCACAGTTTCACTGACCTGAACAATTTTGAAGCTTTTTATGTACTGATGCAGAAGGCTATGACTGATAAGTATTTCATGCCGTTCAAGGGACAAGTATCCTTAAAGTAGTGTATATACTGTCAATGTAGTACAGATTAAGGGATAAGTATCCTTAAAGTAGTGTATATACTGTCAATGTAGTACAGATTAAGGGATAAGTATCCTTAAAGTAGTGTATATACTGTCAATGTAGTGCAGATTAAGGGACAAGTATCCTTAAAGCAGTATACTGTATATTGTTAACATAGTACAGATTAAGGGACAAGTATCCTTAAAGCAGTATAATAATTAATTGATTGTGTCAGGGGGACAGGAAGCCAGAGTGTATTCATATATATTTGGCTTTTATCGAGGCCCCCCCCCCCACCGGCCGAATTACTGACCCTGCCCAGGATGACACCCCCCCCACAACAGGCTGACTCACTCTTGAGTATCTACTCACTGCTAGGTGAACAAATGCATTAGGTGAAAGGAAATGTGCCCAACCGTTTGTCCCACCCGAGATTTGAACCCAGAAGTCTCGATTGTACTAAATACATTCTTGTGCTAAATATATGCAATACTGTCAATGTAGTGCAGATTAACCCTTAAAGTGCGCATCACGTCATATGATGTGTTGGAGTACTACGCAAGATTTAAACAGCCCACGGATACACGGGGTTCACCACACCTTCATCAGGGCTCTTGTAAACAGACGCCATTTTTTAAAAAAATCGTGGGCCAAACTCCCGGGTGTTATTGGCCTCAGTATTGAGTGAGCAACCAAGCCTGACGCATGCAGCATGAGCTAACAGCACTGCTGTTCAGCTTGTGACCACAGCATCGCCTAAAAATGCCAAATTATACTTGTTCATGCTATTATGTAGCGATGATATTATTACAGAAGACCCCTGACTGTGATAAAACTGACCAGGGTTCTGATAATAGCAGGATTGTGGTGATATTTAGCGCTGTGCGCCATGGAAGGAGGTGTAATGCTGTGGGAGGGAGGGTGGTGGCGATGTCTTTTGACTGTGTGTGGCCACCTTTTATTGACTGCACTCACCATACCAGCTTAGTGGTTCGCTATGGTGAACACAAATGTAGATACTTATATATAACGTGCGTATAGAGGGTATAAACAGCAAGAGAAGGTTTGGAGCCGCCATTTTGGTGAGAGCGGTGGCGTCGTCTGCATGACACCACCGTGCAGACGACGGTGTTGTTTACTGGTTACCACGATGGTCTTTGGGCACCATACCAGTTTATTTGTCAAGTATGATGAATAAAACAGGTAGATATTTATATATAATGTGTGTATATAGCGTAATAACACCACACACTGTTGTTGGAGGAGAAATATTAGTGCATCTGGCCTTGAGGGCGGCCGCCGATCAGCTGACTGTGTGAGTAGCCACATCTCTGTGCCTTTACTCACCATACAAGCTTAGATGTACAGTTATGGTGAACAAAACATGTAGATACTTATATATAACATCTGTATATAGTGAATTATAGCAAAAACATTATTGTGGGAGGAGAATGTGGGTGAGTCAGATGACTGGAGGGAGGGCAGGAGTGGCTGGCTGGTACACGGCGGTCACTCCTCATTACTTTTTTACTCATAATAGCTACTTAGTGGTTCGTTATAGTGAACAAAACATGCAAATACTTATATATAACCTGTGCTTATAGTGTAATAACCGACAAAGTATTTGTTCACTGATTGATGAACATAATTGAATCAACAATATGCACACCATATTTTTGAGTACACCAACGATTCACTCATTTTATTATATAAATATATCAAACTACACACTATTGAATAATATTACAGCAAAAAAAGTATGAAAAATCAATCAGAGACATTGAAATAATTCGGTAATTATCTCTTTGTGGCAACTCCGGCCTGACAGCTTGCGAGCAACAGACCGCCTGGGACGCACGCTGAGTCAGCGCCTATAATTTGCCAGACTTCCCCGCCCTATAGCGGGCAATATATGCCACTTACGATTTTTTTATTATTTTTCCCATGATCAGTGAACACAAATTAACAGGTTAGAAAGAAAAAATATTTTTTTTTTTTTTCAAAATGACATGCGCCTGTGGGAATGGCAGGATATTAGACCCCGAGCATGTTAAGGGTTAAAGGCCAAGTATCCTTAAAGCAGTATATACTGTCAATGTACTGGTAATACAATTTAAGGGACAAGTATCCTTAAAGCAGTATATACTATCAATGTAGTACAGATTTAGTTACAATTCACAGAGGAGTAAAACCATTGTTCTCAGGGAAGATAAATAAGGTGGGCCAAGAGACATTCTAGCAGCTACCAAGAAGGATGTAGCTAATACACAGCCAGTATGAAATGTAAATGCAGGGGACATACAAGATGGGTGGCACAAAACACACTTGTGAAGCACAAAATAAAACCTAAAAATAAAATATGCATTCCGCATGGAATGAAAAATTCCAAGGAAAGCCAACACCACTTATTGGAAAGCACGAAGCTGTATGTGGGCTCAGCAAAGAGGCGTGACTGGCTAAACCAGGCGAGTGAATAAAGTAGCTGTCTGGCAGGAACCCCGGGGTGACCTGACCTTCCATCTGGTCGCAGTGTTACAGCAGGGCTACTTACCCAGCAGCAATGATTGATTTGTTCTCATCAGGATTATAAATTTCACTTTAAGCAGTTATTTGTTTTGAAACACTATAATTTCTAATGGGTTTTTCTCTGTCCTCAAACATCCCTTTTGCCTCAGAGAGCCAGATTCTGGTCTTGGCTCAGGCAGGTTTCAGAGGCCTTGTGCAGTTTCCTAAGGTTTGGCAGCCCCAGTGCCATTGATCAGTTGCTGCTGAACGCTGCATCCCAGAACAACAGAGCCATTATTCCTAAATGTTTGTAACAGCTGAACACTATAATTTCATAAATATAAACCAATTTCATTTCAGGTTAAAGAAGTCTTGCATGGGAAATTTACAAAGTTTGTATATTGTATCCCCTGAAATGTTATGATACAGAGATAAATTGGATGATTCTATATATCTGGATTTAGAGACAAATTTGATGGAATTTCCCAGAAAGACTAATGTAGACATTAGTACAAACTGTAGGAGTAAAGGGATTAATACTAGCATGGATGAAAGGTTTCTTGTCAGACAGGTAGCTGCTAAATACAGTACTAAGATTCAGCAGTAGTTCACATGGCTACACATGGACAAAACAGATACAGTAGTTACTCAATTTGCAGAAGAGATATATTATGCTTTGGGAATTCATAAGAAGCAAACTTAGGGCTATATGGGGAAGGAAGGCCTTCCAGAGACTTTCACAAGTCACAACTTTCTGCTTTTGCAAAACAATACTGTCATAGGTATATGGCTCCAACTTCTTTTTGGTGTTTGGCGAGGGACAGGGAAACGGGGACATGGAAAATCTTTACTTTATTCATATAAGGCAACATAATTACTATATGGAAAATGCATCTAAATCCAAATGTATGGAGTTTAAAAATAATAGACATAAATAATGTTCAATTCAATTTCTGGCAATGTTTTCATCCCAAATTGTAGCAGAGAATTGGCTAACATTTGTGATTTACTTCATATTTCTGTATAATTATATTTTCTTTTGGGACAGAGGCTTCATTGTTCTAGGTAGGGAATATGAAAGTGTTCTCTCTTCCCACTGAAAACTTTCATAGAGGGCCTATTTGAAATTCATCATAACCAAAGTTGCTAATTCATTTTCCGACAAATTAAGTCCCATTCACAATTTACAGGCTCAATTTAATTGTTTTTCTTCATTTGGGAATGCACATATAAACCCAATTAAACTTTCATGATGTTCACTAATGTAGTAAATAAGACATTTATTAATATTGTACCAGAAAATGACTATAAACCCCTGCACTGCATCACTGCAATGAATAGAAAAAGCCACCACCACCCCATGCCAGTAAAAAGTGGGCGCTCTACCAAAAGGCAACACTCTCCATTAGAAAAACCCAGAAAAGAAAGAAAAAACAAACAAAAAGCAAATTCCCCCTCATCCAACAAAAGGACAAAGGATCAAGCAGTGGAAAGGGCATTCCAAAACTGTATTACTGTACTATATTATTATTATTTTTGTATTATTATTATTATTATTATTATTATTATTATTATTATTATTAGTATTATTATTACCGAGAAAATCCACAGGAGCAATACTGAGGACTCGAACCTATGCGCTGGATATTCCCAGACACATGCTCTAGACGACTAGGAGTCATCTAGACTACTAGACAACCTAGTCGTTTAGAGCGTATGTCTGGGAATACCCAGCACATAAGTTCGAATCCTCATCACATCTCCTGTGGATTTTTTCACTGATAAAATCCAAATAATGGGGGACTTGAACCACGAGACCATAGATTGGATCAACCTAACGTCACAAGCAGAAGGTGAACAATTTCTCGACCTTGTGCAGGACTTTTCTCATACAACATGTGGTAAAGCCCACATGTGGTAACAGTATACATGTTCTTGTGCTGACTACAGAAGAGGGTATGATTGATCAAATTTGTGGAGAAAAAGCTAACCCTCCCTTGTGTAATCACCATATTTTAAGATGGACTACAAATATCAAAACCCACATAAAGGCCAAAGGTGATCAATTTCTAGATTACCAGCAAGGGGACTATCAAGGAAAGAGAGAGGAAATGCAAACCATCTCTTGGAGGAAGCTGATGGGCAAATATGGCACGGAACACTCATGGCAAAATTTCAAGAGGGCCGTCACGGAACTCGTTCAAAAATATGTGCTGAAAAGAAAACATGATAGGGAACTCAATGGATGACAGGTCGTAAAACGAGCATTGGTAACCAAGAGGAACCTCTGGAAAATGTATAAATCCATGATGGACATCATTGATTATGAGTTACAGTATACAAAAGGGCACTAAACTAGACCTGGCACTAAACCAGGACATGATAGGGCAGATCTCAATGAAACTTTTAAAACACTGAACAAATTAGAGGATGTTAATCCAGATAGTTTCTTCAGAAAGTCAGAAGTAACACAAACAAGGAGCAACGGTTTCAAGCTCAACAAGCCACAATGTAGGACTGAGAACAGGCGATGCTTTTTCATGCACAGGGTTATTAACCCATGGAACCGCCTTCCCACTGATGCCGTAACTGCCAAAACTGTGCTGAATTTCAACATATATCTGGAAAAGATCATCAAGGTAAATGGGGGGAGGGAACCTATGACAAGCCGCCGGCTTCCTGTCCTTGTCGAGGCCACAAGAGATAGTGGATCTCAGGTAAATATATCACGTTACTGTGATTTCTGTGTATTGGTGCATTATTATTATTATTATTATTATTATTATTATTATTATTATTATTATTAATACTGTATTACACAGAGAAATCACTTTATGGTAAAATCACGACATGGTAAAAGAATTGCAACCTGGGGTACAACTGCACCCTTGAGGATTCTCTAGGCTTCCACTAAAGCTGAACATGGGTTTCACACAATTTCTACATGCACTCTGGCTCTGTCGTCCAGTAATTCTACCTCTGACGCCTCTCTTTCAATACACAGATAAATCACATTATCGTCATATATCAATGAGAAAATCTCTAGGCGCCGTGATGAGGATTCGAACCTATGCACTGGGTATTCCCAGATGCCTGCTCTAAACAACTATGCCACGACATGGTCTAGAACATGCATCTGGGAAGACCCCAGCACATAGGTTCAAGTCCTTATCACGGCTCCTTTGGATCGTCTCAATGATATATCACAATAATGTGATTTGTGTGTGTTAAAGGAGGGGCATCAGAGGTAGAATTACTGGACAACAGAGCCAGAGTGCATGGGGAATTTTGTGATACCCTGGTTCAGCTTCAGTGGAAGCCTTGAGAATTCTCAATGCTGCAGTGGTACCCCAGGTTGCAATTCTTTTACCATATCATGGCATAGTCGTTTAGAGCGTGCATCTGGGAATACCCAGCGCATATGTTCGAATCCTCATCACGGCTCCTTTGGATTTTCTCATTATTATTATTATTATTAATAATAATAATAATAATAATAATAATAATAATAATAATAATAATAATAATATCATCATCATCATCATTATTATTGAACCTGCCCTGAGTTCCTTCCCTGGCTTTGAAAACTCAATGAACAAAGCCTCTCAAAGCACAGCCATAAACCACGGCAGACTGTATACACACAATTGTCTCCCATGAGGGAAGGAAACCAAGCCTTAAACTACACTGTTCAGAGAAAAAGAAGGCACTGAACTTCAGTGGAAAAATCAGCTAAATACTTCTGCTATCAAATGTGGAAGGGAAAGACCCCTGGAACAGCCGACAAAACAATAACCAAACCCCAAACTCGCATCCAAAGAAGATGGGAAGCTGGGAAAAGACCACAACCACTCTCCAGACACACAACATAATATTTACCTAAATTTACCTGAGAGCCACTAACACTCTAGTAGCCTTGGCAATAATAGGAAGCCGGTGGCTTGTTAAAGGTCTCCCCCCATTTGTCCCGAGAATATAACCGACTCTTGAATTTCAAATCAGATAAAACCCAATAACACAGCCACTCAACAGCAGTCACTGCCTGTCAGCCCTTTACCCCTGATAAATTAACACTAGCAAGGGCAGACCCAGCAAGAAGGATGTTAAAGTGACCAAATACACACTACTACCGGCAAGAAAGAGGAAAAGAAATAAAAAAAGAAAGGAAAGAAAGAAAGGGAAAGGAAGGGAAAGAAAGAAAGGGAAAGAAAGAAAGAAAGAAAGAAAGAAAGAAAGAAAGAAAGAAAGAAAGAAAGAAAGAAAGAAAGAAAGAAAGAAAGAGAGAAAGAGTGAAAGAAAGAGAGAAAGAAAGAGAGAAAGAAAGAGAAAGAGAGAAAGAGAGAAAGAAAGAAAGAGAAAGAAAGAAAGAAAGAAAGGATAGATAGATAGATAGATAGATAGATTAGATAGATAGACAGAAAGAAAGAAAGAAAAAAGAAAGAATGAGTAAGAATGAGGAAAGAAAGAAAGGAAGAGAAAGAGAAAAGGAAATAGAAAAAGAAAGGAAGGGAAAGGAAGGAAGGAAGGAAGGAAGGAAGGAAGGAAGGAAGGAAGGAAGGAAGGAAGGAAGGAAGGAAGGAAGGAAGGAAGAAAGGACAGAAAGAAAGACAGAAATAAGAAAGAAAGAAAGAGAAGGGAAGAAAGAAGAAAGAAAGAAAGAAAAGAAAGAAGGGAAGAAAGGAAGAAAGAAAAAATTAAGAAAGAAAGAAAGAAAGAAAGAAAGAAAGAAAGAAAGAAAGAAAAAAAGAAAGAAAGAAAGAAAGAAAGAAAGAAAGAAAGAAAGGAAGAAAGACAGGACGAAAGAAAGAAAAAAGAAAGAAAGAAAATGAGAAAGACAGAAAGAAAAAAAGAAAAAGAAAAAAGAAAGAGAAAAAGAAAGAAAAAAAGAAAAAGAAAGAAAAAGAAAGAAAGAGAATATAAGAAAAAGAGAAAAAAGTAAGAGAAAGAGAAAGAAAGAAATAGAAAGAGAGAAAGAAAGAAAAAGTAAGAAAATGAAAGAAAGAGAAAGAAAAAAGAAAAAGAGAAAGAAAGTTGAAAAAAGGAAAAAAAAAGAAAGAAGGAAAGATGAAAAGAAAGAAAGAAGGAAGGAAGGAAGGAGGAAAGGAAGGAAGGAGAGAAGGAAGGAGGGAGGGGAAGGAAGGAAGGAATTTGAACAGAGGGGAGAGGAGGGGAGGGGAGCTGAGAATAGGGGAGGGGAAGGGAGGGAGGAAGGAGGAGGAACACAGAAACCCCTTCCCCCCACATGATGAAAACCCCATTTTCTAGGATGGGAGCTGAACAAGGAACAGAGATGCTATGATAGCAAATGTCACAGATGTTGCATGTGATGTAGCAGAGGTAGTAACAGTCAGTCAACAGAACACCAAGAGAACGAGTGGCCATCCTACAAAACTCACACCCAGCGAGGGCAGAATCAAAGTGTTGAGTAAAAAAAAAAATTAAATCTACAAAGGGCTTACTGAGTCCCAAAGGATAGACCAAGCAGGAAACACAAGGTGCAGGGGCCACTTGCCAAATATAAACACTGAAATCAGGTGTATAAGCACAGGCAGCTGTTAAGGATGTGAGTAGTGCACAATGTAATGAGCACAGAAGGATAGTTTTAAGGGTCACACCCTGTGTGACCCTTTAAACAAAACTCAGATTGCCCGAACTATGAAGCCATGCAGAGTAGTCAAAGACTCCCGCATGGCAAAGAGTGAGGCACCATTCAAATGATGCCGGCCTCTCAAAGGCAGCCACACAAACCCACCAGAGAAGGAAACTGGTTAGGCAGGGGTAACACCAGCAAACACCCAGATATTATCACTCTAGGTACATGCACTTCAAGGTACATACTTATAACTTTCGCACTTTGGGCGCACGAGCGCTACACTATCCCAGGTGGGTTTGGGCATTTCACGGGAGCACACGGTAATTCTGAAAAGTGTATACTCTTTTCAATTTTGTCACCTCACTTCTTGTCCTAAGATATTAAATTTGGTATCAATGTATTCGCAATATTATTCTCTAGAGGAGTAAATGCCTATAAACTCCAAAAGCCCGGCTTACCACCTGCAGCAAACAGAGAAAGTGAGAACGAGTTACCCAGGAGCGTGCAAGAGCAATAAAATGTGTACACTCTTTTCACTTTGGTTACCTCAATTCTCGTCCTAGGTCTTTCATTTTGGTATCAATGTGTTCGCAATAGAATCCCCAACAGGAGTATATGCATATAATGTCAAAAACCGTGGCGCGCTCCACGCGCCAACATGATGAAAGCAGGCCACTGTTACCCGGAAAAGAGGGCCCGGCCTTCCTTTGGAGACTGTGGTAATACTGAAAAGTGTATACTCTTTTCAACTTTGTCATCTCAATTCTCTTCCTAGGTTTTCAAATTGGTATCAATATGTTCGCAATAGAATTCTCTACAGGACTAAATGCATATAAAGCCCAAAAGCCCGGCGAGAAAGTGAGAGCATGTTACCCGGGAGTGCGCAAGAGCAATAAAATGTGTACACTCTCTTCACTTTGGACATCTCAATTCTCGTCCTAGGTCTTTCATTTTGATATTGTGTTCGCAATAGAATTCCCTACAGGACTATATGCATATATAAAGTCCAAAAGCCCGACGTACCACCCACAGCAAACAGAGAAAGTGACGGAGCATTACCCCAGTGAGCGCTAATAATGAACAAAGAAATGGTATACAGTACTCTTTTTCAACTTTGTTACCTTATTTCTGGTCCTAGGTCTTTCATTTTGGTATCATTGTGTTCACAATGAAATTCCCTACAGGAGTACTGTATATGCATATGCTGTAATGTCCAAAACCATGGCGCGCCCCTCCCGAAGCCGCTGACAATTTGTCGCAACCGACGACGCAATGCTGCGCCGTTAATGGAAGTCCGTCTACTAAACAGACGACGCAATGCTGCGTCGTCCGTGGGCAAAGTGGGTAAAAGTGTTAATCAGGGTTGACACACAATAGGTAGGGAATTAAAAACATGCATCATGAAGCAAACACTTAAATACAGACAGATACACAAGTAAATGGCTATTGTAGCACAGAACAGCATCCAGGATGACCAACTCTTATGAATAATTGGGATTCAAAGAGATGGTGGGAATGATAAGCTTAAACTTGACTGCATACACTATACGTGCCAGGCAAACTACTGAGGTTTCTAGTTGATGGATGGGCAAGACAGGGGTGTGGACACACAGAGGAGCACATATGTAATTTACAAGTGAACTGCTTCATGACCAGATGCTTCACTTGGTTTTAGGGTCTCATTTTTATCCTTTTCTACCATTGTTTACCCTACTAATTGCCTGTTTTGGGCTGCCCACCTTTCTCGTGGCCTTCTCTTGGTTGAGGTGATCTCATATCTCCTGCTCCTTGCCCCTCTATAGAGTTAGCCAGGTTTTGGCCTCTGGTCCCAATGTTTGAAATGACTCAAGGTCCTGGCATTGATTAAATTGCGTGGAGCTATTCAGGTATTCATCAAGAAGCCACCATAGGAGCACTTCCAGAAATATCATCTTACTGTAGTAACTAAAACTGGAGAGTTTTAGTGTGTGTCAGACTACAATCAGTCCCATCCATTGGTATCGGAATCAATAGAAATTTTAGTATTTTTACTAAATATTTTAATAATTACTATGAAATTTATTCAAGTTAATAATACTAATATCCCTTATGCTCTAAGGTTTCATTGCAATCTTGATGCTAGACATATCTGGCATACTTATAATACCCTAACTTACAGCAGATATAAAAATTTGATGAGAGATGCACAAAACACATATTTGCACAAATAAAAATTACGAGTGGAGCTACATTAGCTCCAAGCAAATGCACGCAAAGGCATTATCACAAAGACACATTGATGTGCTATCTATTGGGTGTAAGACAAAAACATTTGGTTGGAGGTACCTTGCCCATGACCTCCCTTTCTATGGAATGTACAGACTCTTCCCTACACATGATGTATCAACTTATTTGCCTATGAGCACTTGTAAATTGTGGGATGGTTTACTTCAAGGCTCTTGCTTTCTTGAATGCGAATATAATTGATTTTATTCTTACTTTTATCTTTCAGCAATGATTGATGCTGAAGTCAATAATCGCTAGACGTTATCCTTATTCCGACATTGCCGAGGATCTTGACAGGGAGGTCCGCATTTCTCCTGGCAATGATAATGTCCATGTTATTTCTTTGCAGATATTTACTAAGACTGCTTGTATTTAACAATATCACCTTCAGAAGGACCAATCCAAACAAATTAAAAATCACAAATAGCATTCACAGGAGCAATGCTGTCAGCATACATCTTAAGTGTTATTATTACCAATAAAAAAGGGGAGAGTTTTAATAATTTTGTTACATCTGATCACAAACAGTTTTACTACTACTCACTGACATGACTATCTCCTTACACTCAAGGAATTTAGTAATTACCTAAGTGAATAAGGTAATTACTAAATAATTATAGGATGAGAGCTATGCTCATTGTGTCCCATCTTCCCAGTACTCTTTGTCAAATGATGCTTTGAAACTACAGACGATTTTGACCTCCAGCACCACCTCACGTAACTCGTTCCAACCATCTACCACTCTGTTTGCAATGGTAAACTTTCTAATTAGTGGGTGGTAGCTTTGTTTCATCAATACAAGTCTATGACCTCTTGTTCTTGAAGTTGCAGATTCCAAGAATTCTTCTTTCTCACTTTTGTGGATTCCTCATACTAATTTGTAAGTAGTGAACATCCCACCTCTTTTTCTTCTACAGTATCTTCTAGCTGTGGTATATTTAACACCTCTAGCCTATCCTTGTACCTCTTGCTTTTCAGTTCAAGATGTCATTTAGATGCATGTTTTTGCACCTTTTCCAGATTATTGATGTGCTTCTTGAGATATGGCACCCTACAATCACTGTGTATTCCAATTTTGGTCTCACAAAGGTTGTGAACAACTTCTTTAATATTTCACTATCCATGTATTCAATCTATCCAGAACCACCATTGGTTCTCTTTCTTCACTGGAATGCTTTAAAGTCTTTTCACATAAAAGTTCTTTTCACATTTTTTTTTTTTCTTTTTTGAGATATATACAAGAGTTGTTACATTCTTGTACAGCCACTAGTACGCGTAGCGTTTCGGGCAGGACCCTGGAATACGATCCCCTGCCGCGAAGAATCGTTTTTTCATCCAAGTACACATTTTACTGTTGCGTTAAACAGAGGCTACAGTTAAGGAATTGCGCCCAGTAAATCCTCCCCGGCCAGGATACGAACCCATGACATAGCGCTCGCGGAACGCCAGGCGAGTGTCTTACCACTACACCACGGAGACTGTGACTGTAATCTTTGAATATGTTAGATATTAAGTCACTGCACATCCTCTCAAGTGTACTCTATATATAAAAACTCTGAACTGTAATGCCAATCCTAACCTTAAATGCTTCTTAAATGTTGCAACAGAACCCATGGGCACCACACTAGAAACAAATACCTATTTGATTTTCCAAGAGTGCATCTTAACCAAACTAGAAATGCTCTGGAAATCAAGGGACCCAGAGTGTGGAATGACCTTCCCAATCATGTCAAAGGCTGTACCTCTCTCAACCAGTTTAAGAGAAAAACTAAGTACTACTTAATAAACTCCATGTAACCTACCTTACCTCCTATATGTCAACCTATGTCTTGCTATTTTCAAACAATATTAATTACTGACCAGCATGTTTAACTGCTGATATCTGCCATATATAAACTTAAAGAAAACTGTAATCTTGTTTATTTAGTTAAAATTCCTTCTGCTGTTCTGTTGCATTTTCTGCTGTTCTATCCATCATGTAATTATTATCATTCTCCTTTTTTGAAGGAAATATATGCCAAGTTTCACCTTGGCATATATTTTCTTCAATATATGCCAAGGTGAAACTTAATCTGGACCAACTGCTTTGTTCCTACTTAGCTCCTTGAACAATGTGATTATCTTCAACTGTACTTCAAACTTCAACATCCTTGAATGAAGCCATGGCATTTTGGACATGGTTTCAAGAAATGATGATGGCTTTGAAATACCTGGATTGTACCTGGATGGAGTGCTGAGAGTTCTTCTACTCCCCAAGCCTGGCCCAGGGGCCAGGCTTGACTTGTGAGAGCTTGGTCCAACAGGCTGTTGCTTAGAGCGGCCAGAAGGCCCACATATCCACCACAGCCCGGTTGGCTCAGCACTTCTTGAAGAAAACTATCGGTTTTCTCTTGAAGACGTCCACGGTTGTTCCGGCAATATTTCTTATACTCGCTGGGAGGATGTTGAATAACCGTGGACCTCTGATGTTTATACAGTGTTCTCTGACTGTGCCTATGGCACCCCTGCTTTTTACTGGTTTTATTCTGGGGAAGGTTACCCAGGAAGAACCCCCACAAGTTCTTCCTTCTAATTACTTAACTAATATAATTGGAGCACCTCTCATGTGAGTGTCCTGTAGTGCAGTGGTTGATACAGTTGGGTCAATACTGCTGTTCACCTAACAGTAAATGGTTTAGCACTTATTAGTAAATAAACTATTGTCTGTCATATCCTAAGGAAGGACTGTCATTGGCTAAGGAGACCTCGATAAGTTCAACAGACTTCCCAATCCCAAACAATGGAAAACCTTAACCCTCAAACTTGCATCATTAAGAATAGGTAAGATTCTTGCAGTGTTGACAGGAGCCATTTTAAGGGCAGATGTTATGAAAAGTAGAGTGTTTATGTAATACAGTAAACTATTTGTGGTAATCACTTGCCGATGTAATCACTTCGCCCATTCACCCACTTCACCCAGGTAATCACTTGCCCATTGCCAAGTGATTAGTTCATGTGGCTTCCACAAATAGGAAAGTGTACGAGAGTAACCACTAATTTATTCTAGCATGGCTCCCTCTTTTTCAACCTTCAAAATATAATTACCTAAGTGTAGTTATAGGATGAGAGCTACGCTCATTGTGTCTCATCTTACCAGGACCCTTTGTCATACAACGCTTTGAAACTACTGACGGTTTTGGCCTCCACCATCTTCTCTCGGCCTCTCAAATTCAATCCAATGCTTCCCTACCCTGATACTCTATTAGAAAAATCTCAAGTACCTTTATAACTTATTGAGGACCATCTGTATTTTCACAGTCTAGGTACTCACTTTACTTTGTCAGTTTCTCTAAGTACTGTATTTTCTAATGTGGTGACTATCACTTCATCTCTTATTTGACATGAGATAAAGTTCCTTTAGTCTAGCATTGTAATTCCTTCACTGCATCTCTGGAACCAGTCTGAGTACAAACCTCAGAGCTTTTCCTATCATCATTACAAGATGAGGATTCCATGTTGATACTGTATAGTTATAAACTAGTCTACTGCGCATAAAGCATAGTGCTCTGAATGCCTCCTTGTGCAGACTCTTGAAGGCAGTCCACATATTTGCCAACCTTGCACATGCCACTGATGTAAACTATGTGTGTGCTTCAGGAAATAGGTCTGATATGATGTACCGTACGACTCCTCCCCCATACCCTCCCAAGTCTTTTTCTTTTTTGTTCATCAGACGCTGTTTCCTTCCCAGCGGGTACCTTGTGTCCAGTCTCCTTTATTTACTAGTATTGTGTTGTCTGTAAATACTAATAAGATAACGGAAGACAATGTAAATGTAAAACTCACAATCACGACTGCATAAATCTAAAATTCAACCTTTACAGGTAAAGAATCCTTCCATGGTACAGTAGATTTAATTTGATGATTGACCTAAAACAGGAAAGCTTAAAATCTTCACTAGTCTTCAGTTCAAATCACCAGAGTATTCACCATGTAATACTTCAACTTTTTCACTATCCTCAGGTCTAGAAATGTTCCTCTTTGATCAATACCCATATTTAGTCTGCCTTCTGTTCTCTTTGAAGACTGAAGATGAGCTTCCATTTAAGCTCATCTCATGCACTATTTCAGTGATGGTTTGGCCAGCATACCAATAGCTGAGCTGTAGTGTTCCAAACGTATTGTTAGTTGTCCTTGTACCAGTTAAACCAGACAGGGTGTCCCACATCTTGGTGATGTAACACTCATTTAGTCTCTCAAATTTAATAAAAACATATAAAATTTATCATAAAAAATATGAAGCCTAAATGTTCAGTATACTGGGAGATGACATATATATACTTGTTTTAAAAATATTCTTCAAAGACTTGATTTCCCATTTTATTCTTCTTTTTGTTCAAACTTTATAAGCATGCAAAATTACTCATGCTTCTCTGTAATTAAGAATAAACTGAATCAAATAAAAATTAAAATGTATATTTTCCATATTAAGAGAAGGCATATTCTAATATGCTACTGAATCATTTATTTTTTATTTTTATTAAAACATCCAAATTAATACTTGGTAACATACCATCAGAATTTTTCTTTGTTAAGACGGCATCTGATGATTCTTTGGTGACAGAATCTTCACTGTGGCTTGCATTTAATCTGAAAAAATTATAAGTGATAACATTTTCAAAATCAGATATGTTTACACTAACAAGCCCTTTTCTGTTAAAGGGCTTCTAATAGTAAAATATAATAGTAACCCCATGACACCAAAAATAGTATAAAAATACTGTACCATTATATAATACCCCTATATATAGTATATAATACACCCCAGAAGTAACATAAAAAAAAAGGTTTGGATGAAATGAAACAGCAGTTTCTGGGCGAGACCCAGAGGCTCCCCGGAGCTAACCGGGCTGATATGAATGTATTAAACCCTGGCATCAGTCAATGCGCATGGTGTTCTAGGCATACCGGGGACCATGAGCCAGAACCTGGCCTCCTCAGAGGCACGAGGAACAATGGCCTACAGAAACCCCAGTGTGGTTGGAAGCATTCTATGTCTGACAACTGAGTCAGGCACCAAGAAGGGTAAGCACCCCAAAACAAATCCCTATTCTGGTTAAAATATAACTACTAAAAGCTGAACTAGTGGACACAACTCCCCAAATGAAAATGAGCAAACGAGCATGACGGTACCACGTCACTGCGCCCTGTCTGCACAGTTACCCCCCTCACCACGAGAGGGAAGGGGGAGCCCCAGACCCCCACGCCAGCTATCTACACCCGTTCTGAGGCTGAATGTCGAAAACACGTTAAAAACCGCCGACCGGAGGGAGGGAGAGATGCCGGGAAGCCTTTGGGTTTGAGTGATGCCTCGACCACGTCAATGCGAAGAGGTCCACCTCCAGGAGCCCATATGTCAGGCAGAGCTAACTGAATGAGATAATCATCCAACTGAGAATGATTATCAGGGACTTACTTCGATCAACTGTGTTTTCCACCAATTTAGGATTTGATGTCAGTTCTTTTCTGACTTCCAGCCTAATGTTTGTTTTATCCAGGTTGCTGCAGTGTTTGGCTTCCTTTACTGCTTCTTCTCCTTTTTCCTTCACTTTGGCCACTTGTGCATAGGTAAGTTGCATATCTTTCTTGCACTGTTCTATTCCCTGTGTAACTTCCTCCATCTGTACTGACAAAGGCTATTTTTCCTTTTGGATTTCCTTACCTAAGCTATTGTAGTCATTTATGTTTAAATTTGCTTTAACTTCTTCCTAAGCTATTTTTAAGTGTTTATTTTCCTCTTCCAATGCTTTGCAATTTGTTTCCAATAGATTCTTCTCCTTGCACAAGTCTTTCACTAAACCCTCAAGACCAAAAACTTTGCTACTCAAGTGGTCATTACTTTGTTTCAATTTACTGATAATTTCTACATGATAGTCCACTATGATATCTAATTTTGCCAACTTGTTACGTAGACTGCTTATATCAATGCTTTCTTCAGTGAATCCGCCAAACTCTAGCTCTGTTTTTCCTCTTGCCGGCGGCCATCTTGAATTTTGTCGTCTGCACTGTTAAGACTAGAGGCAACTTTTTCTCTCCTAATTTTTTTCACTTCCCTTGGTACATTCGTGTTATCTGACCTATTTTGCAAAAGCGTGGAAAGCATGTGAGGCACTATCTCAGTGCAAGGCATCACTGTTTGCCCACTCCTGGAAAGAAATCACGAACCAAAGAGGTAAAAAAAATAAAACCAGCGTTGAATGTAATGAAACGCCATTTTCTGGGTGAGACCCGGAGGCTCTCCAGAGATATCCTGGCTGATATGCTAATGTCAGACATTGGCATCAGTCATGTGTATGGAGTTTTGTGGGCCTACCAGGGACCACGAGCCAGAACCTGGCTCCCTCAGAAGAGCATGAGGAGCAATGGCCTATAGAAACCCCCATGTGGTTGGCAGCATTCTATGTCTGCCATCGACCGGGTCAGGCACCCAGAAAGGTAAGCGTCCCAAAACAAACCTCTATTCTGGTGAAAATTATGACAATAAACTGAACAAGTGGATAGAACTCTACAAACAGAAACGGACAAACGAGTATGACATCACACGTCGCCGCGCTGCTGTCTACGCAGCTCCCCCCTCCCCGGTAGGGGGAAGGGAGAGCCCTAGACCCCCGCGCCGACAATCTACCTCTCAGTTCTGAGGCTGGACATCAAAACATGCAAAAAAATGCCGACCAGGGGGGAGGGAGGGTTGCCGGGGAGCCTCCGGGTCTCACCCAGAAAATGGCATTTCATTACATTCAACACTGGTTTTCTGGGGGAAGCCCCAGCGTCTCCCTGGAGCTACCTACTCAAAGACGAAAACAAGAGGGACCTAACCCGGCAGGCGGAAGACGTACACTCCCAACGTGAAGCGGAGACAAAAACTGCAATTGCCAACCCAAGACCACACAGGCCCGACAAGGCCCAGGAACATCAACGAAGGAACGCAGAGCCAACCAACAAACGATGTGGGCACGGGGACAGACAGCAGACTGGCAGGACCGAACCACCCCACGGATGACCCGAGAGAACTACACCCTGGAACAGGGAAGAGGGGAACTCGGAACAACCTAAAGTGTGACCCCGGTCACGGCAGCCATGGCACGCCAAGCACGGTGCAGTGCCGCCACCGAACACAACACACGATACACTCCCGGCCAGACCAACCAAGCATCAAACAACCCAAGGACCCCTCCAGGAAGCAGCCGTGCCAGTCTTCACCAGAAAAGAAGGAGACAGCCGCAAGTGAACAAACCTATCAGGAGAACCAAGAGCTGAAACCCAGGCGCCAGAGGAGAGCATGAAGCACTCCAACCCGACCCCCAGAGGCCAATGCCAACAAGAAAAAGAGCCCCGGAAAACCACTCAGAACCGAAGGGGCTACCACAAACCGAGGAGAAGAGAAAAGAGCACGCAATCCAAGAACCAGGACGGCTCAAGCGGCGCAAGAGCAGGCCAGAGATGAACCACGCCAGAGACGTTGCTGAGGCAACTTCCAAAACCGAAGCAACCTGGAACGGCTCCGCCAGAGCCGCACGAGACAAGGCGACAGTATGTGACAAGATGACGGCCCTAAACCTCCACAGGAGAAGGACCAGACCACGCCAAGAAAATATAGCAAACTGACGAAGGGACAGAAAGAAACACGAAGGACCGCCAAAGAAAACCCCACACCGCCGCCAAGACGAAGCATGCAGTTGGGACACCATCAACGAAGCCACCTGACCACCAACAGAAGGTGAGATACTCGAGGCAGAACTGAACCAGCACCGCCATGGATCGATCAAGCATAGTAAGAGGCGGAGCTGCGGGAAAACCTCGGGTGCGACCACCGACCAAGCAGAGCCGGAACCCAAGCCGGCAAGGAATGAGAAGGAACGTCTACCATACAAAACACTTCCCAATGCTAGTAAGCTTGTCAGGAGATCGGAGACACTGGTTCTGATGAGAGACTCGTGAGAAGTGGCACCGCGAGATCCAGAAAATGTCAACTGGCAGGGTAAGCCAGGAAACCAGGAACTGAAACCTGGCAAGCCAGGAAAAACCAAGCATAGGGGCGGTGCAAAAGCAGGGAACTGAACATTGATAAAGTAGAACCTAGTCTCTCAGAGAGAACCCCAGCAACATCAGAGGCCCGAGACTGTTCAACATGCCTCCACGACACATAGGGGGCAAAACAGGCCGACCCTTCACAGTGACCAAGAGAGAACTGGATAAGCACCTCCAAAGGATACCTGATTAACCACCATGCTGCGCTGAGTTTATTGTGAAATTCCCCCCGTGCGCATGAAATAAAGTGTTCCCCCAAAATTTGTTTTTCTTCGTAAAATGATAAATTCCCTTCCCTGAACATCTCTATGTAAAAATAAATACCAAATTCCACTTATTTTGGCTGTGGGGACGTAGACAAGTTGCTCTGTGACATCATCGGGGCTGGACGCCCATGGGTGAGTCGCCCAGATACAGTTGCGTGGGCCATTCAAGCACCGAGTGTTGCCACAGATATATTTTCAATTATTTGTTTATGTATTTCCAATGCGGTTTTATCTGTTTCTTTATCGTATATGATGCATATTTGTGTCCTTTACAATATGTATACAGTAGAACGTTCATAATGTTCCACAGAACTGTGATACATGTGTCAGTAATGTGTCCACTATATATGTTTATTGTCGAAATATTACTTGTTAAAAATTCACTAAAATTACAATATGTACCGTTTCACACACTATTTACACAAAAACACACTGTACTGCACACTTAGTACTATGGAAGTGAGTAATAATCAATGAAGTAGTCCCTGGTACACAGTGCGACTTCGCTCTCGTTGCACCAGGTACAGATAGATTTCACTTCCTGTTTCTTCGTTCTGTGTGCTTGCAAATAATGCACTCACGTACACCCTTGGCATTAGTACCCATAGGTGGTATGTAGCCAAGCTTGTAAAACATAAGGTAGTCTTGAAAAGATTACAGGAAAAGATGAATTTGTAAGGTAGTCGTGAAAAGATCGCTTTGTATGGTCCCACATAGGAAAAGATTCAGCTAGCCTCAAAGAGTGTCCGTCAGTCAAGAAGAGATTCAGCTATTTTTTAAATTATCTATGGAAAACACCACCATGGAAGCTGCTAACACTGTTCATCTATGCTACTTGTATCAGATGCATCATCACTGAATGCAGAAAATGATTCATCTATGTATCATCTAAATAAATTGGAGATAGCATAGGTGGGCCAGAGTGGCGCTCAGAGCTGCAATTGGATACGCTCGCTGTAACGTCCTCATAGGTGTTGTATAACTTGCATCCGTCCTTTGTGTTAGGTCCTTATTGGGCCTAGCTTCACCAATGTTATGACCCTTATGTTCTTCAAACAATAAGGTTTGAATTTCACTGACAGAGCACAATTTTTCAACACCACGTCGGACAGCTGTTTGGGAGTCAGAGGTGCGTGTGCCACTCATGGTTGCTCATTCAGTACTAACCCAGCCAGAAGCCCTAGGGTATTCTGGGATTTTTTTCCAAGATGGCTGCCACTCACTGGAGGTCCTAAGAGTCCATTTCGTACACAACCAACCTCGCACACATTTAGAATGGGTACGGAAAAATCAAAAAGAGTTTTCTCGGTTGGTGCAGTTTCCCGTCGACTGAGAATACTCGGTTGGCGCAGTTAAGTGGTTAACCAGGCTGTAAGTAATAAGTCAGGATGCGCGTAGTCACGTCAAGCAGCCTGGGTGACCAGGCCGCGAGGACGCTAAGCCCCGGAAACCCTGCAAGGTAACTGCAAGGCAGCAGTAGGCGAGCCAAGAAGCACATACTAAACCATACAACAATGTGTAACGAGAATGGCGAGGTAACATCAGAACTATTACATCCCTTGACACTTGGTTACCACAACACAAACAAGTGTAAACTAACTTCTACAGGGCTTCTTGCAGACATCAAGCCCGATGAGTTACAAACATGCAAAACAATCCAACCACCCCTCACATATTACCCCGGCAGGTCAATCAACCTGAAGCGGATACTGGAGAACAAGCCATATTTACTAGAAAAACAGCCTCAGCACCAGCAGTGAGGGACACGAGTGTAGAAGGAAGATGAGGAACGAGGAAGACAGGCAGCAACGGGAACGAAAGGGACACGACCAACAACATAGAAGCCGTGTCATTCGCCTGCTGCCAGGCGAATGACAGCAGAGAAGCGGGACCAAAGAGCAACAGCTCAACCCCCGCAAGTACAGCTAGGTAAGGACAACTAGGTGAGCACAGAGAATCCAATGTATATGGAGGGCTAAGCCAGGCACTGCAAGACGGGCAAGGAATGAGTGACCCAGATAAGACCACGAAAAACTGGGCCGTGATCCACTGTGTAACAAACAACATAGACGAATAAGGAAGGCCCCAGGAAGAAACACGCCAGGGCCAAACAAAACACCACAACCAATCCCCAACACGGATCCCCAGTATCAAAGCTACAACAAAATGTCACTTCATAACAGCCTGACCCAGTCTAACATTTACCCCATAACATTCACCTCCATCATTATACCCCCTTGATTGGCTCAAGCATGTGATGGACAAGTATATGAGTGGGCCTGGATGGGTATAAATAGAAACTGCCGTGTACGGGCCAATAGGCCCTCTGCAGTCACCTTAGTTCTTATGTTCTTATATTCATATCCAAAAACCACGAACCAGCGCCTGGCCGAAAGAGACGCCAGACCGCATAAACTCACCTGCAGAATGTAGGCACGCATGTGTCACAACATGACATAGCCGAGAAGATCTTGGGAGAGCTGCCAGAGGAAGAAGCCCAAAGCTGCACCTGTAGGATAAGAGTAGGGTAGAGGCGAATGAGGCGCCCCACACCCATATGCAAGGGAAACCCAGCATCCACCCCATAGCGAAATCCAGAACACCCCCAGCATCTACAGGGCACGGACTGGAGAGACGAGAGGAGCGAGAAAAGCGAAGCACGGATGTGGAACACCAGCATTTGTGTACACTGTCCATAACAAAAACTTCCACGGCGCATGCGCAGGATGCACGAGGTCTGAACCGCACAACCCCGCCCAGCGGGGAGGGCGCCAACAAGGAGTATTGCAAAAATATTAGCAGTGCCTAGACAGAGCACGGAGAGAAGATGTAATGACAAAAGAACAAGACAGTATAAAAAAACCAAGAAGCAGCACAGAAGAGGTCCAACGAGTCTAAAAAGGACTGGAGGTAAGCCTCACCGGAAAACGACAGAAGTTCCAATAATGTGGGAAGAATCGAAGACCTTCCCGAACCCCTGAGATCTTACAGAAGTAAACAAGTCACGAAGGCTCATAAAGGTACAGTCGCACCCGAGACCAAAAATCATGCAGAACCCCAATAATAAGGGAACATGACCCCGACATGACAGAGAAGTCCAGTCCCAGAGAAAAGGAGGTAGAATGGAGAAAAGTACCCACCGATAGGACGGAACCAAACGGACCCGAAGGGACAAGGATCCGAACCCGGGGAGGGGCCAATGCCCAACAACTCGTACTCAGAGGGGGAAGGAAAACCCCACTTCCCATAACTGCAAATCCCACTCAGAGGGTAGAAAACCCCGGCGGGAACCAACGGGGCTCGAGGCCCCCCCCCCCCCAAGTCATCCCCCCCTCCCCAAACCGGGAACCTCCACGGCCGAGCCGTCCCCCCAAAGACCCAGCCTCACAAGAAAATGCCGGGGCAATTGGAAAATTACTAAGGAAAGGAGCCCACTGGCAGACTCATACAACCCGGCTGGAGGAACAAGCTCGAATACCTCCGTCACAACCCCAGAAGAGGAAACCCCGGAGACCTCCCGAGTTTCAAGACCATAGAATCCCTGCCCTCACCCTGAACCCACAGACGAAAAGGATCTGGATGCAGGGAGGAAGGGTAGGGGGACGACCAGACGAAATCACAACAGGTGAAAGACAGGGAGGCAAGAAAGGAACAAAACCGAAGCAACCAACACCCTCTCCCAAGCCCCACCACAACAACCAAAATGGGGCAGCCTCAGGGCTTCCGGGGAGCAAACAACCTAGCATGCTGCAACCACCTGAACCCAACGTGCAATGCCCGTGCTGCCTGCACCCACATAGCCAGCATAAGACCGGGTAACCGAGTCACAAACAAGCAACGAAACTTGCAGGACTCCAGGTCGAAGGTGCCACCGACCCCACAGGCAGCAGATGTAGGCAAAAACAATGAGTCACCCTGAGACAAGGGGACAGAGCAACCCTCGAACTCGCACAAAGTGAGGGGGGGGACTCAGGGGTCACATCCCTCGGACACACACGCCCTCATGGGGATTCCCAGGGTCCTAAGACGGAACTCACGCTCAGGGAAGCCCAGGCAGGGTACTGCTAACTGGCGTCCTAGTCTACCAAACAACCTTCTAAGAACTGAACCCCTGGAACGTGTACACTCATGGGGACCAAGCAGGGGAAACCACCGGAAACAGAAGAGTACTCAGTACTCGGGTGAAAACAAGCTGTGCAGTACCCTGTGCCCCCACCAATGCAAACTGCCCTCTACCCAAAGGTGAACAAGGGAGACAGAACACCCAAGCACACAAAGGGTGGTCGAAAACCAAGCAGTAAACGGCCTGGCAGAGGCAGAATCCAAGGAACTTGTGGAAGGTTGCCCCAGGCCCCATGGGCAGTACTTACTGGGCACCTAGGGAAGGAAACCCTAGGCGCATGCAGCCCGAGTACTGAAGAATCACTCCCGGCTCACGCACCACCTAGAAGACAGTCACCACACAAAAGGTACAGTGGTGAAACAACCACTGGAGCCAGAGCACACGACTGTTGCCTATGGCATCAGCCTCAGAACTGAGAGGTGGATTTCCGGCGTGGAGGTCTGGGGGGTCTGATTCCACCTACCGGGAAGGGGGGAACTGCGCAGACAGCAGTGCCAACGTGTGACGTCATACTCGTTTGCTCATTTCTGTTTGGGAAGTTCTATCCACTTGTTCAGCTTTTTGTCACAATTTTCACCAGAATTGGGGGTTTGTTTTGGGACGCTTACCTTTCTGGGTGCCTGACCAGGTCGATGGCATCCATAGAATGCTTCCAACAACATGGGGGTTGCTATTGGCCATTGCTCCTCGTGCCTCCTCTGAGGGGGGCCAGATTCTGGCTCCTGGTCCCTGGTAGGCCCACAGAACTCCATACACATGACTGATGCCAAAGTCTGACATTAGCATATCAGCCTGGATAGCTGCGGGGAGCCGACGGGGCCCCTAGAAAAAAGTGAGAAACTCCAGAATGTGATCCAGAGACCAAGAAGAGTCCGTCTAATTACCCAAAGCTACACAAAACTTCCTAGCATTACGTTAGTAATGAATAAATGATATATTTATTCATTATAATGTTGGTACTGAATGTAGAACATGAAAAACATATTTTTACTCTGAAAAAGTATCATTTTATAACGAAATTAGGCAAAAATAAGAAGCTGGTGATGCCAAAGCAAGTCGACGATCCAAGCGACAATATTTGCTGGCATATGCGCCTCCTGTACCTACCTAACCTAACCAACCTACCCAAACATAACCTAACCTAACCTATCCAAGCATAACTTAATATAACCTCTAGGCAACAATATATCTTGAATAATTTGTTCATCTTGGATAAGTCGCTCCACAACATTGTCACTTGGATTGTCGACTTCCTATGGCCTCTCATGCCACTTCGTTTCATCTAATTTGTTATAAATTTATATTATTTCAGAATAAAAATATGTTTTTTCATGTTCTACATTCAACACCAACAATATAGTGAGTAAATATATCATATTTCTTCATTACCTAAGTAATGCTAGGAAGCTTTGGGTAGCTTTGAGTAAATTTGGGTAGCTTTGGGTAATTAGATGGACCCACCAAGAAGACTTCCAAGGTAAAACTTTTTTTACCTTTGCAGGCTAAATATAAAAAAAACACACAGATAGATTTACAAAAGGGAGACCATGCAATATTGACTTCAAAAGCCAATGAAAAGGTCTCTGTCAAATCCAACTGATATGAAGCGACAGTATTAGGCATGGATTGCCAATCAAGAAAAAGCCACAACAGCCACCACTGGAATCGACACAAATGACCGACAACAGATAGACAGAAAATGATGAAATAAACACCAAGCAACCTCATACAGTACTGTCACCGAGAAGAAAGCCAGAAATGCGACACCAAAAGACCAGCCACCTGCAACTCATACAGATGACAGTACACCAGACTCAAAAATTCTATGGAGAGACTTGCCACAAACCTCAACCACTTGCACCAGGAATGAGAAATCCTCAGCTGTACAAACTTCCTAACGACCTGGCACTTCGACTGAAAAATCATATAAACCACACTCTCCCACGACACATCCTCCAACCATTCCCAGATATTCAACACAGTGTATTACTGGCACTACAAAGAAGTCCAATGTATTCACATCCCAGACATAAAAATCCGAAATACAACATAACAACCCTTCTTCAATTAACATACCCCAACCAAACTTAAACTACCCTACCCCAACCAAACCTAACCTACCCTACCCCAACCAAACCTAACCTAACCTTATACATATTAACCCCCATGTTACTTAATGCACTCTAACTCCCTACCATAATCTACCCTAGCTTATCTGAATTGCAACTAACTCCCAAACATACTCACAATCTGTCTCTTGACAAATCCACACTTTTTATAAAACAGCAACATTTGGATGCAACATTAACACCACCCCTCATCTTTGCCATCATAAGTCCATTTCTACTTATATGTCTATTTTTCTTAGATCCTCACACAAATAGAAAACATCAATAACTTCCAATATCTGCCAAATTTACATTGATGCACCACCGAAAGTGCCGCATCTATCATCACCACTCGTGCAGTCATCGGGAGGAAAAATCTTCATGCAAACTGCACGTATTGCGTAGAAGAAGTGTTAGGTGGAGAACTTCATTACCTATACTAGAGTGTGAGCAAGTAACATGTAAAAAAACAGCGTTGAATGTAATGAAACGCCATTTTCTGGGCGAGACCCAGAGGCTCCCTGGAGCTATCAGGCTGATGTGTTATATTAGTCTGGGGCATCAATCAATTGGAGGTTCAGCCTGCCGGGTACCACGAGTCTTAACCTGGCCCCCCTCAGAGAGGCAAAGGGAGCAATGGCCTATAGAAATCCCCATGTGGTTGGGGGCATTCCATGTCTACCATCAACCGGGGCTGGCACTCAGAAAAGGTAGGCATTACAAAAACCCCACTAGGTAAGAAATGCAACTGAAAACCGAACAGGGAGGCAGAACTCACCCTACAACTTAAGGAAACAGGCAAACGTCACACCTCACTGTTGAGCTGGCCTGTCTGTGCAGCTCCTCCAAGGAGGGGGGAGCCACGGACCCTCTGAGCCGGCTTACCCAAGTCGTCCAATTTGGAGGATAAACATCAAAAGGGAAACGGAACCGCCGACCGGAGAGAGGGAAGGTTGTCAGGGAGCCTCTGTGGCTCACCCAGAAAATGCTGTTTCATTACATTCAACGCTGGTTTTCTAAGGATGAGCCCTATGGATCCTTGGAGCTACATAAACAAAGATAAGGAAAACAGGGATTTACCCAGGAGGTGGATGACACTCGCTCCTCAACTTGAAGTCGAGACAACTGGCTGCAACCTGCGACCCAAAGCCACACACGGATGACTAGGACCAGGAACATTGACAAGATAACGCGCAGCCAGGACCCTGTTAGACCTCCAAAATCCCCGTACCTGAAAGTCAGCCCAGGACATATTGCCGAAGATGGCAGCCAAAGCAGCAAACTTCCTAACTTCATGGGCATGAGGAGGCACGAGGATAGACAGCAGGCTGGCTAGACTTATTAACCCTGCAGACGACCTGGGAGACCCAACCCTGGAACAGGGAATGAGGGAAATCAACCAAAAGCGCATCCCCAGTCACCGAAGCCAAAGTGTGCAGATAACGGCGAAGAGCTGCAACCGGACACAATACATGATGCACCCTTGGCCTGACCAACCATGCATCAATGGCCCATCCAGAAAGCAGCTGTCTCGTTCTTTGTCAGAAAAGAAGACGGCTGCAACAGAACAAACCGACCACCAGGACCAAAAGAGCAGAAACTCCTGCGCCGGAGGAAGGCATGAAGCTCACTGACCTGACCACCTGAGGCCAATGCCAACAGTAACAGAGCCTTGGAAAATTAATCTTGAACCGAAGGGGCCACCACAAACCGAGGAGAGGAAAGAGAGGAGAGCACCCTGTCCAAGGACCAGGATGGCTCAGGCAGCACACGAGCAGGCTACAGGTGATACAAAGCACGAGAAAGCTTACGAAACGGAGCAGAAGTGACATCAACTCTGAATGCAAGCTAGAGCAGCTGTGCCAGCGCTGCGCAAATAAGGCGACAGTACATGCTAGGCATTAAATGACAGTCTTGAAAAGGCATTTCAGAAAGGACAAGACAACCCAAACAAAAATAGAAGACAACCTACGAAGAGAGAGAAAATGTCGGAAAGAACGCCAGGAAACTTGACACCGTCACCGAGATGAAGCTCTCCAGTGGGACACCATCAATGAAGCCCCCTGATCACCATACAAATGATGATAAATCCGCGTCAAAAAGAAGAGATGCGAAGAGTGCAGGAGAAGACCGAACCAGCCGTGTACCGGACTAGACCGACGAGCTGGAAGAGACGGAGCCGCAGAAAATGTACTGGGTTCACACACCAAGCAAGCAATGCCTGGAACCAAGGCTGGGCCGACCACCAAGGGGCCATGAGGACTACTTTTCCCTGGTAAGTCTCCAACCGAGCCAGGACTCAAAGTAACAGCTGGACCAGGGGAAAGAGGTACAGTACAGGAAACTCCACCTCGACCAGTCCTGCCGAAAGGCATCCACCGCAATGGCTTCACAGTCAAGGAAGGGCGCCACATATAGAGAGGGGAACTCCTGCACCATGCTATGATCCCGACGGAAGGATAGACCCTGTTGCCCCTGGCAGGCGTTGTGGGCACTGATCACAAAGCTCCAGCCGAGAGACGAGGCATCCGTGAACACATCGAATGAGGACTCGGGTAAGCGCCACGGCACTGAACAAAAACCTGAAGAGGAAGCCGGCGATGCAGCAACCGACACAAGGACTCCAGGAGGTCAAACCCAGCAATCGCCAGAGAAGCGGAACGGGCATCCCCGAAGGAACCAGAACTGACGCCAGAGCCAAACCCGACCCAGCGAGCAGACCAACACAGAGAAGTTCAACTGCTCGAGCAACTACTGAGTGACCATGGACTTCCCCCCCAGAAACAGCTGAAGGCGGGACAGCAGCCTCAATAATGCCTCCGGAGGAAGAGACATGGAAGTGGTCCGAGAGTCCTAAATAAGACCCAGTCAGGTCCGAACCTGGGATGGAACCAGATAGGACTTCCTCCAGTTCACCAAGAACCAGAACCAGCCGAGCTGGGAAAGATCCACACCCCTGGTGAGCAAACAAGTGGACTGACTGGGAGCCCACACTAGCCAGTCATCGAGTTAGGCCAGGACCCGAGCCCCTAGCAGATGCAGACAGGTCACCATGACCCAGGTAAGACACATGAATATGCAAGGTGCCAGATTCAAGCCAAAAGGAAGGCAACAAAAGCAGTAAGCTTGATGCCCCACCACGAAACTTAACCAGTCCCTGAACCCCGGATGAATAGGAATGTGCCAATACACATCCTTGAGGTCCAGGGACACCATCCAGGCACCAGGCTCCAAATAAAACCCAGACCTGAGACAGAGTTGTCATCCGAAATGAGGGGCAAGGAATACAGGGATTCAGATGTGCCAAGTCCAGAATGAACCTCAGACCCGCATAGGCCGTTTTCGGCATTGGGAACTGGTGGGGAAACTCACCTGAGGGACAATGTGATTTTGACCACGCCCAAGTGCACCCACTCTAAGGTGACTTGACGAAGCGCAGGGGAAGAAAGCTGCCCCACCAGCCCCAAACCCCCCGAAGGGGAAGGAGCCGCCAAACATCACCACAGGCAAGATGACAACCGAAAATCCCCACAAATCGTGGGACCAAGCATAAGCAAAAGAGAGCGAGTCTACCCCCCATCGACGGGGCAAACCATGAAAGGGATGACGTCCCTTACAAGAAGCTGGCCGACGAACACTGGACGCTGATGACGCTGGCTCTGAAGACAATGTCTGCTCAGAAGCTTGCACCACTGGCCCACCTTGACCAGCGGAACCCTGAGCCCTGGCACGACCCTTTCGAGAAGACTGAGAATGGCCACCCTGGAGAACCAACAAGTCTGACATAGGATGACTAGACAAAGCCACCAGCAGAAACTGTGTGACAGCAGACTCCGCAAACAGCAATGAACAAAACAGCTACGAAAACCTAAGAGCCAGGTCCCAAGCGGATTCCAAAGAAAGCGAGCACAGCCTGATAGCATGTGAGACAAGAAGCAAAGAACAGAGACATTGCCTCCTTCAAGATAAGCACAAACAGCTTCAACAGTGCAGCCAATGCCCGAGCCGCAGAGGACAGCACACCAGACGAATGCTCGGCACTCAATGCCTCCACATCCTCCTCAAGTCAGGCCGAAGACAGCTCGAGAAGGGAAAAGAAGCGCAAGACCAAAGCCAAATGCATCGGTCTTGCGCTTCGAAGCATTTGAATAAATGCTTCAAAGCGTTGAAATAAATAAGACAAGGACACCCAGCAACCTTCGAACCTGCACGAGGTAGGCTGGAACTCGGAAGACGCATCCATAGGTCCACCGAGCCCCAACAGGGTTTTCTAGGGCCCGTAGTATGACTGCTATGGGAAGCCCGGGCAAGGTGGTGCTAACTGGGTAAGACCCAAAGCTAACAAGGGGAAGATCAAAACGCTGAAACCCCTGCGACATGTACAATCACGGGAGCCTATCAGAGGGCCACCAAAATATTAGAACTGGAACCATAGCCATACCAAGCAGACCCCCACCAGACAATAAAAACAAAAAACAAAAAAAAAAACCTGCAAAAGTACAACGTCCCTAGAGGAAACAGGAACCGGCCACTAAGTAGGTAGGCAGGCTGCACAACACCTTGATGCCCCAACCAGCATGATACCACTCCCTACCCAAGGCCAAACAAGGGCCACGAATCCCCAACTGCCCCAAAGTCGGGGTAAATGCTGAGCAGCAAAAACCCCTACGGAAATGGTTCAAAAAACACACCAGGGAAGAGAACCCTAAAATGCAAGGGCAGTACTCACAGGGCACCTAGGGAAGGATGCCCCTATGCCCATGCTGCCCCGGTACTCTTGAGGATACCTGGCCAAAACACACACCACCACCACCACCGTAGAAGTCGCCACGAAGGCAAAACACTGCCCTGGAATTCGAGGCCAGAGAAGATGTCCGACCTGGACCACATTAGAAAACAAGCTAGAGTGCTAGGTAACCGGCACGGGGAGGTCAGGGGCTCCCCCCCTCCCCCTCTCGGGAAGGAAGGGCTGAGCGGAGTAGCGACGTGGCGGTGGAGTGTGATGTTTGCTTGTTTCCTTGGGACTGCTTCCCTTTTCGATTTTTCATTGTAATTTTCTTACTATGTGGGGTTTGTTTTGTTATGCCTACCTTTCTGGGTGCCTAACCCCAGTCGATGGCAGATAAGGAAAATCCCCAACCAATGGGGGGTTTTCCAGGGCCATTGCTCCCTGCACCTCTCTGAGGGGAGGCCAGGTTCTGGCTCGTGGTTCCCGGTAGGCTGAACTCCATAGACTAGTGCCCCTGTCTAATGTATCACATAGTCCGATAGCTCCAGGGAGTTGTAGGGGCTCCCCACAGAAAAAGGCATCATGCATGAAAGTCCAGAATTAACAGTTCTAGAAAATCAAGATATAACTGTATTGTGTATGGAAATGCATTAACAATTATAAACAAATTTATCAAGTGACACCCACATACACTGTATCACTAACCTAAAAATACCAATTCATTAAAAAAAGACAAAATTATCTAATATGAAGAACTGCATCAGTAAATTATATATACAGCATAATAGATGGGAAAATAACACATTCTTTTAAGAAAAAATATTAAAATCTGTCAATATTACTACTACTACAACTATTGTATTTTTTATAATAAACTAGAGATAGGTTCCTGGCATTGCTTGAGTGACAGAAGCCACATCTTCACTACACATGATCTTTATCACTGTAACCATCTTCACTACATACTACTCTCATTACTGAAACCTTCTTCACTACATATTACCTTCATCACTATAACCATCTTCACTACACACTACCCTCATACCCTCATCACTATAATCATCTTCACTAAATATTTATTATACTGCCTTCATCATTATAACTATCTTCACTACCTGGGCACTGCCAAGTACACCATCTCTAACCATCATCATTACCTTCCCTCTTCATCATTACCTTCCCTAACCTTCACCACCTTTGTTAGCCTTTGGTACCCTCCCTATCTTTCCCCACCTCGCCTCTTCTTCCCACCTTCCCTACCCTTCATCGTCTTCCTGATCCTTTACATTCCCTACCTTTTACTACCTTCCCTACCCTTCAGCACCTTCCTGATCCTTCGCCACCTTCCTGATTGTTCGCCACCTACCTGATCTTTCGCCACCTTCCTGATCCTTCACCACCTACCTGATCCTTCGCCACCTTCCTGATCCTTCTCCACCTACCTGATCCTTCGCCACCTTCCTGATCCTTCACCACCTACCTGATCCTTCGCCACCTTCCTGATCCTTCGCCACCTTCCTGATCCTTCGCCACCTTCCTGATCCTTCTCCACCTACCTAATCCTTTGCCACCTTCCTGATCCTTCATCACCTTACTGATCCTTCACCACCATCTTGATCCTTCACCATCTTGATCCTTCACCACCATCTTGATCCTTCACCACCATCTTGATCCTTCACCACTTTCCTGATCCTTCACTATTTTTTATACCCTTCACCTTTCCCACCTTTTACCACCTTCCCTACCCTTTTTAGCACATTCCCAATCATTAACTATCTTCCATCTCCTTCCCCACCAGCCCAAGAACTTGGGCTGGATGGTAGAGCGACGGTCTCACTTCATGCAGGTTGGCGTTTAATCCCTGATCGTCCAGGTGGTTGGGCACCATTCCTTTCCTCCATCCCATCTTAAGTCCTTATCCAGACCCATTCCAAGTCTTATATTGTTATAATGGCTTGGCTCCTTTCCCTGATAATTCCCTCCCCCCCACCTTCCCTATCGTTTACCACATTCCCTATACTTCACCACCATCCTACCCTTTCATCACCTTCCCTAACTATCACCACCTTCCCTAGCCTTCAGTACCCTTCCTTTCCTTCACAACCTTAGCCCTTCACCACATTCTCTATCATTCACTACCTTCAATCTTCCCCACCTCCCCTACTCTTCAACACTTTCCCTTCTTTGAACCACCTTCAATAAACTGTCTTCATCAATAAATAAACAACATAAGACTAACTAACATTTAATCCCCATGTTGAAAATAATATGATGGATTAACATTAACAATGATGGATTAATAATCATTTAATAAACCAGCGTTGAATGTAATGAAACGCCATTTTCTGGGTGAGTCCCGGAGGCTCCCCGGAGCTATCCCAGGCTGATATGCTAATGTCAGACTTTGGCATCAGTCATGTGTATGGAGTTCTTAGGCCTACCGGGGACCACGGCCAGAACCGGGCCCCCTCAGAGAGGCAAGGGGAGCAATGGCCTATAGAAGCCCCCGTGTGGTTGGAAGCATTCTATGTCTGCCATCGACCGGAACAGGCACCCAGAAAGGTAAGCGCCTCAAAACAAACCCCTATTCTGGTTAAAATTGCTACCAAAAGCCGAACTAGTGGATAGAACTCCCCAACCGAAAACAAGCAAACTAGTGTGATGTCACACACACGCCGCTGTCTGCGCAGCTCCCCCCTCCCCGGGAGGGGGAAGGGGGAGCCCCAGACCCCCCACGCCGGCTACCCACACCTCAGTTCTTGAGGCTGGATGTCAAAAACGCGAAAAAAACGCCGACCGGAGGGAGGGAGGGATGCCGGGGAGCCTCCGGGACTCACCCAGAAAATGGCGTTTCATTACATTCAACGCTGGTTTTCTGGGGGGAGCCCCATCGGCTCCCCGGAGCTAACTACCCACAGACGGAAAAAAGAGGGACTTACCCGGGAGGCGGTCGTCGCTCACTCCTCAACTCGAAGCCGAGACAACTGGCTGCAACCGCCGACCCAAAGCAACACAGGCCCGACGGGGCCCAGGGACATTCACAAGGTAACGAGCAGCCAGGACCTTGTTCGACCGCCAAAATCCCTGCGCCCGAATATCAGACCAAGACATATTCCCAAAGACGGCAGCAAGAGCCGCGAACTTACGAACGTCATGGGCACGGGGATAGACCACAGGCTGGCTGGACTTTATAACCCTGCAGACGACCTGGGAGACCCAAACCCGCGAACAGGGAAGAAGGGAAACCGGATCAACCCACAGCGCGTCCCCGGACACAGAAGCCGTGGCGCGCATATAACGGCGAAGCGCCACAACCGTACACAAAACATGATGCACCCCCGGCCTGACCAACCAAGCATCAACCACCCATGGACCCCTCCGGAATGCAGCAGTCTCATTCTTCGCCAGAAAAGAAGGAGACGGCTGCAAACGAACAAAACAATCACCACGACCAAAAGAGCAGAAACCCCTGTGCCGGAGGAGAGCATGACGCTCCCCTACCCGACCCCCAGAGGCCAAAGCCAACAAGAAAAGTGCCTTGGAAAAACAATCCTGTACCGAAGGGGCCACAACGAAACGAGGAGACGAAAGGAAAGTGAGCACTCTGTCCAAAGACCAGGACGGCTCAGGCGACGCATGAGCAGGCCGGAGGTGAAACAATGCACGAGACAGCTTGCGAAACGGCGCAGACGTAACATCGATACCGAAAGCAAGCTGAAGCGGCTCCGCCAGCGCCGCACGATACGAAGCGAGAGTGTTAGGCATAAGATGACGGTCCTGAAACAACCACGAGAGGAAGGACAAGACCACCCGAACAGACAAGGAACTAACACGACGAAGACGCAAAAAGAAACGGAAGGACCGCCAGGAAACTTCATACTGCCGCAGAGAAGAAGCCCTCAGGTGGGACACCAACAAGAAGACCACCTGATCACCATAGAGATGATGATAGACTCGAGTCAAAAAAACCATACGCGAAGACTCGAGGAGAAGATCGAACCAGCCACGTGACATACCGGCCCGATCTGCTGAAAGAGGCGAAGCCGCGGGAAAACCCTCGGGTTCGGCCAGCAGCCAGCGCCTGAAACCAAGTCCGAACCTGAGAGGGAACCAGATGGGACTTCCTCCAGTTCACCAAGAACCCGAACTCGGCGAGCTGGGAAAGAACCAAATCCCTGGCTAGCAAGCAAGCTGACTGGCTGGGAGCCCAAACCAGCCAGTCGTCGAGGTAGGCCAACACCCGAACACCTAGGAGACGCAAACGAGCCACCACAACCCGTGCAAGACGCGTGAACACGCGAGGTGCCAGGTTCAACCCGAACGGGAGACAACGAAAGCGGTAACTCAGACGCCCCACAACAAAACCGAGACAGTCCCTGAACCGTGGATGAATCGGGACATGCCAATAAGCGTCCCGGAGGTCCAGGGACACCATCCAAGCTCCCGGCTCCAAGAGGAGCCGAACCTGAGACAGCGTAGTCATCCGAAAGGAGGGGCAATGAAACCAGGGGTTCAGACGGGACAAGTCCAGAATGAACCGCAGGTCCGCGCAGTCCCGTTTCGGAACCGGAAACAGACGGGAAACCCATCTGAGGGACGATGTCGTTTCAACGACGCCCAAGCGTACCCACTCCAAGACGACTCAACAGAGTGCAGGGGAAGAAACCTGCCCTGCCAGGACAGCTCCAGGAGGGAAAAGAACCGCAAGGCCGAAGCCAAAAGGCCCCGGGCGCGCACGTCCTCCGCAACGAGTGCCGCCGAAAGGGAGGGAACCTGCACATGCAGCTGAATAACGCCCACATTGCGGGGAAGGACAGGGGCAAACAAGCACTCATTCAGGTACTCAAGCTCGCCCCCCAGGAAAACCTGAAGCACCGTGGAAGCTTCCCGCCACTCCAGTGTGCGGGAACGACAGAAGGAATGCCAGGAATCCAGAACAAACAAAGGGCAGTCTGCTAGCCAGGACGACTCCGGAACCTCGTAACGGAGCCAGAAAGGGAACGAAGTCCCAAACCTGAATGCGGACGGATCCATTTCCGAGGCATAATCCGGGTCACGCAGGAGGTAAGCTGCAAAGGCCGCTCACACCACACCAGGTTGGATGCGATAAGCCGAAAACCTCCGGAAGGACGGAACCGACGTACCCGGGGGAACACGGAACCGAACCCGGGGAGGGGCTGACACCAAATCCAACTCGTACGCAGAGGGGGGAAAAGAAAACCCCACTCCTTGTAACAATAAGCCCCGCTCAGAGGGAAGAAAAACCCAGGCGGGGTCCAGCGGGGCCCAAGGCCCTCAAGTCAGCCCCTCCCCCGCCTCGAGGTCCTTCACCACAGGACCCGAGGCCGAGTCCTCTCCCCAAGCCCCGACCCCACAAGACAAGGACGGAGCAGCCAGAAAAGCTGGAGGAAGGGGGGGGCCACTGGTCAGACCCAGAAGCTTCGGCCGGGAGACAACACTCGAATGCCTCTGCCGCCCCCCCGGAAGGGGCACCCCCCGAAGCTGCCCGAGTCTCGAGATCAAGTAACCCCTGCTCCGACCCCGAAACCCTCAGACGCTTCAGGGCCGGAAGCAGGGGGGGGGGGGACCAGAACGAACAGAAGGGGAAGGACGAGGAGGTGCGGACTGAACCAGGATCGAAGCGACCCCCACCCCCAAGTCCGGGTCTCGAAAAGCAAAGCGGGGCAGCCCCGGGGCATCCGGGTGAGCAACCAACTGAGCGCGTTGCAACAGACGAAACCTAGACTGCAACGCACGCGCCGCCTGTACCCAAATAGAATCATCAGAGGATTGGGTAAATCGAGTCACAAGCAAGCAGCAACACTCACAGGACTCAGGGTCGAAAGTATCACCGACCCAACAGGCAGCGTGGCAGAGGCAAAAACAATGAGGGTCACCCTGAGACAAGGGGACCGAGCAACCCTCAAACTCGCACACAGCGAGTGGGGACTCCGGGGTCACATCCATCGAACCCACGCGCCCCCTAGGGGATTCCCAGGGTCCTGAGCGTTTACTTTAAGAGGACTCGCGCTCAGGTAGTCCCAGGCAGGGTGCTGCAAACCGGCGCCCAAAACTACCAAGCAAACTTCTATAGCTGAACCCCAGGGACGTGTACACTCACGGGGACCTAGCAGGGGGCGCCACCGAGGAGAACAGTGGAAGGGCAAAAACAAACTGAATAAAATGACAGAACCCCCCACCAGGCAAAAACAAAAAGAAAAACAAAACCCCGCAAGAGGACAGCGAACCCCAAGGAACAGAGCCGGCCGCGATGTCGGGAATACAAGCTGAGCAGCACCCTGCACCCCTACCAGTGCAAACTGCCTCTTACCTGCCGGTAACAAGGGAGAACAGAACACCCAAGAGCCCAACAGGCGGCCGAAAAACTGAAAGGTAAAACGGACCAGCAGAGGCAGACCCCGAGGAGCCTGTGGAAGGTGGCCCCAAGCCCCAAGGGCAGTACTTACAGGGCACCTAGGGAAGGTAGCCCTAGGCGCATGCAGCCCGAGTACTGAAGATAACTCCTGGCTCTCGCACCCACAAAACCAACACCACACGCAAAGCACAGTGCAGTAGCGACACTGGAGCCAGAGCACACGACCATTGCCTATAGCATCAGCCTCAAGAACTGAGGTGTGGGTAGCTGGCGTGGGGGGTCTGGGGCTCCCCCTTCCCCCTCCCGGGGAGGGAGGGAGCTGCGCAGACAGCTGCGCGGCGGTGTGTGACGTCACACTAGTTTGCTTGTTTTCGGTTGGGGAGTTCTATCCACTAGTTCGGCTTTTGGTAGCAATTTTAACCAGAATAGGGGTTTGTTTTGAGGCCCTTACCTTTCTGGGTGCCTGTTCCGGTCGATGGCAGACATAGAATGCTTCCAACCACACGGGGGCTTCTATAGGCCATTGCTCCCCTTGCCTCTCTGAGGGGGCCCGGTTCTGGCCGTGGTCCCCGGTAGGCCTAAGAACTCCATACACATGACTGATGCCAAAGTCTGACATTAGCATATCAGCCTGGGATAGCTCCGGGAAGCCGACGGGGCTCCTCCCAGAAATAATGTATTTAGCCAGACATTTCCTTTTATAAATAAACAATATTTTTATAAAAAAAAAAAGTTTTTTACTTACCTATTGGAATTAACAAGATTTTCTAGTGCATGATTGGAGTCTGTGTGTCTATTTTTGATTGAAGGTGAATGGACATTTCTATGACGACGTATCGTGGGTAGTCTTGTAACAAATGATGCATTGTGTTTGAAGCTGTAAGGGGGAAAACTTTATTAACCATAATAAGCATTATCTTTAATATCTACAGTATTTACCATAAACACTTGATGGAAAAAGTCAAATACAGTCGATGAGAATCACTGTTAACTGACCGAGATTATTTGATGAACAGAAATTATGCAGCTTGTAATCCACACTATACACTATTAATTGTTGCACATGATAAATAATGAGCTACAAATCTTGAAACAAATTTTAATATAAAACAAGATGAGCATATATTTTATTTGTCGAGTTTAAAAACTAGATTTGACATATTTACACCCTCCTGCTCAGACTACCAAAAGCACTTCCATTTGGGTCTGCATGTGTGAAACACACTTCAACCCAGCTGGGTCTCTGCTCAAAAAGCCAGGATCTCAGAGTCAAGTCATGAGATTTAGGAGTTTTAAGAATTAACATAGGGGTTTCTTTGCTGTACAAAAAAAAAAATTCAGCTAAAAACATGTAATATAAAAGATTGAACATTATTTTTTCTATCAAGAGTTCCATGCTCTTTTTATCTGGGGTGGTTTTTCTCCCAAATGTCATGGAGGAAGAATGGTGCACCCTGTAAAAGAAAGAACAGTGTTAAAGAGTCATCAGTAAAATTTGGAGTTGGGAGATGCACGATTGATGACTTCAAGCATAGTGAAGAGAACCAAAATTGAGCTATTATTGCAAAAAAAAAAATTATATAGAAAAATTTATGAATTCTAAGAAGAATTTCAAGATAATTGTAAAATATGACAGGTTATAAAACCCCCAGTTATAATATATAAACATGCGTCTCCCATGCTCCCTGGTGACTGCTCAACCTGAAACTAGCATAAGGTAGCCCAAATATGCCCTAGGACAGACTATGGGAAGAAGGAATACATTACTGGAAGAAGTCGTCTCGGGGGCTGGTGATAAACAATCTTGGCAAAGGAAATTGGTGCATGAAGAAGAAGAGGAAACATTGGCACTTCCTATGAGTACTAAAACAAAGGCTGTTTTGAATGTGACAAAAAAAAAAAATCCACTTTTTATGACCTTCATGCTCAATACAAATAAACAAATTCTTAAATTAACTAATTTATATTAATAATAATTTGCGTTAACTAAACAAATAATTGCTCTGATACAGACAGCCACTTTGTTTTTGTACATTAAAATTGCATATTACATATAATGGATTCAATTCAAATTTATAGATGGATTTCATTTTTATATTTTTCTAGATGTGGTTTCTTACTTTAAGCAGCAGCACACAGAAGCAGTTGGCACAAGGACATTGGCAAATACAAAAACTATCACATCAAAAGGATGTTACTTAAGTTGACAGCCTTTCAATTATTCAGAAGATAACATATCACGTATAAACACCTAACTACACAATGGGTACGAGTTCAAGAAAGAATATCATAATAAAAAGAGAGAGAGGCCTATACACGTATATACATCTAGTAGGACTTTATAGTAAAGAAGATTCAAACTACAGGATATAAATTTTGTAAGGTACAAGTACATTACTGCACATAAGGTAGTTGATTGACAGTTGAGAGGTAGGACTAGAGCCAAAGCTCAACCCTCACAAGCACAACTAGATGAGTACATATATAACACTCGATCCTCCCCTCTCTACCACCGTTCCCTTAAAATAAACATACCTATGCATTTTTAGAAAGTTTTAAAACTTGAGTTAATTTTGAAAACTGTATGTTTTACACTGTAAAATGTTTATTATACAAGAGATGATGTCCAAATGTCCAACTTATATAAGTTGGTCTTCAAAAACTCTCTACCTTTCATTTAAATAGTTCATTTTTGAGACAAGCTTTAAAAGTCCAAAGACCATAATTATTTGATCTAGATAATATCAATCTTGTTATCCATTTAAAGATGCTTTTAACTTTTGTGGTATCCATCTACGAATTAAGACTATGTACCCCAACCATTCCCATATTCTCAGTAACAGAAACAATTATTTTATTTTTAGCTTCTCTTCACTTTCTGCTTCACTTTCCTAAGTATTACAATGTTTAATTTAGTTTTACTAAGTCCTTTTTCATACACTTATTCACAAACTACTACAGTATATGCTAATACTTGGAGTCACCAAACTCACTTAAATCACTCCAATATCTGCTTAACTATGGACCACTTCTGGACTTACATAACAGACCTTCTAACCTCTGGCATAATTGCTGACAGAACAAATGATTACTATCCTACCTTCCTCATACCAAACATAAGTGAAACATCATTAGATAGCAAGAAATTAAGCTTTAGACTACACAGCAAAATAGAAGTATGCAACCTCCTAGATGTACTTCAAAATATAAACTAGACATCTGAATTAAGTAATGCACTTGACTTAATCGATACAGCCCTTGATAAAAAACCAGCGTTAAACGTAATGGAATGCCAATCAGTGGGTGAGCCCCAGTGGCTCCCTGAAGCTATATAGAACAGGGTGTCCCAAAAAAGTTTACACACACTTTAACAACTAATAGCTGAATTGATATTTCTTTTTAGATTTAATTTTCAGCAAGATGGGGCACCTGACCTTAATCAACATCAAAGGCCCAAGACTTTTCAACACTCTTCCCTTACACATTCAGGGCATAGCTGGCCGACCTCTTGCAGTGTTCAAAAGAGAGCTCGACAAGCACCTTAAAACGATATCTGATCAACCAGGCTATGACTCATATGTCAGGCTGTGAGCAGCTCTATCGAACAGCCTGATTGATCAAGCCAGTAACCAGGAGGCCTGGTCCGAGACCAGGCCACGGGCACACTGATCCCTGAAATCATCAAGAGATATCATACCCCCACACTGTCATTGTGATGTAAGAGCCTACCTTGATGAGATCTTGCCAAACAGGTGGATTGAACAAAGGGATTTCATAGAACACCCTCCACGTTCACTAGACCTCACACCTTTGGGGACATTAGAAAGAACTTTTTCAGTGTCAGAGTAGTTAACAGATGGAATGCATTAAGCAGTGATGTGGTAGAGGCAGACTCCATACACAGTTTCAAATGTAGATATGATAGTGCCCAGTACTCAGGAATCTGTACACCAGTTGACTAACAGTTGAGAGGTGGGACTGAAGAGCAAGAGTTTGACCCCCAAAAGCACAACTAGGTGAGTACACCAAGATATTTTTTTATGGGATACTTAAAAAAAAAAAAAGAGAGTCTATGCTACAAAACCAGCATCAGTCACTAAACAGAGAATAGCCACTGAACAAGAATGCACTCAAATACCAAACAAAATGGTTCTCAATATTTGCGATTCCATTGCTCTGTGCTAGCAACAGTGCCTGGACAAGAACAAACATCAGTTTGAAAACAGGCTTTGACAAAACAACTAAACAATGTCTGTAGATTCTATTATATTTTAAAAATGAAATTTATTTTAATAAAAACTGACTTTATAATTATTCAAAGTGTATATACACTTTTTGAGGGACACACTGGGTATATACTGATATGGTAGCATCTACTACGTCCCATCAGCCATGGAGTTCTATAGGTCTACTGGGGAGCAACGCCAGAACCTGGCCCACTCCTCGAGATGCAAATCCTCAACACATTCATGTTAGTGGCTTTCCAAGAATGTAAATTAATACAATACTTAGATGGCCCATTGTTACTTTCTTATTAATGATGTCCTGATGATGTTTATTGCAGTCATCAAAACAATACACGCAGTTTTGGGGGATGACATCAACGCTGTCCTCCATTAATTTGTTATTATTCTTATTAATAAATAAAAATATTATGAGTGAAAGAGTAACATTGGGTTGTGGTCATCGGCAACGCCCAGCCTACCTTGTGGTGCGATGCGACTGGCCCGCCAGGCCAGGGAAAGTGTTAAAAAAAATGCCTAGGGATCTTTTCTGAATTAGTCACTTGCACTGCACATGAACTGTTCAGGTTCGCTAGGTCACAACACCACTTATGCGCAATAGTGCATCACTTGACTTCACAATTCTGTTAATGATGGTGGTGGTGGTCTGGCAGGCAACTAGTTAGCTGGATGCAGTAGCAGAGCAATACTAAATGGTATTGGATATACTGGATGGTATTTAAGTTCATAAGTTGATTGGAGGAGGTTTCTAAGTGTAGAGGAATGTACCTTCTGATGGTCATTCTGGACTGGATTGAGAATTCTCCAGTGTTGCCCATCATTTTCTTATGACTGCCATACAGAAAAGTATCTGCTGTGTTGGGTGATGGAACATTGCACTGACCCAGGTTAGAATTACCAAATGTCGCAGAGAAACCACAATATTGTCAGAGAACAAATGAGCGACCAGCTCAGAAATGTACCTAACTATCCACTGTTCTACTGTACTCTGCTTCCATTGTATGTATGTATGTATGTATGTATGTATGTATGTATGTATGTATGTATGTATGTATGTATGTATATATGTATGTACCATCCTTTTGTCTTTGTAAGTAGGCATAATAGTGACAATATCAATATAATCTCAAAGTACTCGTATGAAAAAGAAGACAAAACAGGAAAAATTTGTATGACTTCATCCATGTGTATGAGTATCTTTGAGCATTATCCTGCATACAATAAAAAATAGACAAAAGGGCTTGGCTGTATTTAATTGCAGTTTGCACTGGTGACCTTAAAAAATTGGTCATGCCACATACATGCCTAGGGAAAGATGCAAGTTATCACCTCACCTACTATGAAAATGCTTTCGATGCATACCTTAATGAGAATCTTTCATTAAAACACCAGCATTGAATCTAATGAAATGCCATTTCCTGGGTGAGCTCCAGAGGCTCCCTGAAGCTATCTCAACTGATATGTGCTATATTAGTTTGGGGTCATCAGTCACAGGAGTCTTTGTGCCTGCCGGGAACCACAAGCCAGAACCTGGTCCCCTCAGAGAAGCACAAGGAGCAATGGCCTATGAGCACATTACATTTAAAGTACAGTATGTCATAAGTGCCATCGACCGGGGAGGGCACCGAGAAAGATAGACGAAACAAAACGGACCACAATCTGGTGAAAATTGCAACCTTTGTCCAAACATAACAAAAGAACTCCCCCAGAAAGAAAAGTCCAACCACTTGGCCTTGACGGTAGAGTGACTGCCTCGCTTCCTGCAGGTCGGCATTCAATCCCCGACCATCCAAGTGGTTGGGCACCACTTGTAGAATGGTGCTCAACAAGTGCAACAAGACACATTCCCTCTGTCTCTTCCCAAATCCTTATCCTGACCCCCTTCCAAGTGCTATATAGTCATAATGGCTTGCCACTTTCTCCTGATAGTTCCCTTTCCTTCTCCTAGAAACCCCTATAACACAAACGAAGCCTCACACCACTCAAACAAGAGGGACCACCAAACACTACAAAAAGCAAACAGTTGTCTGCCAGCCAGGACGATGCCGGAATCTCATAACGCATCCAATAAGGAGAAAAAGAACTGAATTGAAAAGATCCCGATCCTTTACCGAGGTGAAATATGGGTCACGCAGGAGGTACAGTACGCAGAGAGAGAGTCCTGGATTTCTACCTGGGGAGGTTGGAAACCTCTGGAAGGATGAATCCAAGGAACCCAATAGCACCCATAAACAAATCCTGGGGTAAGCTGTCCCCATATCAAACTCATACAGGAAAGGGAAAGGGGGATATGAAAACCCCATACCCTGCAACAGAAGACCCTCCACAGAAGGCACAAGAGTCCATGAAGGATTAAATGGGACCCCTAAGGCCCCATGTTCAACCCCCAAGCCCCAAAAAACCCAGTTTTGAGCTTTGGGGCAGAACAGTCATGCCCACAACCTGGGAAAGAGAAGTGGAGTCCAAGGAAAAGGCTTTAAAGGTTGGGTTGGCTGAAAAAAAGACCCAGAAGTCTCTGTGGAATCATCATGCTCAACTGCCTCTGTCCCCAAGTTGGATGAGGCAAACCTCAGACATGACCAAGTCACATCCCGAGCTACATCATGCCCCAACCCCGAAATCCTCAGATCCTTCAAGCCAAAAGTAAGGGGAGGAAGATCAGAGAGAGTGCATATCACAGGGAAGAAGGAAGACGAGGTGTGGATGGAACCACGGTTGAATTAACCAACACCTCCTAATCCGAGTCCTTAAACACCAGCCGAGGTAGTTCTGGGGCATCACACTGGGCCCAGATTCTAGACTGCTGTAAAACAGAAAACCTCAAGCGTAAAGCAGTTGCTGCCTGAAAACCTTGATCATCACCTCAAGGGTTTGTTAGGCGAGTAACATGCAGGGAACAAGTTCCACACAACTCAGGGTAAAAGGTGTCGCAGACTCAAACAGGCTGCATGGAGGAGGCAGAAGGTATGAGCATCACCATGTGGCACAAACAATGTACAGCCCTCGAACTCATGCAAGGCAAGGGTGGGTTCAGTGGGGGATATCCCCTTGACCACCAAACCCCCTGGGGTTTCCCAGGGTCTGCAGGGAATGACCCTGCAGGAAGCCCAGGCACTGGGATCACTACTCCAGAACCCTGATTTGGAAATGGGTCCCTCTGTTATCAGGAAGGAAAGTCTCTTCAAAATCGAAAGAGGAAGGGAACAGAGTTGTGTGAACACTGGAATGGGTATATGTAGGCCAACCTAAAGTAATTATCAAAAGAAGGCGTCAAACCGGAGAGGCTATGTAGCACCATCAAATGTGTGGAATAATCAGAGGGCGCTAAATACTGTATAACCAAGGATGCCAATATGAGAACAGAAGCCCATAAGGCAAATGATATGAAAAGTATCCGATTCACCAAGAATTCTATTGAAGGACAAGTGACTGCGAAGGAAGGTCGGAAAGCACGATACACGCTCATCCTGGAAGTCAGGACATTCAACAAGGACATGCACGACTGTAGGAGGGACAATGCAATTTGGACAATAAGGAGCAGGGCGGCGCTCCATTTAATGACTGAGTTAAGCGTGTATGGCCAATATGCAATCTTGCCAGAGCCATTTCCCATCGCCGGTCACAGAGGTAGGAGGAAGGTCATGGGGACACACTACACTTAAAGAGTACGCAGTTTGTTACCAGCAACAGAAGACCAACAACCCAGCCAATGGGCAAGGATGGAGGAATGAATAACTGGGCAAAAAGTGGGAATAAGGTATACCTTTACGGGAGATGGGACAAGAGCGGATAGCTTCCCTAGCGGCAGCATCTGCACGCTCATTTAAAGAAACACCAATATGACTGGGAACCCAGCAAAACTCTACAGATTTTAGTTTACTGGAGATAAGAAACAGCCAATGTTGAATCTCGACGACCACCGGGTGGACTGGATTAAAGGACCCTAGAGCCTCGAGGGCACTACGAGAGTCAACTACAACCACAATGGAGGATTGACAACAAGAAAGCAGGAGACGAAGAGCATAGAGAATAGCATAAAGTTCTGCTGTGAAGATGCTAGTCTCCGGAGGAAGGTGACACATATAAGTGTGGTCAGGAAAAACAAAACTACACCATCCGCAGACTTAAACCCATCGGTGAAGATGGAAATGGAGCGGGAGTGTGAAGAAAAGTGTTCAAGGAAAAGGCGTTTCAGAACCGTAGGAGTTGTAAAAAGCTTTAGTGATGCAGGTCAAGGATGTACAAAATTTTGGAAGAGGGGACTCTCCACGAAGGCAAGGAACAATACAAGGAGAAACATTAGAAATACCAACCGAAAGAAAATCCGGCAAGCATGATAACTGGACAGAAAGAGGGAGGTGGTGAAGAGGAACAGGAACTACAGGAGGGGTAAAAGTCAAAACACGACAGAGGCGAGAGGTAGGATGTTGCAAGGACCGCGCAAGATAGCGAAGACAGTAGCGAGCACGGCAATCCTGGAGAGACAGGAAGCCAGTGTCAACATACAAACTGAGGGCAGGAGTCGAATGAAAGGCACCAGAGCTGAGGCGCAACCCAGTATGGTGCAAAGCATCAAGACGGTGAAGAGTAGAAGGAGAAGCAGACGAGTAAGTAGGGCAACTATAATCGAGTTTAGAGGCCAACCTAAGCTTAGTGAATTTTCTTATATTTCTTCGGCAGCTTTATTAAGTTACCTTAAATCTATGACTTCCATTTGCCAAGTGGTGCTCCATACACTTTTGTCTACGTTTCTTATCTTCCTTAGTATCTTTGCATCATCAGCAAAAATTTTCATATAATTCCATAACCCTTCTGGTAGGTTGTTAATGTAGACAATGAAGCCAGTTCCTGGCTTCAATCAAAGGCAGAGACTTCCAGTCTGTGCTTTTCTGATTGCTGCAGTTTCTGGCTACCTTTACTGCTGCTTCTATTATTTTTTCTCCCTGGCCACTTGTGCATAGGCAAGTTGTACATACTTCTTGCGATGTCCTATTCTCTGTGTAACTTCCTCCATCTGTACTGACAAGAGCCCTCTTTCCTGTTTGATTTCCTTGCCTAGCCTATTGTATTTATACATGTTTAGATTTGTTTAACTTCTTCAAAAGCTATTTTCAGTAATATATTTTTCTCCTCCGAGGCTTTCCTTTTAGCTTCCCAGTGATTTTTGTCAGTACATTATTCTTTCATTTGCCCTTCAAGATCTAAAACTTTGCTCCTCAAGTAAGTAACCATCAAAAGAAGGTACTAAGCCAGGAAGACTATATGTAGCATCAACAAATTTGCAGGATAAATCAAAAGGTGATAAATATCACTAAAAATGCCAATACGAGAACAAATGCGCATAAGGCAGGCGATATAAAAAGTATCAGATTCACCAAGGATTTTATTGAGGGACAAGTGATCGTGAGGGTCAGGCGGGAAGTAAAACACAAGCATGTAATTACCTAAGTGTAATTACCTAAGTGTAGTTACAGGATGAGAGCTACGCTCGTGGTGTCCCGTCTTCCCAGCACTCTTTGTCATATAACGCTTTGAAACTACTGACGGTCTTGGCCTCCACCACCTTCTCACTTAACTTGTTCCAACCGTCTACCACTCTGTTTGCGAAGGTGAATTTTCTTATATTTCTTCGGCATCTGTGTTTAGCTAGTTTAAATCTATGACCTCTTGTTCTTGAAATTCCAGACCTCAGGAAGTCTTCCCTGTCGATTTTATCAATTCCTGTTACTATTTTGTATGTAGTGATCATATCACCTCTTTTTCTTCTGTCTTCTAGTTTTGGCATATTTAATGCTTCTAACCTCTCCTCGTAGCTCTTGCCCTTCAGTTCTGGGAGCCACTTAGTAGCATGTCTTTGCACCTTTTCCAGTTTGTTGATGTGCTTCTTAAGATATGGGCACCACACAACAGCTGCATATTCTAGCTTTGGCCTAACAAAAGTCATGAACAATTTCTTTAGTATATCGCCATCCATGTATTTAAATGCAATTCTGAAGTTAGAAAGCATAGCATAGGCTCCTTGCACAATATTCTTTATGTGGTCCTCAGGTGATAGTTTTCTATCTAGAACCACTCCTAGATCTCTTTCTTTATCAGAATTCTTTAAAGATTTCTCACATAATATATAGGTTGTGTGGGGTCTATGTTCTCCTATTCCACATTCCATAACATGACATTTATTAACATTAAATTCCATTTGCCAAGTGGTGCTCCATATACTTATTTTGTCCAGGTCTTCTTGAAGGGCATGACAGTCATCTAAATTTCTTATCCTTCCTATTATCTTAGCATCATCAGCAAACATGTTCATATAATTCTGTATACCAACTGATAGATCATTTATGTACACAATAAACATCACTGGTGCAAGAACTGAACCCTGTGGTACTCCACTTGTGACATTTCTCCATTCTGATACATTGCCTCTGATTACTGCCCTCATTTTTCTATCAGTCAGAAAATTTTTCATCGATGATAGAAGCTTACCTGTCACCCCTCCAATATTTTCCAGTTTCCAGAACAACCTCTTATGTGGAACTCTGTCGAAAGCCTTTTTTAGGTCCAGATAGATGCAGTCAACCCAACCATCTCTTTCCTGTAATATCTCTGTGGCTCGATCATAGAAACTGAGTAAATTCGATACACAGGATCTTCCAGATCGAAAACCATACTGTCTGTCTGATATTATATCATTTCTCTCTAGGTGTTCTACCCATTTAGTTTTGATTAGTTTTTCCAATACTTTCACTATTACACTTGTCAATGATACAGGTCTATAATTGAGGGGGTCTTCCCTGCTGCCACTTTTGTAGATTGGAACTATGTTAGCCTGTTTCCACCCGTCTGCTACGATTCCTGTACACAGGGATGCCTGAAAGATCAGGTGAAGTGGAATGCTGAGCTCAGATGCACATTCTCTCAGAACCCATGGTGAAACGCCATCTGGGCCAGCTGCTTTGTTCTTACCGAGCTCCTTGAGCATTTTTTCCACTTCGTCTCTAGACACCTCTATGTGTTCTATGTTGTTCTCTGGAATTCTTATTGTATCAGGTTCCCTAAAGATTTCATTTTGTACAAACACACTTTGGAACTTTTCGTTTAGTGTTTCACACATTTCCTTTTCATCTTCCGTGAATCTATTTCCCATTTTCAACCTCTGAATATTATCCTTTACCTGCAATTTGTTGTTTATGAATTTATAGAATAGACCTGGTTCTGTTTTACATTTGTCCGCAATCCCTTTTTCAAAATTTCTTTCTGCCTCTCTCCTCACTGCCGTGTAGTTGTTTCTCGCATCTTTGTATCGCTGGTATGTTTGGGGGTTCGGCCTCTTCCTGTATTGATTCCATTTTTGTGTCTTTCGGTCTCTAGCCCTCTCGCAATTTCTATTGAACCAATCCTGTTTCCTAGTTCTGCATCTCTGTTTTGGTATAAATTTTTTTGTGCCTTTATCATATATTTCACAAAACTTGCCATACATCTCATTCACTTCCTTGCCTAGCATCAAGTCTGTCCAATTATACTCACTAAAAAAAATTTCTAAGGTCACCATAATGTCCTCTCCTGAAGTCTGGTTTTTCAACTGCTTCAACCTCCTTATTTTCTTCCAGCTTATAACGCATTGCATACTTTATTCCCAAAAAGACATGGTCACTTTTACCCAAGGGAGGAAGGTACTGAATGTCAAATATCTCTTCCTCCTTCCTGGTAAATATCAAATCTAGCATGGAGGGAACGTCCCCTTCCCTCATCCTCGTAGCTTGTTTAACATGTTGATACAAGAATGTTTCCAGGATGAGGTCTACAAATTTACAGGTCCAAAAATCTTCTGTTTTAGCTTCATATGCTTCCCAGTCTATGGATTTCAAGTTGAAGTCACCGACTATCAACAGTCGTGATCTATCGTTATCCGCTCTCGCTATAATCTCTCTCATTATTGTTATAAGACCTTCACGTTTACTATCTAGCTCCTCCTTTGACCATGTGCTGCTTGGCGGTGGACTATATGCATTTATCATCATTAGTTTATCATCCTCATAGCAGATCTCTAGTGCTATTATGTCAACTTCTTGTGGATTGGCAGTCATTATTTCCTTCACCTTTAGGTGTTCTTTTACCAGCACAGCAACGCCACCGCCTTTCCTAATTTTTCTGTCCCGTCTCCAAATTGAGTAGCCCCTTGGGAATATGACCTCATTTAAAATTACATCTTCAAGTTTTGTCTCCGTGAGTGCAACAATGTCTGGTGTCTGCAGCTGTATTACATCACTTAACTCCAGTATCTTCGATCTCACTCCATCTATGTTGGTGTATGCAATCTTCAGGAACTTGTTCCCCCTCTCCTTATTCTTCACTCCCCCTCTCTCTATTGATTTTGTTGGTTTGCCTTTATGTACCACTTTACTGGTTTGCCTACCCCTATCACTTTGTAGAAAAAAGAATTTATTTCTTCTTCATTCCTGCTCTCATTTAAATGTTTTGCCTCGGCGAGGTTCAGTTTCAGCTTCTCTCTATCTTCTTTTGAAAGATCTCGTCTTAACGACCACCCTTTCCCATCCTCATCCCTTTGCAATTTTCTAGCATTCCTTAGTACTTCTTCCATCTGTTTGGCACCGTTTAGGGTGATCCTCAAAGGTCGATCTTTCCCTTTTACGTACCTGCCTATTCTCCTGTAGTCGCACACATTCTCTCTGTTTGTAAGACCTTCCACGAGGCCAACAATTTTATCTACTACTTTAGCTTCTTCTACAGCTCTTTCTGACCTAGATGTTATCGCCTTTTCTTTGCAGCCAAAAATGATCAGGGACTTACTCCGATCAACTGTGTTTTGCACCAACTTCGGGTTAGATGCCAATTCTTTCCTCACTTCTAGCCTAATGTTTGTTTTATCTTGGTTGCTGCAGTGTTTGACTTCCTTTACTGCTTCTTCTATTTTTTCCTTCTCCTTGGCCACTTGTGCATAAGTGAGTTGCATATCTTTCTTGCACTGTTCTATTCCCTGTGTAACTTCCTCCATCTGTGCTGACAAAATCTGTTTCTCCTGTTGAATTTCCTTGCCTAACCTATTGTAGTCATTTATGTTTAAATTTACTTTAACTTCTTCCAAAGCTATTTTTAAGAGTTTATTTTCTTCTTCCATGGCTTTGCAATTTGTTTCCAATTGATTCTTATCCTTGCGCAAGTCTTTCACTAAACCCTCAAGACATAAAACTTTGCTATTCAAATGGTCATTACTTTCTTTCAATTTACTAATTATTTCTACATGAGAGTTCACAATAGTATCTAAATTTACCAACTTGTTATGTAGACTACTAATATCAATGCTTTCTTCATTGAATCCCTCAAAATCAAGCTCTGTTTTGTTTTTCCCCTTGCCAGTGGCCATCTTGAATGTTCTTCTCTGCACTGTAAACACTAGGGCAACTTTTTCTCATCCGATTTTTCACTTCCCTTAGCACTTTCCTGTTATCTCACCTATTTTTCAAGAGCACTATACCTTTATGTTCTCTGGGACACCACTCACTACCATCAACCTGTACTACAATACTTAGGATTGTTGAATTATGCTGGAGCTCCTCTGCTGCAAGTGTTGACCCTAGGGGTGTCACCTTTTGAATCATGAATGTTCTGAAAGCCCTTTGCTACTCAAGTGGTCATTACTTACTGGGTAGTGTAAACCCAATGTTTGAGTGTGTTGTGCCAGGCAAAATTACTGATGATCAAAATTAGGGGACCGAGGCAAATGTGCTGTTCTCTGGTTGTACACAGGTGAAAAAAACAATGAACTGCTTCACAATTGGATGCAGTGCACTCTCTTTGGCATTTTGTTGTTTGTCAATGATTTGTTTACCTTGGTGATTGTATGTTTTGGTTAGCCCACTTTTCTGATGGCCTTTGTTTTGTTAGGGTGATCTAGTAATCCCTTGCTCCTTGTACCTTTAAAGAGGGCGCAAGGTTTTAAACCCTTGTCCAAAGTAGGTTTATAATGACTTGCATTGGCTTGGAGTGGATTGAACTGGATGGAACTATCCTGGTAGCTAAGTAGCAACAAGAAGCCACCATAATATTTTTCTCGATGCAATTTAAAAATAATATAAAACTGAGAATTTTAAAATTCCTTTCTTGGTGGATTCCACATGGGTAGGACCACATGGTCTTACCACATGAGTAGGACCACATGTTCCTACCACATGGGTAGGACCACATGGTTGTACCCATGTGGTAGGCCAAGCTAAAATAAAAATTGGTATTGTTGCAAAAGGGTTAATAGGTGCCCTAGATAATGATTTCACAGCCCAAGAAGACATAGGCCTATATAGCCAATTCTGAGTTATGACTGTGCAAGTATTTTTTTTCTTATGAGTGAGTCCCCCATTAAGGAAATTAAGAAACCAAATTTAAATTCACTGAAAAGAAACATTTACGAATAAATTTATTTACAAATTCTGGTATCACTACAGTATAAGCAACCTGTCCTCAGACTAAGTCCATTCCATCCAGCAATTGACCCCAAAGATGCATCCATTCATTTTGACATCCAAAATAGGATTTTTCCCCAATATCAATTAATATTGTTAAATATTAGCATACTGTCCATATTTGGGCACTGGTTAGGTTAGGTTAAGTATTTAGGTTCTGTTAGGGATCATTTGTATTTGTAGTACCTGGGTGAAGCATTTACAGTGTTGTGGTTCAAACAAAAGTAATCAATGAAGCACTGTTCCGAAAGTGTTTGGACGGACATCATCAGTTGTGAGTCGTGTGTAAACTGTTTTTCATTCATAAACCAAGGGTTTAGCGGCTGTATGGAATGGACTTTTGGCCTTTGTTTATGAGGATGTGGTACTATAAGAGACTCATTGAGACCTAAGGACTCAATCTCTTTCATTTTTGAGGGAAAACACTGTCTCAATAGGAGGATCCTTAAGACATGACCACTTACCATCTTATTACAAGGAAAATTACACTTACTATACTTGTAAATAATCCATAATACTAAACTATAAAATCAGCAATCACTATTAGTTGAATAAAAGGAAATTATTATTAAGCTTATACAATTTTAAATTAACCTTATAATGCATACAGTATGAGAAAACTTGATATACAGTATAAGAAAATTGAATCTTTAGGAAATACTGTACCCCCTCATTGTGTTGTGTTAGGCCTGAGGCCAATTATCTTAAAACCACATAAACATGGTACTGAAACATTGCTGAACTCCCAAGCAGCTTAATAAAAAAAATATTTGATGAACACCGACATATTTCACACAATTTTACAAAATAGGACAAGAGTGATTGAAGATGACAATTCTCTTAAGTTTCCTCTGCCAACTGGTTGAATGTGCATCAAGTTCATAATGCATGAAAAACATCACCTGAGATCCATCTATGCAACATCTAGGGACTAGACAGTAATGCTCAGCATCATCACCACTCATTAGCATGCAAATTTTGTAATTTCCCAAAATTATATTATTAAGGTTGTATTATATATATATACAGTATATATATTATATTATATTATATTATATTATATATATATATATATATATATATATATATATATATATATATATATATATGGCTAGCTAGCCATATTTTGGGTAAAATTCCCTTAATTTTCTAAATGCCGTTTACAATATGGAAATCATTGATTTTAAAGATAGTAACTTATGTTTAGAAATTGTGATAACCTGACAATCAATGCTGTCTTCTCCCCAGAACTTTATATTAATATATATATAAAATATTAAAAGTGAGCAGAATCCATATAAAATGTTTAAAGCAAGCGTATAAACCAACAGGCGAGGAAAATGCTACCAGGTATTGCAGTAGCCTTACATTCGGCCTGGAGACAGCCTGATCGAGCTCAGTTGTCTCCTGTAAGTTTTGGAAAAGAACATTTAACAGACTGTGCTCACACCATTGACTATGTGACCATATCTTAAGCAACAGTTAAGGGAGGCCTAAGGGTCATGCTGACCAAAGGCAGGGATACTACACTGCTGAATATAAAGTGACAACCTTGGTCTCCTAATGATACTGTAAACTGGTTACTAACTCTAGTGCATTCCTATACTCTCAAGAGACAGTCATAAACAGTGAAAGTGAAGACATGATAACCATTAATTTAGTTAAGATATTGCCCACTTAGCCTTTTAATGACAAATAAAAACAAAAACAATTATCAATATGAATTAAGCTAGAATTATTTATCTTCATTTTTATTTATATAAAACACGCTGAACTGTTAAAAATACTGGAGATTGATTTACATTTAAATACATTTGGTCACTGAATTGAAAGCAACAATTCTATAACTACCATATTAGTTAATTTCCAATGGTCCATTCAGATACATTTCAGGTACAGGTATTTGCATCTACGGTGCTACCCCCTACATCTAATAAGAAACTGGAACTCATTGTTGTGTGTAGTGCAATATACAGTATATATATAATCAGAAAAATTATAAACAAAGTAAATGTTTGGTGTTCTCCATCATAATGCTCTTGCATAATAAAATAAAAAAAAAAACAAATAAGTAAAGCCCTGAATAAAAGACCCAAGAACCATATTAATCATTATACATTCAAGAAAGAATACCGAGTTTTAAGATGAAAGAAAGTTCCCATATTTCATGGTACTCAAACAACAAAGGTTTATGTATCAATATTTAAGAACTTATTTTGCTGTATTCTTCAGCCTTGATTGTTACTCAAGATGATGGTCAGAGGAATACAATACTGCATACAGGTTAGGATCTGATTTAATAAATCTAAGGGCAAACCAATGATCTAGGCTATAGACTTCAATAAAGAATTATAAGTACTTGCATCACAAAAGCCAATATTAATTATCAAAATGCTGTACAGATCTTTTATATAAATAGAGAAATAAATAGCATACAGTACATGTACATATTATTATATACGTTGAAGGAATGGTAAAATTCTGAAATATGACGCAAGTCATAAAATGTTATTAGATAAATACTAAAGCTGTCTGAACACGTCATATGATCACACCAGTAAATATCATATATTAGGCACTGACCCACAAATTCCATGAAGATCGCTTAAGAATTGTGGTAGACTTAACCATTAACTAGTGACACTCTATAGGATTAAAATAACTTGTAGTCTGTTTGTACTCTGTTAGCACACAATAAAACAGTCGGCAATCAGCAGTGAGAGAGAGGTGATATAACCAATAAACAATAGAATCAAATTTAAAAGTAAAAACACACACAATACAAGGTATGGAGAGAGAGTGAAGAAATCTCTCTCTCTCTTTTCACCATTAGGAGGAGAAAATATCTGAAGTTAATATACCTATTTTAACCATCAACATCAGATAAATGTAAGAATTTTTAAATCATCTTGTCACATAATCTCATCAAACGCTGCCTGAATTATGACAGCTTAGCCGACACAGAAAAGTTGACATTCTGTAATAAATTGATTAATCGATGACTTTTGTTTTATGTTTATGTATGATTATGTGTGCAAATACTTTACTCATTCACCCACTCTCCAAGCAAGTCAGGCAAGAGCCAAAATAAAAAGTTGCACTTGTTTGTATCCCTGGTCATTATTATATATAACAACACTGTCTGGCACTCACTAGAAAGAACAAATGAGAAACAAACACATTGTGACTGCTGGCAGATGAAGTCTATGTTCCATACATTAGTATTTATCTATCAAATTTTAATAATTTATTGTTCAAGTATTAACAATTTCTGTTCTGTATTTCATCTATTTATTTGTTTTTACTTATGAAAAACTTTAAATGATAAAGTGGAAATATCATCTAAATGAATTTAGATATTTCCAAGAAATTAGAATGACATTTATCAATATTAGCTTTCTGTCTAATTACCAGCTCTCATTTCCTTATAATTTGGCCACTTGTTGAAGTCTTTAGTCAAGACATTTGCCAAAACATTAGTGCTAATGTTAACAGATTCACAGCATTTCACAGAATACTTCATATATTTATTAATTTATCTGGCAATGTGAGACGAAACAGGACTTTAAAGAACTTAATAGTTCCCCCAGTGTCTCCTCTCTTGAAATCAAGTTTTTTCCAACTATTTCCCTTTCTCCAATCTCTTCAATATTATAATGCATTCCATATTTGATTTCCAAAAGGAAATGGTTGCTCTTGCCCAATGGAGGAAGATACTGAATATCAAATATCTCTTCTTCTGTCCTGGTAAATACCAAATCCAGCAATTTCAATGATTCTGGGGGTCAAGGTGGAGCATCCCCTTCTCTCATTCTTGTAGCCTTCTTAACATGTTGATACATGACAGACTCCAGGATGAGATTTATGAATTGCCCAGTCCAACATCCTTTGTCCTTGCCTCATAGCAATGTCTATTTCTTTCAAAATCAAATATTCCCAGTCTATTGATTTCAAATTGAAGTAAAAAAAAATCAACCAACATGATTTATCCTTATGTGCTTTTACTATAATCTCTCAGATGAATTTAACTAAAGGCCGCTCTCTCTCTAATGACCTCGATAAGGACAGGAAGTTGGCTGTTTGTCGAAAGTCTCCCTCATTTGCCCTAATAATTTCATCGAGCTGAATTTTGAAATTCACCAGCGTTTTGGCATTTACAACTTTGGCAGGTAGGCAGTTCCATGAGTTTATAACCCTATGGGTGAAAGAGGATCTTCCATTTTCCATCCTGCATTGTGGCTTGTTGAACTTGAAACCACCTTGCTCATGTTACATCTGACCCTTTAAAGAAATTGTCTGGATTAATATCCTACAAATTGTTTAGTATTTTAAGTTTCAATAAGATCAGCCTTGTCATGTCCAATATGCAGTAATGTTAGCCAAGTGGTCCCTCGACTGTTCCTGGTATGGGAGTTGACTTGGTTCAGGATTGATTTTAGTTGACCAGAGTAGAACTTTCTCCAATGCTCATGTCTTTCTGAAGATGGGGTCATATAATTCTTCTTTCTTTAGTCGATTTGTTGCTTGCTGTTGGACTGTAGGCAGTAGTGATTATCAGTTTAACATTCTGACTGCAGATCTCTGTGCCACTATCTCGCTTTTCAAAGGATGTCAAGCATTAATTCTCTTGCTAACCTTGTTCGTTCACCAGGATAGTAACTCCTCCACCTTGTCTAATTTTTCTGTCATGCCTCCAAATGACACAGCCCTTTGGAAATACCACCTCACTTAAAATTTTGTCTTCCAGTTTTGTCTCTGCTAGTTCAACAATATCTGGCAACTTTAGCTGTATTATATTATTTAACTTCAGTATTTTTTACCTTATCCCATCTATGTTAGTATACACCTTAATCAGGAACATGTTCCCACCTTCTTTGCCCTTCACTCCCCTTTCCTCAAAAAACCAGTATTAAATGTAATGAAAGGCCATTTTCTGGGTGAGCTCTGGAGGCTCTCTGGAGCTATCGGGCTGATTTGCAATATATTAGATCAGGACATCAGTCATTGGAGTTCAACCCACCGGGAACCACGAGGCAGAACCTGGCCCCCTCAGAGATGCAAAGGAAGCAATGGCCTAGAGAAACTCCCATGTGGTTGAGGGCATTCCATGTCTGCCATCAACCGGAGTTGGCACCCAGAAAGGTAGGCATAACAAAACAAACCCCCACTTGGTAAGAAAAAGTGACCGAAAACCAAACAGGGAGGCAGAACTCCCCCTACAACTTAAGAAAACAAGCTAACAAGCAAATCTCACACCTCATCGTCACGTCGCCTGTCCATGTAGCTTCCCCAGTTATTGGGGGGGGGGGCAGCCTTTTCATTGCGAAAAGGAAAACGTTCCTTACGAGAAGCCGACCGACAAACAGCGATCACCGTGCCGACAAGATGACGTCAGCTCCAAAGGTAACGTCGGCTCAGAAACTGGCACCAATGGCCCACCTTGACCAGTGGAACCCCAAGCCCTGGCATGACCCTTCCGAGAAGGCAGAAAATGGCCACCCCGGAGAACCAACAAGTCCGACATGGGACGACAACTAGATGAAGTTGCCTGCAGAAACTGCATGACCCCAGTCTCTGCAAACAGCAATGGGCAAAATGGCAAAGAAAACCTAAAAGCCAGGGCCAAAGCAGATTCCAAAGAACGAGTCAGCCTCAAGCCTGATGACACGCGAAGCAAGAAGCAAAAGAAAAGAGACACTTTCTCCTTGAGAATTGGCGCAAAGCATAAACCCCAACACCCAAGCCGCCGAGGTCAGCGCACCAGATGAAGGCCCGGCACTCAATGCCTCCACATCCACTTCAAGCCAGGTCGAAGAGTGTTCGAGAAGGGAAAAGAAACACAAGACCGAGGCCAAATGCCAACGGGCGTGCAAATGCTCAGCGACCAAAGATGCAGAAAGGGAAGGAACCTGTAGGTGCAGCTGCAGAGGGTCAACATCCCAAGGAAGCACCGTTGGGGGGACAAGCACAGATTAAGATGCTCAAACTCGCCCCCCCCCACCCCCCAGGTAATCCTGTAGAACGGTAAACGTTTCTCGCCAATCAAGCGTGTGGATTTGACAGAACCCATGCCACACACCCCAATGAAAAGAAAGGGCAGTCCACCAGCCAGGAAGACTCTGGAACCTCCAAACGCACCCAATACGGGGAAGAAGAACCGAACTCAAACAAGGACCAATCCTTAAAGTACGCAGAATCAGGGACTCGCAGGAGGTAAGCAGCAAGCGGTCCCCGAACCTTCTTCTCGGAGATACGAGAGGCAGAAAACCTCCGGAAAGAGGAAGCTGAAGAACCCAAGGGAACCCGGAACCAAACACGGGGAGGAGCCGACCCCAAATCATACTCATACAGGGAAGGGGCGGGGGGTTATGAAAACCCCTCCCCGTGCAACACCCAAGCGAGATCAAAGGGCGCCCAAGCCCCCCAAGCAGGTCAATTCCTCCCAAGCTCTAGGATCCCCCAAGTTGGGACCTGGGGCAGAACAGCCCTCTAAATCCTCTACCCCTCAAGAAAAGACAGAGTCCAGGGGAAAGGCAGAAGTGGGCATGTTGGTGAGACCCAGAAGCCTGAGCAGGAGGAATTGGCTCGAATGCCTATGACACCAACCCGAACGGGGCAGCCCCCGAAGCTGCCAGTCTCTCATTACCAACTAAACCCTGCCCCTACTCCGAAACCCTCAGACATTTGGGAGCCGGAAGCAGGAGGGGGGGGGGAGTATGGTGAACAACAGGGGAAGGACTGGGGAACGCAGACTGAACCAAAGTCAAAGCGACTAACGCCCTTAGGTCCAGGTCCCTATAACCAAAATGGGGCAGCCGGATGGGCAACCAACCTAGCGCATTGCACCAACCTAAACCTGGCATGCATGTCTGTACTGCCTGTACTTGAACCAATGTACCCAAATAGCAATATCATCAGAATGGGTACACTGGAAAACAAGCAAAGAACATGACTCGCAAGACTCTGAGGTCAAAGGTGTTGGTGACCCAACAGGCAACAGGCAGCATGACAGAAGTAAAAACGGTGACTGTCACCCTGAGACAAGGGCACACAGCAACCTTCAAACTCGCACATGGTGAGGAGGAACACAGAAGATGCATCATAGATCTAATGAGCCCCAATGGGGTTTACCAGAGCCCGCAGACTGACTGCTACGGGAAGCCCAGGCAAGACACATCAAAACCGGCTGGTCCCAAACTAACAAGAGAATCTGTTAAAAGCTGAACCCTGTGACGTGTACAATCACAGGGGCCTAGAGGAGGGCCAACCAAACAACAGAAGTGGACCTACAGACAAGCTAGGCAGACCCCCTCCAGGCAAGGAAACAAAAATAAAAGAAACACCCTAAAAAATTACAATGTCCCCAGAGGAACAGAAACCGGCTGCGTCATTGGTAGGCGAGCTGTGCTGTACCTTGCGCCCTTACCAGCAAATGATACCGCTTCCCACCCCAAGGCCAAATAAAGACCACGAAAACCCCAGCTGGCCTCAAGGATGAGGTAAGAGTAGAGCGGCAAAGACCCCTATGGAAGCAATTCTCGAAAGTTCTATGGAAGGGAACCCTAGAACCCAAGCGTAGTACAGTACTTACAGGGGGCCCAGGGAAGAGAACTCCGAGCACATGCATCCCCAGAATTATTCAAAGTACACCTGGCCAACATGCCTCACACAGCAGAAACACACCACAAGGCACACACCTGCACAGAATTTGAGGCAAGAGTCAATGTCCACCCCAGACTGCATCAGCCTTCGAACTGGATGGCTTGGGTAGCTGGCTTGGGGAGTCTGGGGCTCCCCCCTCCCCTTCCCATGGGGGGGGGGAGGGAGCTGCATGGACAGGTGATGCGGCAGTGAGGTGCAACGGTTGCTTGTTAGCTTGTTTTCTTAAGTTATAGGGGAAGTTCTGCCTCCCTGTTCGGTTTTTGGTCGCTTTCTCTTACCAAGTGGGGTTTGTTTTGTTATCCCTACCTTTCTGGGTGCCAACTCCGGTTGATGGTAGACATGGAATGTCCCCAACCACATGGGGCTTTCTATAGGCCAATGCTTCCTTTGCCTCTCTGAAGGGACCAAGTTCTGGCTCGTGGTCCCCGGTAGGCCGAACTCCATTGACTGATGACCCTGTCTAATATATCGCATATCAGCCCGATAACTCCAGGGAGTCATAGGGGTTCCCCTCAGAAAAATATTGTTTGTTTTCACGTATCCTCTCACCAGCTTTCCAATGCTTAATCAGCTTGCAGAAAAAAATATATTTTTTTCATTCCTATCCTCATTTAAACATTTTGTTTTGTCAAGGTTTAGTTTCAGCTTCTCTCTGTCTTCCTTTTAAAGTTCTCATCTTGATAACAATAGTTTCCCATCCTCCTCATTTTGCAATTTCCTAGCATTTCTAAGTACTTCTGTCATTAGCTTCACTCCATTTAATATCACCTTTAAGGGGCAAGTCTGACCTTTAACATATTTACCTATCCTTCAAAATCACTGACATTTTCCTTTATTGAAAAGCCATCTCCTAAACTTACATTTTCTCAATGATTTGTTTTTTCTTCTGCTGCTGCTCTTTGCACCCTAGATGATACTTCCTTTCACTAACAAAAATTATTATAGATTTCCTTCTATCAAGAGTGTTCTGTATTAATTTACTATTTGTAACCAGTTCTTTCCTAATTAAATATCGTGACAGTTCCTGACTTCCCATTTCTGTTTTCGTCTTCCAAACATGCCTCTTTCTCCTTTACATCTTGCACATAAGTTTCTCTATTTCCTCTTTACACTTTCCTAATCCTTTAGTAACTTCTTCCAATTGAGTGATCCATGAATTTTCTTTTAACTTATGCTTACCTAACTCTTGGTTTCAGCTAGCTAATATAGTTGTACAGAGTTCTTGTCAAAATTTATCTACCTCGTAACTTCTTGAAATTCGTCCCCCATTGTTTTTACATCTCTCACTTTCTTTCACTAGATCTTAATTTTCCTTCTGCTTCCTTACCTTATCAGTCAAGCTAGTAACTTTCTTCTGCTGCTTCAAAATACTTTCTTATAGAAGAGCAATTTTACTTCAAAGATCTTCATTCTCTTTAGCCAAGGTAAAAACCTTGTTTCATGAATCCTTAGCAAGTTCTCAGCCCTCACTAACCTGCCAAGTAACCCTCCTTTCATTACTTGTTCTTCAGTAAAACCTTCAACATTTTTCTGTATTGTTGACAGTACTGGTTCAGTCAAGTCATCCATTATAGTTATGATTTTCATGTGCTTCTGGTAGTCCTTGCTCTAAATTTCCTAGATTTGTATATCTTCTTTTCAATATTTGCAATTCTTCACTTTCTATTACTGATATTGGCATATTTATAGAATCTGAGCCTCCACTTGCACACCTCTATCCTACACTATAACCTAGACAACAGCACGTTAATTGTGGAGCTGTGTGGTGCTCCATTTGTCACCATGCCCTCCAAGTTCAATTACCTAAGAATAGTTAGAGGATAAAAGCAGCGCTTGTAGTGTCCTGTCTTCCCTACCATCTTTGTCAAATAACTTTCAAGACTTTTGGTCGTTAGGGATCCGCCATCCCTCTTATTTAAATTAACCTAGGTATCTGCAACTCTGTTTACATTTGAGAAGCTTTGTGTGTATATTTTTTAGTAAGTTTGTTTTCTTAGCTATAATCTATGGTGTCTTGCTTTTGAAGTTTGTGAGAGTGTTTCTGTGTGTGTTGGTGATTATGTATATGTAATCAATTTTGTGAAATAGAAACTTCAAATAAAATTAAATAATCAGAAATATATATACGGGGCAGCAGAAGACAGTATGTGAGCACACATGTGAGCCCCTCAAGGCTTCCCCAGGTGCTGTATATTATCATCTTCCAAGCTAAGGGTCCCATATATGTATGTATGCTGTTGAATATGACCAAAAGGGTAAGAACAATGATTCTAACATGAATCTTTTCAATATTTCTCACGTTTTTCTTCACTGTCGTGGGTAATTGAAAAATTAACTCTCCAAAGTTCATTTTCACATTTTATTTATGGTCTGACTCCTAGAAGCATTTCACAAGAGACTTCTTACATTTTCAAAGACAATTTTACATATTCTGTTTCATGCTTATATTCGTTTTTAGGTGAGGTGATATGACAAATGTTTTTAGGTGAGGTGATATGACAAATGTTTTTAGGCGAGGTGACAACACAAATAAATGGGTAAAGATAATTTTACATACTCAGAACATGAATCAATGGGTATATTGTGTTTTCTCTTCTTGCTTCTATGTTGGTTCGGGATCTTGAAGTGGGTAGAATGTAATTATGTGTTAATTGACTGTTGATTGCAGGTACTCCCCTAGTTATACTCACCTAGTTGTGTTTGCGGGGGTTGAGCTCTGGCTCTTTGGTCCCACCTCTCAACTGTCAATCAACTGGTGTACAGATTCTTGAGCCTATTGAGCTCTATCATATCTATATTTGAAACTCTGTATGGAGTCTGCCTCCACCACAACACTACTTAACGCATTCCATTTGTTAACTACCCTGACACTGAAAAAATTCTTTCTAACGTCTCTGTGGCTCATCTGGGTACTAAGTTTCCACCTGTGTCCCCTTGTTCGTGTTCCACCCACGCTAAAGAGTTTGTCTTTGTCCACCCTGAGAATTTTGTAGGTGGTTATCATGTCTCCCCTTACTCTTCTGTTTTCCAGGGTTGTGAGGTTCAGCTCCTTTAGCCTTTCCTCGTAACTCATTCCTCTCAGCTCCGGGACCAGTCTGGTAGCATACCTCTGAATCTTCTCTAACTTCGTCTTGTGTTTAACTAGGTATGAACTCCAGGCTGGAGCTGCATGCTCCAGGATTGGTCTTACATAAGACTCCAGGATTGTGTTGACTTTTTGATGTGTAGGGCCTCGCTGATGTCGAGTCTCCTGTTATCGCTGTATCTATCAATAATTTCTGTGTTGTTTGTTAAGATTTCATTGGTGATGGTCTGGTTGTGTGAGGAGATTATATGCTCCTTGATGGAGCCCTGTAGTTTGTGCATTGTTAATTGCCTAGAAAGAGACATTGTTGTCTTGCCTATATACAGAGATCACTCAGTACAGTATATAGGCAAGACAACAACTCCTTCAGCTGCTGCAAACATCTAATGTTTGGAGGAAGGAGGCATTCGAGCAAAATTCGGCGTTAAGTTTCACTTACGATATGGAGAGTGATGGGAAGGTTATCGATTTCTGGGCTTAGCGTCCCCTGCGGCCCAGTCCTCGACCAGGCCTCCTTTTTGTTACATCCCCTAGGAAGCAGCCCATAGCAGCTGTCTATCAGGTACCTATTTACTGCTAGGTGAAAAGGGAAATCAGGATGAAACTCTGCCCATTTGTTTCTGCCTCCACCAGAGATCGAACCCGGAACCTCAGGACTACGAATCTAAAGCACTGTCCACTCAGCTGTCAGGCCCCAGACAGCTGATGAGCTGCCCTTTCTAAATGTAACAGTCACGGAAAGGAATGGTGGCTTCCACACTGCAATCTACGCTAAGGAAACGAACATAGGAATGTACCTTAATGCCAATAGTGACTACCCAGACAGGTACAAGAGGAGTGTTGTCAACACTTATGTCGACCGGGCTCTCACTCACAACTCTGGTTGGAAGCAAGTTGACGAAGAACTCTGTAGGGTAAGGCAGGTCCTAGTCAACAATGGCTTCTCTAACGGTTATGTTGAAGACGTCATTAAAAGAAAGGTGAAATGCCATGCAACCTCTGAAGAGTCAACTAACACAACACTTGTACCTCCTGTTAGACTGTTTTACAGGAACTTCTTTTCGACTGCTCATAAAACGGAGGAAAGTGTCCTGAAAGATATTATTAATATGAACGTTATCCGTACAGACAAAAATCAGAAGATGCAACTGACAATTTACTATAAAAATAAGAAAACGGCCAACCTACTCATGAAGAACTCTCCAGACACCAAACAGAACACCTTGAACGAAACCAACGTCGTCTATGCCTTCACATGCCCATTTGGGGACTGTCAGCCCAAAAGATCTCAGTATATAGGCAAGACAACAACGTCTCTTTCTAGGCAATTAACAATGCACTAACAACAGGGCTCCATCAAAGATCATATAATCTCCTCACACAACCAGACCATCACCAGAGAAATCTCAACAAAAACACAGAAATTATCGACAGATACAATGATAACAGGAGACTCGACATCAGCGAGGCCCTACACATTAAACAACAGCCAATTAACACAATTACATTCTACCCGACCCTGAACCAACACAGAAGCAAGAGGAGAAAACACACAATGTACCATTGATTCGTGTTATCTTTACCCATTGATTTGTGTCCTGTCACCTCACCCAAAAACAAATATAAGCATAAAACAGAGTATGTAAAAACTGTCTTTAAAAATGTAAGAAGTATCTTGCGAAACGCTTCTAGGCGTCTGACCATAAAGTGTGAAAATGAACTTTAGAGAGTCAATTTTTCAACTACCTTCGACAGTGAAGAAAAACATAATATTGAGAAGATTCGTGTTAGAATCATTAATCTTACCCTTTCATTCATATTCAACAACATATGTTTACAAGAAAGACTGCTACCAAAATATACTAATATTATACCTGTGTGTATATATTATATATATATATATATATATATATATATATATTATATAATATATATATATATATATATTATATAATATATATATATATATATATATATATATATATATATAAATATATATATATATATATATATATATTATATAATATATATTATATAATATATATTATATAATATATATTATATAAATATATATATATATATGCAGGTAAAGAGAGAGAGATTGATAAAGGGATACACACACAGTGAAAGAAAGTGAGAGTGAGAGCGCATGCACATGCAAACACAAGGTTTATGTGTGGGTGAATGAATCCATGCATTTGTATTTGTGTTAATCAACTTTGTGATATACATATAGACAAGCTTTCCTTTGATATAGAAAGACCTGATTAATTGTAAATACTGTAACCAATAAAGTACACATTATATAAAATAAAGGCATGTAGCTTTACTCAAGCGTTTTCCTGTAACGAACAGAATTGTAAATGAATTAAAAAAAAGTAATCTTAATAGAATCATTTTTCAATTAGATTTTTCAGTACTGTGTCTTGTTAATTTAAAGTAAGATGAATTGTGCAAATTCTACTGTAAGCATTGACAATTTGAAACTTGTTTTCATTTAGTGGGAACTGGGATAATCAGTTTAATTATATTTTATAATACACATTGACTATTTTAAAAAGTAAATAACTTTTATATTACAAACATTCCAGTAAATGTTCAAATCCACTGAGAGAACTTTAAATTTATATGCAAGGACTTGTAAAAGAACCCTACATTCAATTGAGAGTTGGGTGCAAGTACTTACATCGAAGAAGCATTAGGGATCTTTTCCTTTTCCTCGATCTTGATGCTGATGTCATAAGACAAAGGACATGTGATATAAGGGAGCACAGGATGGGAAGGAAGTGGAAGGGAATATGGGTAAGGGAGGAGAGAGAAAAGAGAAAGAAGAAAATGTAGTTGCAAGTTTATTTCACAACAAAAGTCGAGAAAATTCCTGCCTATGAATATGTTGCTTCACAGGTCTTTAGTAGTACTGTTGTCTATACAACTGATTTTGTGTTTAAAAGCTAAGGCTCTAAGCAACAGGCACCTTGTTTTAGCCTGAGGAAGATGATATTTTATGGGACTACAGTCGAATATGGCAAATAAGAGAAACTACTTTTCATTTTGCTTGGTTAAGTCACTATTCTATATAATGTAATTAGATGCTGCAATACAGAGTGTGAATCAATGGAATTATTGGTCTATTTTATTGATCAGAAATTTAGTTGTTTCTCAACATCCATATCCCTTAATGTGCAATTCTAAAAATATCTGAAAATATTCTTACAAGTTTCCTCTTTCCAAATGGCAGTAAAAAATATGTACAGTAATACTAAACTGTATTTGGAAAAAATATTTTAAAGAATTTCAGTATAACGGGTATATATAATACTTTGAATATACAGATTTTTAATTAAATAAATTTAGGATATCATTATCTTATCATTCCTCAACTTTAGATAAAGTGTCAGCCCTCATTTATGTTTTCTTTTTTCTTTTCTTGCAGAATTTAAGGAAAACGTAAATAAATATGGGTGATTAAAGATAGATACCAAAAATGGTGTCAAACTTTATATTTTTAATAAATATTTTGAGCAAGATGATGTCAATGCTATAAAAATATTATAATTACAGTACTGATTTTATACGTATAATAGCAAGATGTATCATTTTATAACGTAGTAATAGCTTGACAAATATCAGATTTTGGTTAATTATAGAGATTCATAAGTAGTACCCAATCCTCATAAATTTCTAGTGTGAATCATAATTGACGTGATCCATTACCTAACGGTTAAATTTCATTATGCTTTGTTGTGTTTCTAAAACAAATCTTCCATTGTTAAATTTTCTTACTGCTGGTGATGATGCAGTACAAACAAATGACTGTTGCCTAGATATTGTCTTCATTAAACAATGAAATAAGGACACTATCACAAATGCATGGAATGCCAGTAAGAGATACAAATGAATGGGTCATAACACTATGGATTTTGATGACTTGTGTCTGTGAACTTTTGGGAATCACTGTGCAAAATACCAACAGTACAAATGATGTGTAAACATCCAACACTGATACAAACATCTATGATTACCACACATTAATACAATATATTAAATTACCATACTACTGAACATACTGTATACAGATATGGATTTACTATACAGTGCTTCTGGATGACACAAGTATAAGAATGTTAAAAAGGATAATCCAGTAATATACTGAAGTATCCTAGTGATGATATATTCAAATGTAAGTATTCCTCTTCATATTATTATAATAATTTATTATTATTAGCTGATTTGCTTGGATCAAAACAACTATAAATTGTTATCTGGTGTATGTATGTATATATGTTTAACATAAAAGCTGCAAGTAAGATTTTGAAATAAAAACACTGGTCCAAGATAAAATTGTGTAAAGCCAAACTTCCAAATACTGTAGTGTAGAAAGATAATGAAGAGCTACAGTTGCTCAAATATAAAGCAAAGTGGTTGGCCAAATTACTAAGACATCCAACATGACACCTTGCACATGCTCAATATTCATTGCTGCAATTGCTATAAGGTGATACTTAGTCTAAAACGATATGGCATACTATGTGAATATGCAATGCATATACAGTATTCTTAGAATTTTAAGAAAAATTATCTTAAAGCAAATTTAACGCAAACTTGTACAGGGATGAGCAACACGATGTGTATAGGGTGCACAATAAACTAGCTGCCACTGGAGGTGGCAGTGTGGAGGTGCACAATAAACAATCATTCGTGTGCTAAAAAAAGATGTAGAGGAACACCAACATAAATGTATACCTATAATAGATGTAACTGTTATTGATATTTAGTTTGCAAGGAGTTTATCAAACTTTATTAGAATTTGATAAATCCCCTCACAAGCAAAACATTATCTCCAATAACGTCTGTTCTTCTCTTGGCATTTTACTACAACAAACTTGTAATGTTACTATAATAATGTATGAGTATTCTAGAAACAATTATATAGTTTCTTGTTAATAAAAAATAGACAGTGGCTATTGGTCTGTTGATAGCATTTTTTGCAGCTGTATTGCTAGGGCAGTGACAGTAAACTGTATATATACTGAGGCCCCCGCAGAAAAAAAAAAAAAGAGAACAAATAATTCTTTAAGTGTAGATGGAAAAAATCCTTTCCAAGCAGCTCACTTATGTTAATTCATTAGGTAATGTCTAGTTCCCACAATGACATGTCCAAAGAACTCCCTGATGAGGCAGAAATCTTTTTCAAATGTGCAAGCCAAACTATTAATAAGGAAAGTGAGACATTCTAAATTTCTCTCGAGACATTGCTCAAAAAACCTCCAAGCAATTATCAGCCTTAATGATTACCAAGAATTGTTCTGCAAACTTTTGTTGCACCCCCTCATTCACTAATCTTAAGTACTTTTGTTAAATAATAATTGTAAATTAAACAAAATGAAGCACATAGAGAAAACTTCTGTGCTCTTTTGACCATGTCGTAGCTCAGTCGATTAAGGCAGCGTCTGGGATGCTCCAGGACGTAGGTTCGAATCCTCGTCACGGCCATTGTGAATTTGTTCAAAAGTTCTGTATCCCAAGGTACTGCTCTTGCACCAATACTCTTTCATTTTCATATCAGACAAACAAAAAAAATCTTAATTTCATGTCTTACTTTACAGATAGTACCAAATTCACCATGAATATTGCATTGATATTATATACTGAAAAATTATGAACAGATATAAATAACATCTTCTAACAGGCAACAGAAAACAACATGAAATTCAACAATGATAAATTCCAGCTACTTAGATGTAGAAAGAATATGGAACTGGATTCTGGATACAAGACACAAACAGATTTCCTAATGGAATGGAAGTAACATGTAAAATATCTAGGAATAGTTATGCCAGATGACCTAATGCTTAGTGAATATAGCAGAGTAAATGAAACATCAACCAGAAAAATTACAATGTCAATTATGAGAACCTTCATATCCAGAGATGTCACCTAAAAATTTTTTTTGGCAAACAGTGGTAGATGGTTGGAACAAGTGAAAATTCAGTGGATGCCAAAACTATGAAATGTTTCAAAGCATTCTGTAACAGAGTACTGAGATGATGAGGCACCACGAGCGAAGCTCTCATCCTTTAACTACTCATAGGTAATTACAACGCTCCTTTTTAAATTACTTGTTTTCCTCCTTGAATGCTGCTCAATGCTCAAAATGTATTCTCCAAAAAGGAAATGGGAAAGGGGTTACATAATATACTTGGAAGAACTTGAAAGTCAGGTCTCAAATGTGTACAATAAAATAACTTACTACAGGGAAAGATATGGTAGAAAGTGTAGAATAGACCCACTGAAGGGTAGGGATGCCATAGGTAATGTGGACATTCAAAGAACATTGTATGAATATCAGAGTCACAAGGTTCTTCAGCCTCCTTGTACCAATTACAAGTCCCGGAGGCTCCCCAGAGCTTACCGGGCTGATATGTATGAATTAAACCGTGGCATCAGTCAATTCGATTGGAGTTCTTGCCTACCAGGGACCATGAACTAGAGCCTGGCCCCGTCAGAGGCGTGAGGAGCAATAGCCTATAGAAAGCTCTATGTGGTTCTAAGTATTCTATGTCTGCCATCAACCGGATTAGGCACTCAGAAAGATAGGTGTCCCAAACAAATTCCACCTAGTTCAAAATTGCTACCGAAAGCCGAACTATCAAGCATTGCTCCCCCAATCTGAAAACAAGCAAACGAGCATGATGTCACAAGCACTGCTGTCTGCGCAGCTCCCACCTCCCTAGGAGGGGAAAGGGGGAGCCCCAGACCATCACACCAGCCATCCAACCCCCAGTTCAGAGTCTGAATATCAAAAACATGAATACCGCCTACCGGAAAGAGAGAGGGTTGCCAGGAGCCCCTCCAGCTCCCTGGAGCTACCTAACCTCAGAAAAAGTAAAAGAGGGACTTACCCAGGAGGCGGCCGCCACTCTCACCCAAACGCGAAGTCGAGATTACTGGCTGCAACTTGCGACCCCAAGTGACACACACACCCGACTAGGGCCAGAAACATTAACAAGGTAACAGGCGGCCAGGATCCTATTCGACCTCCTAAACCCTCGTGCCCAAATGTCAGCCAAAGACATATTACTAAAATCGGCTGCTAAAGCAGCAAATTTGCAAATTTGCAAATGTCATGGGCACGAGGAGAGACTGCAGGTTGGCTGGAACGAAAAACTATAAAGCCATAAAAGAAGGAGACGGCTGCAAACGAACAAACTTACCACCAGAATTGAAAGAGCAGAAACCCCTGTGCCAGAGGAGAGTATGAAGCTCCCTGACCTGACCCCAAGAAGCTAATGCCAACAAGAAAAGAGCCTTATTAAAAACAATCCCGAACCGAAAGGGCCACCACAAACCGAGGATAAAAGAGAGCACTCGATCCAACAACCAGGATAGCTCAGGCGGCGCATGAACAGGCTGGAAGTGAAACAACGCATGAGACAGCTTGCAAAACGGAATGGAAGTAACATCCACCCCGAACGCAAGCTAGAGCAGCTCCGCCAGCGCTGCACAAAAAGAGGCAACAGTATTTGGCATAAGATGACAGTCCTGAAACGGCCAAAAGCGAAAGGAAAAAAATCCAATACGAAACTGAAGACACTACGGAGAGAAAAAATGATGAAAGGACCGCCAGAAAACTTCATACTGCCGCCAAGACAAAACACATAGGTGGGACACCATCAACGAAGCCACTTTATCACCATATAAAGTGATACACCAGAGTCACAGAGACCAGACGTGAAGATCGGAGGAGAAGATCAAACTAGTACATCGACCGGATCAATCTGATGGAAGGTGCAGAGCCGCGGAAAAGTCCCTCGGGCTTCGGACACCGAGCAAGCAGCGCCAGAAACTAAGGCTGGGCCGGCCACCAAGGGGCCAACTGGACAACTCTTCCCTAGTAAGTCTCCAACCGAGCCAGAACCTGAAGCAACAGCAGAACCAGGGGGAAGAAGTAAAGGTAATCCCACCTCAACCAGGACGGTTTCCGAAAGAACGGAAATCTGCATGTGAAGCTGCACCTGGTCAATATCCTTAGGAAGAACAAGGAGCAACCAAGGACTAACCAGGAGGAGACATTTCATTACATTTATTTATTTTATATATTTATATACAATAATTAATATACATTGGGTTGAGAATGTACATACATTGGGATTTGAGGGTTACATTCTTGCAAAGCAAACTAACACATACAGTGTTTCAGTGATTGTTTTCTGAGAGAAATCCTAAGGCGAATCCTTGGTGCTATAGCCCCCCCCCCCCAACAGAGAAAACAAAAGGGAATTTGAACCTGGGATGGACAAGAATCACAGAAAGTAACCTCTCCCTTTTGGACTGCCAAAAGCCCTGAATATTTGTGCAAGACTTAACAGAGAAAAGCACAGGTAGAATTGCAAACTTACAAACATCAGGGGCTTCAAGGTAAACTGCAGGGTCACTAAAAATAATGACATTGCAGACAGCCTGAAGCAAACAGGCTCTCTAAAACAAGGAACTTGTGACACCAGATTGACAGAGTATCACCCTGTGTAATACCAGTGGTATAAAAGTAACGGCAAATGACCACAATTAGAAATAACAACTGAAGCGCCAAATTACCTATCCAAAAATCAGCCTTTTCAATCTGAGTGAGAAGGAAGAGGGTTATAAGCAAAGAAAACTACCTCCAGGATCAAAAGAGCAAAACTTCCGCATCCAAAGGAGAGGTTGAAGCTTCCCAACTTGACTACCAGAAACAAATGCAAATAAGAAAACCCAGAGTTGAATGCAATGAAATATCTTATTCCGGATGAGCCCCAGTGGGTCTCTGAAGCTAATTCACTGAAAGCTGCAGAGTTCTGATTCACCTACTGTGGAGCTCCAGGCCTTCCCCAACCTTCCAAGCCCGTTCTGGAGCAGATGTGAAAGCACACCAATCAATGAATCTGGAAGGTAGTGAGGGAATCAGGGAGCCACCAGAGCACCATACTTATGTATATCATGGGCACAAAGGTAGACCACAGGCTGTTTTGACTTAATGACATCGTGGACAACCTGAAAAACGCAAGCCTTGTAACAGGGAACGAAGGAACAAGCATCACCCCACAAAGTGTCCACCAAGACAAAATTAGTGGCCTGACTGTAGCATTAAAGAGCCACACCAGGCACAGCACATGACGTACCCTGCTGCTGAACCAACCAAGCATCAATAGCCAAAGGCCCCTCTGGTAGCCAGCCAACTCATTCTTTTCCAGAAAAAGAAAAAAAATGAGATGACCGCAAATGAACAATGCCCACCACGGACGTAACAAAGGCATGAAGCTCCCCAACCCTACAACCAGAGGCAAGTGCCAATAGGAAAACTGTTTTAGAAAGAAATCATGAACCAAAGGGAAAGACAAACTGTGAAGAAAAAAGGTGAGGACACAGTCAAAAGACCCCTGAGCAGTCGAGGCTCAGGAGTGAATGACCAGACCGGAGGTGAAATATTGCATGAGACAGCTTCCAAAATAGCGTTAAGATAGTACTGACACAGAACACAAGTAGAAGCAGCTAAGCCAGTGCTGAATGATAAAAGGTGACAGAATTAATCATAAGATGCAGGTCGAGAAACAACCAAGAAAGTAATGAAAACAACACTCGAACACACACACAAGTACAGTATAACGATGAAGGAAAAGGAAGTGGCAAAATGCGCACCAAGCAATCTTACACCACTGTTGAAAAGTCAAATGCAGGTAGGATACCCTCAAATCAATCACCTGCTTGCCATATAGATGTGATAAAGACACGTCAGATAAACCAAACGTGAAGAGCAGAAGAAAAATTTGAACCAGGAGAACACCACCAGGCCAAATTAATGGGACAGGGACAGAACAACGAAAAACTCCCAGGTTTGGACACAGTGGACACAGTACACTGTCTAAAACCATGTATGAGCCAGCCACCAAGGAGCAAGAAGGATCACATTTTCCTGGTAGGACTCTAACCTAGCTAGAACCTGGAGCAACAGCTGGATCAGGTGAAAGAGAGAAAGAAATCCCACCAAGACAAATCCACCCGAAAGGTATCCACTGTGATGGCCTTGTGATCGGGAAATTGAGACACAGAGAGGAAGGTATCGATTCCAAGCCAACACAGATATCCACGTCGGGGGCCGCCATGTGTCACACAAAGCCACTGGAAGGAAACGGCTTCGACAGTTCAATCTGCGGAGATAGAAAGGAAGCAAGAGAAACTGTCTGCAAGAACATTGGATACACTCCAAATGTGAACAGTGTGGAAAACCAAATCCTATGAATCCAGCAGATAAGCTACCCACAGCATCTAGCTCCAAAGGATGAAGGACCAAAAGGAACCCCCAACCCAACTGCCTGGTTCATGTAATAAACTACCAGGGAATAGTCCAAATGGAGCGAGAACATGGAATCCAGTGAAATCCAAATCCTCCTCAGAATATACCACATGGCTGCAAACTCACAGACCGTACTGAGTGCTCAGTGAGACAGATCTGACCAACAATCCTGGCCAGCCAGATGAGCACTGGTCATGAAGACTATGCACAGAGGGGAGGCACAAGTCTTGGCCTCTGGTCCCCACTATATTTATAATGACTTGCAATTGGCCTGTTGTAGAATGAATTGGGTGGAGCTACCACCAATAAGAGCTCTCCCAGAAAAAAAAACTTATTCTAATTAGTTCTTTATCAGAGCACAAAAACAAAAGAAAGAACACATCCAAAGTACAGTTTCGAAAGCCGTGGGTCGAACTACTAAAGATATAAAGCAATCAGTTGTAACATGCTTATAGCAAAATGTAAAATCATTAAATTTATTATTTTCTTAGAATACACTATAATAAAACATTGAGAAAATTACTCCACATATTACAGTTTTGAGAGCAATTGGTAAGCCTATTCAAGAGATTAAGTATCAAGATTTAACACATTTAAACTTGCAGAAATAAAATACAAATATATAAGCCGAAGGCAGCAGGCAACTAACCTGAAAGACGCAGATTAACTTATAAAAACATGCATCCTGTGTACAGTGTTAACTGGTCATTGGTATGTATGTATATGTGTATGTATATGTGTATGTGTGTGTGTATATATATATACATATTATATATTATTATTATATATATATATATATATATATATATATATATATATATATATATATATATATATATATATATATATATATATGCGAACAAGCCTGAATGGTCCCCAGGCATATATGCAACTGAAAAAACACACCCCAGAAGTGACTTGAACCCATACTGCCAGGAGCACTCTGCAACTGGTGTACAGGACCCCTTAACCACTTGACCATCACGACTGGACAAAAGATGATGATAGCCGAGGCTAATTCCCCATCATCCCGCCGGCACTCTGATGGTAATCTTGGGCATGGTATTTTATCATATCACCTCATTCTTTGGGGCACACGTGAGGAACACAAATGCGAACAAGCCTGAATGGTCCTCAGGCATACATGCAACTGAAAACTCACACGCCAGAAGTGACTGCTGAGTGTGTAATGCAGTGTGTTACTGTGTAAATAGTATGTGAAACTGTACATATTGTAATTTTAGTGAATTTTTACCACGTAATATTGTGACAATAAACATTTATTGTTGACACATTACTGACACATGAATCACAGTTCCCTGGATCATTATGAACATTCTAATGTATACATATTGTAAAGGTCACAAATATGCATCATATACGATAAAAGGAACAAATAAAACCGCATTGGATATACATAGAACAAATATTTGAAAATATATTTGTCGCAACACCCGGTGCTCGAATGGCCTGCGCGACCGTGTCTGGGAGCTTCATACACGGGCGACCAGCCCCTGATGACTTCACAGCACACCTTTTCCAAGTCCTCACAGCCAAAGTAAGTGAATTTTGTAATTATTTTTACATAGACATGTTCAGGGAAGGGAATTTATCATTTTAAAAAGAAAAATTATTTTTTGGGAACACTTGATGTCATGCACACTGGGGAAATTTCACAATAAACACAACACATCACAGTGGTTAAATGGTGAAATTCGTTTTGTATGACATCCGTTTCACATGATGAACACGGCGCCGGAACGTATTAAATTAGTTATTCGAGGTACCACTGTAATTATTTCTATAATATATATATATATATATATATATATATATATATATATATATATATATATATATATATATATATATATATATATATATATATATATATATATATATATATATATATATATATATATATATATATATATATATATATATATATATACACACACACACACACACACACACACACACACACACACACACACACACACACACACACACACACACACACACACACACACGCGCGAAAAGGAAATGTGTGAAACACTAAACGAAAAGTTCCAAAGTGTGTTTGTACAAAATGAAATCTTTAGGGAACCAGATACAATAAGAATTCCAGAGAACAACATAGAGCACATAGAGGTGACTAGAGACGAAGTGGAAAAAATGCTCAAGGAGCTCGGTAAGAACAAAGCAGCTGGCCCAGATGGCGTTTCACCATGGGTTCTGAGAGAATGTGCATCTGAGCTCAGCATTCCACTTCACCTGATCTTTCAGGCATCCCTGTGTACAGGAATCGTAGCAGACGGGTGGAAACAGGCTAACATAGTTCCAATCTACAAAAGTGGCAGCAGGGAAGACCCCCTCAATTATAGACCTGTATCATTGACAAGTGTAATAGTGAAAGTATTGGAAAAACTAATCAAAACTAAATGGGTAGAACACCTAGAGAGAAATGATATAATATCAGACAGACAGTATGGTTTTCGATCTGGAAGATCCTGTGTATCGAATTTACTCAGTTTCTATGATCGAGCCACAGAGATATTACAGGAAAGAGATGGTTGGGTTGACTGCATCTATCTGGACCTAAAAAAGGCTTTCGACAGAGTTCCACATAAGAGGTTGTTCTGGAAAATGGAAAATATTGGAGGGGTGACAGGTAAGCTTCTATCATGGATGAAAAATTTTCTGACTGATAGAAAAATGAGGGCAGTAATCAGAGGCAAAGTATCAGAATGGAGAAATGTCACAAGTGGAGTACCACAGGGTTCAGTTCTTGCACCAGTGATGTTTATTGTGTACATAAATGATCTACCAGTTGGTATACAGAATTATATGAACATGTTTGCTGATGATGCTAAGATAATAGGAAGGATAAGAAATTTAGATGACTGTCATGCCCTTCAAGAAGACCTGGACAAAATAAGTATATGGAGCACCACTTGGCAAATGGAATTTAATGTTAATAAATGTCATGTTATGGAATGTGGAATAGGAGAACATAGACCCCACACAACCTATATATTATGTGAGAAATCTTTAAAGAATTCTGATAAAGAAAGAGATCTAGGAGTGGTTCTAGATAGAAAACTATCACCTGAGGACCACATAAAGAATATTGTGCAAGGAGCCTATGCTATGCTTTCTAACTTCAGAATTGCATTTAAATACATGGATGGCGATATACTAAAGAAATTGTTCATGACTTTTGTTAGGCCAAAGCTAGAATATGCAGCTGTTGTGTGGTGCCCATATCTTAAGAAGCACATCAACAAACTGGAAAAGGTGCAAAGACATGCTACTAAGTGGCTCCCAGAACTGAAGGGCAAGAGCTACGAGGAGAGGTTAGAAGCATTAAATATGCCAAAACTAGAAGACAGAAGAAAAAGAGGTGATATGATCACTACATACAAAATAGTAACAGGAATTGATAAAATCGACAGGGAAGACTTCCTGAGACCTGGAATTTCAAGAACAAGAGGTCATAGATTTAAACTAGCTAAACACAGATGCCGAAGAAATATAAGAAAATTCACCTTCGCAAATAGAGTGGTAGACGGTTGGAACAAGTTAAGTGAGAAGGTGGTGGAGGCCAAGACCGTCAGTAGTTTCAAAGCGTTATATGACAAAGAGTGCTGGGAAGACGGGACACCACGAGCGTAGCTCTCATCCTGTAACTACACTTAGGTAATTACACTTAGGTAATTACACTTAGGTAATTACACTTAGGTAATTACACACACAGTGATAAAATGTCAGTGATTTTAGAAGAATAGGAAAATAGGAGAAAGAAAAGAAATGCTTGGAAATTGCAGAGTGATGAGGTTGGCAAACTTTGGTCAATAAGACAAGACCTCTCCAAGGAAGACAGAGAAAAGCTGAAAATGAACCTAATTGAGGCAAAACGTCTAAATGGGGATAGAAATGAAGAAGACAGAAATTTTTTTTTTTTACAAAGTGACAGGGACTGGAAAGCTTGTGAAATGGTACATAAAAACAAAGCAACAAGATCAGTAGTGGAAAGGGGAGTAAAGAGCAATGGAAAAGGGAACATGTTCCTGAAAATTGTATATACCAACATAGATGGAGTGAGGTCAAAAACTTTGGAGTTGCAAGATATAATACAGCTTAGGGTCCCAGATATTGTTGCATTATCAGAGACGAAACTTGAAGGAAATATAATAAATGAAGTCATATTCCCAAGAGGCTATTCAGTTTGGAGACGTGACATGAAAACTAGGAAGGGAGGAGGAGTGGCTGTACTGGTGAAAAAACACCTGAAGGTAAGAGAGTTAATATTTGAAAACCCTCGAGATATTGACATAATGGCATTGCAGGTCTGGAATCAGGATGATAAGCTCATAATTTTAAATGCCTACAGCCCACCAGCAAGCAACACATGGACAAAGGAAGAACTGGATGACAAACGAGAGGGCCTCATAATGGTCATGAGAGATATTATTGTACAAGCAGATAAAGATAAATCACGACTGTTGATACTGGGGGACTTCAACTTTAAAGCAATAGACTGGGAGGCCTATGAAGCAAGAACTGAGGACTTTTGGACATGCAGATTTGTGAACCTCATTCTGGAGACATTCTTGTATCAACACATAAAGCAGGCCACAAGAATGAGGGAAGGAGATGTACCGTCAGTACTGGATCTAGTATTCACCAGGAAAGAAGAAGAGATATTTGACATCTAGTACCTTCCTCCCTTGGTAAAGAGTGATCACATCCTGTTAGACATTGATTATGCTTTAAGATATCATCTAGAAGAAAATGGGGACATTGAAACGGTTGATAAACTCGATTTAAGGAGAGAACACTATGGGGAACTTGGAAATTTTTTTAATGAGTGTAATTGGACAGAATTGTTGCTAGGCAGGGAAGTAAATGAAATGTATGCCAAATTTTTAAAAATATACGAGGAAGGCACACAAACATTCATACCAAAACAGAAATGCAGGGCCAGAAAACAGGATTGGTTCGACAGAAATTGTGAGGGCAAGAGACCAAAAGACACAAAAATGGAATCAGTACAGGAAGAGGCCAAACCCCCAAACATACCAGCGATACAAAGATGCGAGAAACAACTATACGGCAGTAAGGAGAGAGGCAGAAAGAAATTTTGAAAAAGGGATAGCGGATAAATGTAAAACAGAACCGGGCCTATTCTACAAATTCATAAACAACAAATTGCAGGTAAAGGATAATATCCAGAGGTTGAAAATGGGAAACAGATTCATGGAAAATGAAAAGGAAATGTGTGAAACATTAAATTAAAAGTTCCAAAGTGTGTTTGTACAAAATGAAATCTTCAGAGAACCAGACACAATAAGAATTCCAGAGAACAACATAGAGCGGATAGAGGTGTCTAGAGATGAAGTGGAAAATATGATAAAGGAGCTCAGTAAGAACAAAGCAGCTGGCCCAGATGGCGTTTCACCATGGGTTCTGAGAGAATGTGCATCTGAGCTCAGCATTCCACTTCACCTGATCTTTCAGGCATCCCTGTGTACAGGAATCGTAGCAGACGTGTGGAAACAGGCTAACATAGTTCCAATCTACAAAAGTGGCAGCAGGGAAGAACCCCTCAATTATAGACCTGTATCATTGACAAGTGTAATAGTGAAAGTATTGGAAAAACTAATCAAAACTAAATGGGTAGAACACCTGGAGAGAAATGATATAATATCAGACAGACAGTATGGTTTTCGATCTGGAAGATCCTGTGTATCGAATTTACTCAGTTTCTATGATCAAGCCACAGAGATATTACAGGAAAGAGATGGTTGGGTTGACTGCATCTATCTGGACCTAAAAAAGGCTTTCGACAGAGTTCCACATAAGAGGTTGTTCTGGAAACTGGAAAATATTGGAGGGGTGACAGGTAAGCTTCTAACATGGATGAAAAATTTTCTGACTCATGGAAAAATGAGGGCAGTAATCAGAGGCAATGTATCGGAATGGAGAAATGTCACAAGTGGAGTACCACAGGGTTCAGTTCTTGCACCAGTGATGTTTATTGTCTACATAAATTATCTACCAGTTGGTATACAGAATTATATGAACATGTTTGCTGATGATGCTAAGATAATAGGAAGGATAAGAAATTTAGATGATTGTCATGCCCTTCAAGAAGACCTGGACAAAATAAGTATATGGAGCACCACTTGGCAAATGGAATTTAATGTTAATAAATGTCATGTTATGGAATGTGGAATAGGAGAACATAGACCCCACACATCCTATATATTATGTGAGAAATCTTTAAAGAATTCTGATAAAGAAAGAGATCTAGGGGTGGTTCTAGATAGAAAACTATCACCTGAGGACCACAAAGAATATTGTGCAAGGAGCCTATGCTATGCTTTCTGACTTCAGAATTGCTTTTAAACACATGGATGGCAATATACTAAAGAAATTATTCATGACTTTTGTTAGGCCAAAGCTAGAATATGCAGCTGTTGTGTGTTGCCCATATCTTAAGAAGAACATCAACAAACTGGAAAAGGTGCAAAGACATGCTACTAAGTGGCTCCCAGAACTGAAGGGCAAGAGCTACGAGGAGAGGTTAGAAGCATTAAATATGCCAAAACTAGAAGACAGAAGAAAAAGAGGTGATATGATCACTACGTACAAAATAGTAACAGGAATTGATAAAATCAACAGGGAAGATTTCCTGAGACCTGGCACTTCAAGAACAAGAGGTCATAGATTTAAACTAGCTAAACACAGATGCCGAAGAAATATAAGAAAATTCACCTTCGCAAATAGAGTGGTAGACGGTTGGAACAAGTTAAATGAGAAGGTGGTGGAGGCCAAGACCGTCAGTAGTTTCAAAGCGTTATATGACAAATAGTGCTGGGAAGACGGGACACCACGAGCGTAGCTCTCATCCTGTAACTACACTTAGGTAATTACACTGCTTGCTGATGATGCTAAGATAATAGGAAGGATAGATGCTAAGATAATAGGAAGGATAGATGCTAAGATAATAGGAAGGATAAGAAACTTAGATGATTGTCATGCCCTTCAAGATGACCTAGACAAAAGTATATGGAGCACCACTCGGCAAATGGAATTTAATGTTAATAAATGTCATGTTATGGAATGTGGAATAGGAGAACATAGACCCCACACAACCTATATATTATGTGAGAAATCTTTAAAGAATTCTGATAGAGTGGTTCTAGATAGAAAGCTATCACCTGAGGACCACATAAAGAATATTGTGTGAGGAACCTATGCCACACTTTCTAACTTCAGAATTGCTTTTAAATACATGGATGGCGATATACAAAAGAAATTGTTCACGTCTTTTGTTAGGCCAAAGCTAGAATATGCAACGGTTGTGTGGTACCCATATCTTAAGAAGCACATCAACAAACTGGAAAAGGTGCAACGACATGCCACTAAGTGGCTCCCAGAACTGAAGGGCAAGAGCTACGAGGAGAGGTTAGTGGCATTAAATATGCAAAAACTAGAAGATAGAAGAAAAAGAGGCGATATGATCACTACGTTCAAAATAGTAACAGGAATCGATAAAATTGATAGGGAAGAATTCCTGAGACCCGGAACTTCAAGAACAAGAGGTCATAGATTTAAACTATCGAAACAAAGCTGCCGGAGAAATATTCAAAAATTCACTTTTGTAAATAGAGTGGTAGACGGTTGGAACAAGTTAAGTGAGAAGGTGGTAGAGGCCAAAACCGTCAGTAATTTCAAAGCATTATATGACAATTATTTCAGTCTCCGTGGTGTAGTGGTAAGACACTCACCTGGCGTTCCGCGAGCGCTATGTCATGGGTTCGTATCCTGGCCGGGGAGGATTTACTGGGCGCAATTCCTTAACTGTAGCCTCTGTTTAACGCAACAGTAAAATGTGTACTTGGATGAAAAAACGATTCTTCGTGGCAGGGGATCGTATTCCAGGGACCTGCCCGAAACGCTACGCGTACTAGTGGCTGTACAAGAATGTAATAACTCTTGTATATATCTCAAAAACAAAGAGTGCTGGGGAGACAGGACACCACGAGCATAGCTCATCCTGTAACTACACTTAGTTAGTTAGGGGAAGTAGTTAGTAAACAGTTGATTGACAGTTGAGAGGTGGGCCGAAAGAGCAAAGCTCAACCCCCGCAAACACAACTAGGTGAATACACACACATATACACAGGGGTACCTCGGTTTAAGAATTTAATCTGTTCCTGGAGACGGTTCGTAAATTCGTAAACTGAAGTGAATTTCCCCATAAGAGATAATGAGAAATTAATTAATCCATTCCTGACTCTCAAAAAAACTTCAAAGTAAATTTTATACCTAATTCACCCAAATCGTCACTACAAAAGTATGTTCAAGTTATTACTTACCCTTGCTAATGACTCCTGTTGGTGTATGGAAGATGGTGAGGAGGGGGGGGGGAGGAGGAGAGGTGCTATTGTTTGGAAGGGGAGTCCCCTTCCATTATAACATCAGGCAGTGAAGATTTCTCTGAAGTGCACTCTCTGGCACATTTTGCCTGCATACTACTAGGTCCTGGTTGTGGCTCACTGCTTGATTTTCTCACTTTTCTCACA
>NC_091215.1:21652215-21702215 GCF_040958095.1 Procambarus clarkii | reverse complement strand
AAATGCAACAACAATAAAAAACAAAAAAATTAAATAGTACAATATAAGTACATGTGTTTATTGCATGATATATATATATATATATATATATATATATATATATATATATATATATGTCATACCTAGTAGCCAGAACTCACTTCTCAGCCTACTATGCAAGGCCCGATTTGCCTAATAAGCCAAGTTTTCCTAAATTAATATATTTTCTCTAATTTTTTTCTTATGAAATGATAAAGCTACCCATTTCATTATGTATGAGGTCAATTGTTTTTTATTGGAGATAAAATTAAAGTAGATATATGACCGAACCTAACCAACCCTACCTAACCTAACCTAACCTATCTTCATAGGTTAGGTTAGGTAGCAGAAAAAGTTAGGTTAGGTCAGGTTAGGTAGGTTAGGTTGCCGAAAAAACAATTAATTCATGAAAACTTGGCTTATTAGGCAAATCAGGCCTTGCATAGTAGGCTGAGAAGTGCGTTCTGGCTACTAGGTACGACATATATATATATTATATATATATATATATATATATATATATATATATATATATATATATATGTATGTATGTATGTATGCATGTATGTATGTATGTATGTATGTATGTATGTATGTATGTATGTGTGTGTGTGTGTGTGTGTGTGTGTGTGTGTGTGTGTGTGTGTAAATCACGAAAAATAAACACGTGATTAAAAATGTGAGTGTCAGACCACGGAGGAAGAACTGAAACAGATATGTCCTTAAGTACTTTCGTTTATTAATACATCTTCAGAAGGAGTGATTTACAGGACAAGTATTGGACATATATAGGCAGGAGAGAATGGTGGAGTGTGGAGAGGTACAATGACAAATGAATGGGAATTAGGTGGACACAAATATGAGCTGCACAAGAACCGCAGAAGGCCTATTGGCCCATACGATGCAGCTCCTATTCATACCCACCAACAGGCCCACACATGGATAATAATAGCATAAGATAGTAAATATTTACAATGAATTAGTGAGACAAATGTGTATCAATGATCCTACTCATATCACCCTTTAATTGATCTATCAAAAATGGATCTAAGTTATATAAACCACTGCTAATGTTCAAATTACTTTCTTTTGTAATCTGTATCAAAGCAGATTCAATTATAACAGGAACATAATTGAATATGCTTTGATACAGATTACAAAAGAAAGTAATTTGAACATTAGCAGTGGTTTATATAACTTAGATCCATTTTTGATAGATCAATTAAAGGGTGATTTGAGTAGGATCATTGATACACATTTGTCTCACTAATTCATTGTAAATATTTACTATCTTATGCTATTATTATCCATGTGTGGGCCTATTGGTGGGTATGAATAGGAGCTGCATCATATGGACCAATAGGCCTTCTGCAGTTCTTGTGCGGCTCATATTTGTGTCCACCTAATTCCCATTCATTTGTCATTGTACCTCACCTCACTCCACCATTCTCTCCTGCCTATATATGTCCAATACATGACCTGTAAATCACTCCTCCTGAAGATGTATTAATATACAAAAGTACTTTAGGAATTTCCTGTTTCAATTCTTGCTCCGTAGTCTGACACTGTCATTCATACATACATACATACATACACACATACATACATACATACATACATACATATATAAATAAATAGAGTTCTTACATTCATGTACAGCCACTAGCACGCCTAGCTTTTCGGGCAAGTCCTTAATCCTAATTTTCATACACACATACATCCCCCAGGAAGCAGCCCGAAACAGCTGTCTAACTCCCAGGTACTGTACCTACTTACTGCTAGGTGAACATGGGGCATGAGGGTGAAAGAAACTCTGCCCATTTGTTTCCACCTCCGCTGGGATTCAAACCAGGGCCCTTTGGACTATGAACCCTAAGCACTATACACTCAGTCGTCAGGCCCCTGAATTAGGTATGACATATATATACACATACTGTATAGATACTGTACTGTGAACTCTGACTCAAACAAAACTTGTTCCTCACCCTTCAAAAACTATCAAAATTGTGTGGGGGAAAATGAATAGTAATTATTTTCTCATTTTATGCAAGTATGTGAAAGCTAGGTACTAGAGTCACTGGGTTCATAGATATGATATACGTGGTTGCTGACACAATAGTGAAGGAGGGGGGGGGTTAGGACTCAACATGCTCAATTTAAATTGTTTTTTATGTTCACCACTTCCCTTTAGTTGGGAAGCAAATGCAAACACAATGCATTACTTAACATGATTTATATACAAATTATTGACAAAAATGGTGTACTAATGCTGTACATAGGACTACTATGTACAGTAATATGAATATTGTACCTATATTGCACGTAAACCTGTTCCTTGCACAGCTCAAAGATGTGTCTTTCAACTCACTCCTCTGCTGCAGCTATGCCTGAGAATGTTATCTTGATATAAATTTAAAAACAGGAAGGAAACACCAAAATTGTGATTTGGCAATAACCCCCGAGATAAGAGTGTAATTCATCGCATTGCATCTAAAGCGATATAAATCTTTATCGCATCTAAAGCAATTACAAAACATTAGCAGAAATTTATCATGGATCTAGGTTAACTATTATATCCATATAAATGTAGTATAACCATACAGTACAGAATTTACATAATTTGTATAAAAACCATGAGAGAACCTATAGGGAAAGGACCTCTGCCAACTAAACCTAGGTGAAAGACAGAGGCATCGACCTCAAAGATGAATAGCGAAACTAAAGCTCAGCCAGCACCAGTGCTAAAAGAGCACCAGTGCTAAAAAGAGCACCAGAACCCATACCTCGACCAATAGCACAAGAAAAATGGTGCTGAGAACAGGCTGGAAAGACCCTCCTGGCAGAGCTAGTTCCCAATCCATCTCCCCTGAAGGAAATATAAGCATGGAAAATGGGAAACAAACAGTACAGAGAATGGTCAAGTGGACATCGTGAAGCAAAAAAAGTTTGGCTAAGACATCTGCAATGAATACTATGGTAGACATGGAGGGAGACGCATAAAAAATATGGAAACCCACTTCTGCAAGTAATTTTAAGAAAAACCTATCCAGAGCAGCATAAACACAGAGAATCACTAACAATATGAGATCACTGATATGAAGTTGCCCTAATCCCATGCCATAGGAATCAGCAGAAGCACAAAATAAAGTTTCACTCAGCACATCAGAAGAGGAGCCCCCCAAAACACATTGTAATGACTTATATGTAATGTTTATTTTTATTAAGCTAAATACTTTATTTTACTCTACTGTATTTACATGCAACATTGTTTTATTTTTGCCAATGTTAATTTTGTTTCATTGGCTAGTGTTTGCAAGTACAATATGGTAAGTTTGTATGTGAGAATGTTTTATGCTTGTAAAGCATATTTCCTGCACATTTTTGGTGTAGCACATCCTTGCATCACCTTTACCCTCAGAGGGGACCTGACTCTTGTCAAGGATGCAGTTTATGGGTGAACCTGCAATCGAGGCATCAACCTCACTGTTGTGAGGTTGTTTACCTCAATTTTTCAGTGTGACCGAGTACTGAAATCAAACTGGTGACAAAAATTTATCCCATGTACTGTACTCTATGTCTTATTTCACGATTTGTGTCACTTAAAAATACCTTTTGTACAGAATATTACTCATATTTTCATACAAAAATTATCCAGTATAAATATAAACAATAAAAAAAAGTGAAAATTTAACTGCCCTTTACCTTTACTGAGAACTCTTGTTGGCACATGGGAGACAGTGAGGAGGGAGGGAGGGAGGGAGGAGCGATGTTGGTGTATGGGGAGGGTGAGGAGGGGGAGGGGGAAGGTGGCGAGACCATCCTCTTGCTCGCCTTAAGTGCATTCATATCTGCATTCACTGGTTTTAGATTTTCTTTTCACACATTTCACTGCCTCTGTTATGTGACAGCTAGTCAGAACCAGTCACTTTCAGTCACAACATGTCAGTCAAGAGCATTCAGTCAAGACCGGTCACAGGCAGTCATAACCAAAGGCAGTCAAGCATTCACAATTGAAGTAGCAACCGGTTAAGCATTTACAATCGCAACCGGTTAAGCATTTACAGTCAGTCACGCATTCACAATCAATCAGGCATTCACAGTCAATCAGCCATTCACAATCAATCAGGCATTCACAGTCAATCAGCCATTCACAGCCAATCAGCCATTCAAAGTCAATTAGGCACTCACAATCAATCAGCCATTCACAGTCGCAACCAGTCAGTAAAAAATAAAAGTTTAATGACAGGTGCTCAGGGAGTCTGCCTCAGCTGGTAGCAAAGAAGCCCACCATATTAATACAAAAAATGAACAATGTCCATATGGCTGGAAGGGATACAGCTGGAAGGGTCCGGTGTGGGGGATGAGGGGTGATGGAGGTAGCAGGGATGGTGTGGGATTGGGGGAGGGGGGATGGAGGTAGCGGGGAGGGGGATATGGAGGTAGCGGGGAGGGGGGTATGGAGGTAGCGGGGAGGGGGATATGGAGGTAGCGGGGAGGGGGGTATGGAGGTAGCGGGGAGGGGGGTATGGAGGTAGCGGGGAGGGGGGTATGGAGGTAGCGGGGAGGGGTGTATGGAGGTAGCGGGGAGGGGGGTATGGAGGTAGCGGGGAGGGGGGTATGGAGGTAGCGGGGAGGGGGGTATGGAGGTAGCGGGGAGGGGGGTATGGAGGTAGCGGGGAGGGGGGTATGGAGGTAGCGGGGAGGGGGGTATGGAGGTAGCGGGGAGGGGGGGTATGGAGGTAGCGGGGAGGGGGGGTATGGAGGTAGCGGGGAGGGGGGGTATGGAGGTAGCGGGGAGGGGGGGTATGGAGGTAGCGGGGAGGGGGGGTATGGAGGTAGTGGGGAGGGGGGGATGGAGGTAGTGGTGAGGGTGCGGGATGGGGGGATGGCGATACCAGGAAGGGTGTGGGATTGGGGGGATGGAGGTAGTGGGGGAGGGTGTGGGAAGGGGGGGAGGATGGAGGTAGTGAGCAGGGTGGGGGAAATGGAGGAAGTGGGGAGGATGACCAGCTCTGCCAACCATCTCACTACTGCCTGCCAGCAAACTGACACCTCCCAGTCCACTGCTGCCAGCCTATCCACCCACTTTGCCACCTGCCCCTCCACTATCCATCCATCCAGTTCCCTCCACTATCCATCCATCCAGTTCCTCTCCACTATCCATCCATCCAGTTCCTCTCCACTATCCATCCATCCAGTTCCCCTCCACCATCTATCCATTGAGTCCCCCTCCACCATCTATTCATCCATCCAGTCCCCTTCCACCATCCATCCATCCAGTCCCCTTCCACCATCCATCCATCCAGTCCCCCTCCACCATCTAACCATCTAGTCCCCCTCCACCATCCATCTATGCAATCCCCCCACCATCCATTCAGTTCACATCCACCATCTATCCATCCATGCCCTCACCATCCATCCAGTTCCTCCACCATCCATCCAGTCCCCCCCCCCACCATCTATCCATCCACCCCCCCTATCCATCAATCCAGTTCCCCCCCTCCATCCATCCAGTTCCCCCCCTCCATCCATCCAGTCCCCTCACCATTCATCCATCCAGTCCCTTTACCATCCATCCATCCAGTCCCCCTCACCATCCTGGGACATATGGCATGATATATAATAAGAACTTTACTGTTCAGAAAAAAGCAGAAAAACAATGAAATTCTTTACAAAGAATTCAAGATCGGTTGTTAGAATAGACTTGAAAACAGAGTGCCTCGCCCCTCATCCTCAACCCTCACCACGCGCTCGTTCGACCAATACGTGTACGAACAGACATCGTCTTCCAAGTAAACCGTCATCTTCAAATTCAAATTTTACGACCAATTTGACGTCGTGTTCCAAAATATTTGTCTTCTAGGGCAGTTGTTAACCAAGGTTCCACTGTAATGTACATGAAGTGTAGGTAAAAAGGAGGCAAATAGTTAAAAATAAAGCACCCCAACCCCACTTCTATAAGATTCAAGGTTCAACAACTGCTTTCCAGTCCAAAATACTGAACAACAAAAATTAACCCATTTCTCCAATGCGAATAAAGAGCTGTCTACCACTAGAAGGAATCCAGGACTATATAACATAATGAGAAAGAGGCTTTGAAGCTGAGCCCATAGTATTCAGCCCATTTTTTAGGCAATATCCTGGACCCCGAGTAAGAACTTGAGCAAGCTAGGCTGGACTGCTGAAATTTTGTGGAAGAGTGGTGAATCCAGACCCCCCCAAAAGACCATAAACTTCACAACAACAAAATTAAATACAACAGTTATACAAATACTGTATTATTATCACAATAATTAAAAGTACATACTCTACACACACACAAAATTGTGAAAACAATTGTAGAAATGTACAGACAAGCTACAGTCATTTTAAGTTGTTTGGAATACTAGTTGTTTGGCTTGGTGACTGGCTGGGCAGTGTAATTACTTAAGTTTAGTTACAGGACGAGAGCTACGCTCATGGTGTCCCATCTTCCCAGCACTCTTTGTCGTATAATGCTTTGAAAGTACAGTACTGATGGTTTTGGCCTCTACCATCTGCTCGCCTAACTTGTTCCAACCGTCTACCACTCTGTTTATGAAAGTGAATTTTCTTATATTTCTTTGGCAGCTTTGTTTAGTTAGTTTAAATCTATGACCTCTTGTTCTCAAGAGGCAGTATGTACAATGTTAAATATTGTATTATCAGCACTGTCTTGGCTTTTCTTTTTTTTATAAAGACAAAGTCTCAGAGTGCTGAAGGTGATATATATAGTGGAAATATATTTCCATTGAGCAGAAAATTTAAATGGTAAAAAGATATGTATAGGATGCAACAACTACATTGCATCTTGGCCACCACTCACACAATTATATCTTTGTGGGCCCAATGATGATCATAAATATTTGCTAGTGATCTCTCTTGTGATAGTCAAAATGAAGGATGCTTACTAAAAACATTTTTTCTGTAATTTTATAATTAACTGGCTGACTTTTGGTGTGCACACCTTAATCATTATGTATTGTGTAAGTGGCAAGTGTCATACACCTGTACAGTATGTATAATTCTGACACTGAATTGTTCACCAAGGATTGTTGTGGTATGTAACAGTCAAAATGATGGCTGCATTATAAAATAATTTTCTATGATTTTTTTAATTGAGATTGGCTAATCATTTGTGTTATGTGTGTATGTTGGAAATATCTGCCACAAAAATCATCACAGAACTAAGTGAAGTCTCCTACCAGGAGAGGACGAGAGCTACAGGACTAACGTCACTACAAACCAGACAACAGGACTGATCTCATCATGACCTATAATACCGAACAAATTTGCAGACATCAGTTTATACGACTTTCATAAAAGGACCACTGTAACTAATACAAGAAGTGACAGCTTCAAGACCAACAAGCTATTCTACAGGACAGACAACAAAAGATGCTTTTTACCCAAAGGGATATGAACTTTTGGAATCACCTACCTGTCAAAGCAATAAATGCCAAGACAGGACTCCAGCTCAAAAATAACCTGGAAAAAATCCTCAGAAATAATAGGACAATGGATAATTTCAGATAAATATGTGCATAATTTGGTCATACTTGTTTGCAATGATTGCTGTATCCTATTCAACAGGCAAAATAAAGATTGCATAATAAATGAATTTTGTGATTTTTTATTTAATTTAGTGTAGGATAATCATTAAGATGGATTTTTACTTTAATTGTGCTTAAGGGTTATTAAGAAGATATTTCAATACATTAAAGGTATTAAAAGGTAAAGGTTAAGGTAAGAAATAAACCAGTATATGAATTAAAGTGGTTGCAGGTCCTCACCTCCACCCACCCCCCCCTCCACTCCTAAAGTGCCATTGGGTTGTCACAGGTCTGAGGGATCTAAAAATCTCCCACGCAATGAATTGGCTTCACCACGTACAGTTCATTCAGTGAGTTCACACTACAGTATGTATGTATGTATGTATGTATGTATGTATGTATGTATGTATGTATGTATGTATGTATGTATGTATGAATGTATGAATGTATGAATGTATGAATGTATGTATGTATGTATGTATGTATGTATGTATGTATGTATAAATGTATGTATGTATGTATGTATGTATGTATGTATGTATGTATATCATCTGTCTACTCAGGTCCTTTAGATTTAAGTAATTATTAATTATTCCTAGTGACTTTTAAGTTCTGCTTTTTGTTTACTTCTTTTAATTCAATTTACATATTTTTTCTAAATATAAATGTCTGATGTTTTAAAATAAAAATTTTATTTGCATATAAAAAATGGATTTGATGCAGTTGAAGTGGTTGAAGTAATTGAGTGTCAAATGGAACCCTTATCAGACATGCTTCACCTTGAACAACAATAACAAACTAATGTTGAATGTAATGAAACGCCTGTTTCTGGAGAGGCGTTAGTGGCTCCTTGCAGCTGGCTGCACTGAGATGGCTTCACATCTGTGAGTCATTTGCGAGTCATTAAAAGTCTACCAGAGGCCAAAACCTGGCCCCCCTCACAGAGATGCAGAGTGCAGGAGCTTTTGATCACCCTCACCAAAGAATCAAACCTCCAGAAAGGAAAAGAGAACAAAACAGACAACTGCACGGTTCACAGAAAGTAAACAAACAAATGCAGCAAATAACTTGGCAAGCTATCCACCCAGTAGTTAGGTCTTACTCTGCTATCCCAATAGTAGTGTCTAACCACCACCAGGTGGAGGATGTACCTTAGAAGCTGCTGGCTTACCATGTAACAATCTTCAGTCATAAGCTAAATAAATACAAATTAAAACACCTGGCAAGGAAGGGTGGGTCCAGAAAACCATCAAGGCCCCCCAAGAAAGAGGCATTTCATTATTCAATGCTTGTTGTCTGGTGGGGCAAAATGATGGCTCTCTATAGCTGACCACAGAAAACAGAAGAGCAGGTCACACCACGGGAGGTTATCTTGAGATGATTTCAGATCTTGAGATCACCAAGGTGAGCAATGATCAAACCCCCGAAGGAGAGAGAGACCAGGATGGGAAACCCTACCTAGGGCAAAACAAGCTCCAAGGGGATCATGAACACTGACCAAGGAACAAGCTACTAGTAACCTGTTAGAACCCCCCCCCAAAACTAGTAACCTGTTAGACCCCCCCCCCCAAAACTAGTAACCTGTTAGACCCCCCCCCCCCACCTTGAGCCAGGATATTGGCCCAAGAAATAGCGGAGAGTAAAGCAGACAAAGCTGCAAACTTCCAAACAATATGGACCTGAGGGTAAGCCACAGGCCAGCTAAAATGGAAGAAACTGTGGATGACCAGAAACAAAAGTCTTGGAATAAAGTACCAAGGAAACTGGCTCAACAAACAATGTGATCCCCCAAAGTAGACCAGGTGTACGGGTAGCAACAAACAGCTGCAGCTGGACACAACAAATGAATTCCCCCCACCCAAAAAAACAAAGAAACAATAACAAAAGGTGCCCTCTGAAAGCAAACTGTCTCATTTCTAGCCAGCAAATACTGTAAAGGCTGCAGATACCTGGTTGATACCTGGTTGATGGGGTTCTGGGAGTTCTTCTACTCCCCAAGCCCGGCCCGAGGCCAGGCTCGACTTGTGAGAGTTTGGTCCACCAGGCTGTTGCTTGGAGCGGCCCGCAGGCCCACGTACCCACCACAGCCCGGCTGATCCGGAACTTCTCTTAGAAAACCGTCCAGTTTTCTCTTGAAGATGTCCACGGTTGTTCCGGCAATATTTCTTATGCTCGCTGGGAGGACGTTGAACAACCGCGGACCCCTGATGTTTATACAGTGCTCTCTGATTGTGCCTATGGCACCTCTGCTCTTCACTGGTTCAATCTTGCATTTTCTTCCATATCGTTCACTCCAGTACGTTGTTATTTTACTGTGTAGATTTGGGACCTGACCCTCCAGTATTTTCCATGTGTATATTATTTGGTATCTCTCTCGTCTCCTTTCTAGAGAGTACATTTGGAGAGCTTTGAGACGATCCCAATAATTTAGGTGTTTTATCTCGTCTATGCGTGCCGTATATGTTCTCTGTATTCCCTCTATTTCAGCAATCTCTCCTGCTCTGAAGGGGGAAGTGAGTACTGAGCAGTACTCGAGACGGGACAGCACAAGTGACTTGAAGAGTACAACCATTGTGATGGGATCCCTGGATTTGAAAGTTCTCGTAATCCATCCGATCATTTTTCTGGCTGACGCGATATTTGCTTGGTTATGCTCCCTAAACGTTAGATCGTCGGACATCATTATTCCCAAATCCTTGCTACTATGGGAAGATTCGATTGTGTTTTGTACCCTGTATTATGTTTCAGATCCTCATTTTTGCCGTACCTGAGTACCTGAAATTTATCACTGTTAAACATCATGTTATTTTCTGCTGCCCAATCAAAAACTTTGTTGACATCTGCTTGTAGTTTTTCAATGTCTTCAGCAGAGGTAATTTTCATGCTGATTTTTGTGTCATCTGCAAAGGACGACACGAAGCTGTGGCGTGTATTTTTGTCTATATCAGATATGAGAATAAGGAACAGTAGCGGTGCAAGGACTGTACCTTGAGGTACAGAGCTTTTAACATCGCTTGGACTCGATTTTATCTGATTGACTGTTACTCTTTGTGTTCTGTTCGACAGGAAATTGAGTATCCAGCGTCCTACTTTTCCAGTTATTCCCATTGACCTCATTTTGTGAGCTATCACCCCATGGTCACATTTGTCGAACGCCTTTGCAAAGTCTGTGTATACAACATCTGCATTTTGCTTTTCTTCTAGGGCTTCTGTGATTTTGTCATAGTGGTTGAGTAACTGTGACAGACAGGATCTTCCCACTCTAAATCCATGTTGTCCTGGATTGTGCAATTCATTGTTTTCCATAAAACTAGAAATTTGATTCCTAATCACTCTTTCAAACACTTTTATTATGTGTGATGTTAGTGCAACTGGCCTATAATTTTTTGCCAAGGCTTTACTCCCCCCCCTTGTGCAACGGAGCTATATCTGCAGATTTAAGTGCTGCTGGTATCTCCCCTGTATCCAGGCTCTTTCTCCATATTACGCTGAGTGCTCTCGCTACTGGTACTTTACATTTCTTTATGAATATTGAATTCCATGAGTCAGGCCCAGGAGCTGAGTGCATAGGCATATTATCAATTTCTCTTTCAAAGTCTTCCGAGTTTGTGGTAATATCCGTTATATTATCTGCAGCTTGAATGTCATTCATAAAGAAGCTGTCTGGGTCATCAACTTTCATGTTGTTTATTGGTGTGCTAAACATAGCCTCATACTGGCTTCTTAGAATTTCACTAATCTCTTTGTTGTCCTCTGTGTACGTACCTTCATTTGTAATTAACGGTCCAATACTGGTCGAGGTTTTGGATTTTGATTTTGCGTATGTGAAAAAATATTTCGGATTTTTCCTTATCTCTTGTATAGCTTTCTGTTCCAATTCCATTTCCTCAGACTCATAGGATCGCTTCAACGTTTGTTCTATTTCCTCAATCTCCCTGCTTAGGCTTGTTTTCCTTGCTTGTGATAGTTGTGTCTGCCGAAGCATTTCCGTTATTTTTTTCCTTCTCCTGTACAGTCGTCTCCGTTCTCTTTCTAGAGTGGTCCTCTTTCTGCCCCTCCTCACAGGCACGTGCTTCAAGCAGACCTTGTAAGCTTCAGCTGACAGTTGAGCTATTCCCTGTGTGGGAGTTTTGTCGCTTAAGACCGTCTCCCATTGAATGGTTGCAAGGTCTACATTTATTTTTTCCCAGTCAATCCTCTTATTGTTGAAATTGAATTGATTGAATATTCCTTCTCGCTTGTTTGGTCTCTTAGACCTACTACCGTTATTTATGCTAGTTCGCACTTCAATGAGCTTATGGTCTGAGTAGGAAGTATCTGAGATTGTGATATCCCTGATTAGTTCATCATTGTTTGTGAATAACAAGTCTAGTGTGTTTTCGTTCCTAGTTGGTTCTGTAATCTGTTGATTGAGCGAGAATTTGTCACAGAATCTCAAAAGTTCTCTAACCTGTGGTTGGTTATTTCCCGGGTCATTCCCTGCTATGATATTTGTGTTTGCCGTTCTCCATCTTAGACTCGGTAAATTGAAATCTCCAAGAAAGATAATATCTGGAGCTGGGTTTGCTAGGTTGTCAAGTATGTTCTCTATTTTGTGCATCTGCTCTGTGAATTCCTCAATCGTTGTATCTGGCGGTTTATATATTAGAATAATAATTAAGTTTAGTTTCTCTACCTTCATTCCAAGTACCTCTACCACCTCATTAGTTGAATTTAGTAGTTCTGTGCATACCAGGTCTTCTTTAATATACAGACCTACTCCTCCATTTGACCTAGTTTTTCTATCACATCTATATAGATTATACAGTATCCACTCAATTTAACGGCCTCTTTTATACCGATCTGCTGGTATTAACGACCGGTTTGGGAGCCCAGTAGCTAGAGCCTGCTATACCGGTCTGCGGTCGATATTACCGACAGTCGGTATTGGGTTTGTTGTGGCATCAGCGTCCCCTCACATGGCGACCAGGCCGCCACCGACCTGGATCGTCCAGAGTCATATATTACATCTTAATTTTCTTTTAAAATGATTCACTTTAATGAAGAAAATTGTAAATTATTATTAATAAAATATTTTGAAACAGTTTTTATTAAGCAAAAGTCTTTGTTTTCTTATTAAATACCTTTTATAGTATGTATAGGCACTAGGTATTTTTTTTCCCACGGACCTAGTATGTACTCCGACGGGCCATGTGTTCCCATTGTTTACCGTGAACTCGCGCGGCTAGCTTCAATTGTGAAGGATATTACTGTACTGTAATTGTGATCTTTTTAATTTACAAAATGCCAAAAGTTACCCAAAGGAAGCGCCTGACGGTTGCACAGAAGCTGGAGTTAATTAAGAAACTTGATAAAGGATATTCTCATGCACGAGCAGCAGCAGAGTTTAACATCGGGAAAAGTACAGTAAGTGACATCAAGAAACAGAAGGATACTCTATTAAAATATGTGAGCACAACAGAGTGTGCTACTTCTGGTGCTGCATGTTCGAGAAAAACAGTAAAGTCTGGTCAGTATCCACAATTGGATGCTGCAGTGTATAAGTGGTTTATTCAGCACCGCACAATTGGCATGGCAATAAGATTTGAAGAGCTTAAAGTTGCAGCAAGTAAACTTGCCATTCAATTAGGTATAAAAGATTTCAGTGCAAGTGATGGGTGGGTTGGAAGATTTAAGGCTCGGCATAACATTTCAAACACCAAAAAAATTTCTGGTGAGGCGTCAAGTGCTGATCCCACTAATGTTGATTCATTCAAGGCTAAATTAAACGAGTACATTGTCAGTAATAATTTAAGGAAATATCAAGTATATAATGCTGATGAGACTGGGTTTATGTGGCGAGCTGTACCAAGTACATCCTTAACCAGTAGGATGCAGGAAAATATTCCTGGACGAAAGATAAGCAAGGAACGGCTCTCAGTCTTGCTTTGTGCTAATGCTGATGCCTCTCACAGGACAAAATGTGCCGTGGTAGGCAAGTCTAAAAATCCTCGAGCCTTAAAAAATATAATGCAGGCATTACCTGTAATATATTACAATTCTAAGAAATCATGGTTTAATCAAATAATATTTACGGACTGGTTTGAAAACCACTTTTGCAAAGAAGTCAGAGAATTCCAGATCAACAAATGTGGAATAAAGGCCAGTGAGGTTAAGGCATTGTTGCTGCTAGATAATGCTCCTGCTCATCCCATTAGCAAGTTAATTTCAAGGGATGGCAGAATAAAATGCATGGCACTTCCACCAAACACAACATCCTTGATCCAGCCCATGGACCAAGGTGTTATCCTTGCTGCTAAACGTATGTACCAAACAGCAATGCTTGAAGATGTTTTAGTTGTTTTACCTAGCGAGGAAGATGAATTGACAGGAAAGGATACAAGGGCTCAAAGAACACTAGAAAATCTAAAAAAGTACACAATCAGGGAAGCAATATTCCACTGGGCTAGGCTTTGGAATAAAGTGAAAGAAACCACACTAACAAATTCATGGAAGAAACTGTTAACAGAGAGGCCTAGATGTGAAGCAGCAGTATCTGATAGTGAATTCGAAGGTTTTGAAAATGAAGCCAATGATTTTGAAGGGTTTGAAGAAACGATCCGAACAATGTTGCTCCAAGCTGGTCAGGGTGTACAAGTGAATGATATCAATGAATGGTTAGAAAATGATTACGATCCTGGTTATGAATTGTTAACTGAAGAACAGATTGCGCAAAGTGTTCTCGGAAATGACTCTGATGACTCTGATGACTCTGATGATGACTCGGACGATGTTGGTGAGGCTCTGCCTAGAGGTGTCGGATATCAGAAAAGATTGGAACAAGTTGAGGAACTCATTGAATATTCAATAAAAAGTAAACATGAGGTTATTGGAAATTTTTATGTACACCTTACAGCCTTAAAGCAATGTCTCAAAACGTTAGCCAGAGAAAATCAGATTCAGACAAAAATAGATAAATTCATGATTTCAACGGTTCGTGAAAAATCTTCGTCGACAAGCGATGCTGCACCCGTCGATGCTGAATTACCATCGACAAGTCGTGGAGCATCCGCCAGCAATGAATGCTCTACAAGCCATGCTGCACCCGCCGATGCTGAATTCCCATCGACAAGTCGTGGAACATCCGCCAGCAACGAATGCTCTACAAGCCATGTTGCACCCGCCGATGCTGAATTCCCACCAAGTCGTGACAAGTCATCCACTAACGATATAAAATATGATTGAAAGGCATATAAATTAGTGTAAAAAGTATTGATAGAGTACAGTATTGTAAGTGTTAATGATTAATTAAGCCTAGACAAAAAGATACTGTACAGTGTAAATATACAGTAGAAATAATTGTCAATAGTGAAGTAGAATTAGAACTCATGTGAATTAGTAGTAAGGCTAGCTGTTGTGTGAAGTGAGTGCCTGAAAATAATTGTACATATAAAACAAGCGCTGCAGAGGATGACGTAATCATCACAGCTTCGTAATCTTCAGCTTCATTAAAAGTAAGTCAATTTACCAATTTTATTATAGTATTACAAGATATTAATTTTTTTTTTTTCAACAAAAGCTACATATTAGTCTCTGCAAATGTATATTCTATCGTCAGCAGAGAAAAGGTGAGCTCAAAATATTTCGTCTTGGCTAGCTCTCAGTGACAAGGCTCGATCGCCATTGTTATGGCATGGCCGCCACAGCCTGTGTTGTAACATTAAAAGTCAGTCAATTTACCAATTTTATTATAGTATTACAAGATATTAGTTGTTTTTTTTCAACAAAAGCTACATATTAGTCTCTGCAAATGTATATTCTATCATCAGCAGAGAAAAGGTGAGCTCAAAATATTTCGTCTTGGCTAGCTCTCAGTGACAAGGCTCGATCGCCATTGTTATGGCATGGCCGCCACAGCCTGTGTCGTAACATTAAAAATACATTACCTGCACTGTTCAGGGTAAATCAAAACACATCTCTAAAATTTTATTAAGACAATATTAACTCGCTGATTGATACATGAAATATTTTTCAATACAAAGGAATGAATCAATTTTTTCCCACCCATCTGGACTTGATCAGAGCGTGTTTACACATCATCCATGCAGCAGCCAGCAACTGGCTTAATCGTCGGCCGTGCACTAAATTGGAATGCAATTACACAATGAACTTTATTTAATTTTAGTTATACAGTGTAAAATATATCCTACCTGAATGTTACTTGAAAAATTACCCGACCCGACTTAACGTCGGAAATAACGGAGCTCCGTAAATAACGACTTGGGCTCAGCCCCATATAGGCTGTTAAATTGAGTGGATACTTATTTGGAATCCAGATTTCACCATCCATGTAATCTTTTGTATGAGTTTCCGTGAATGCCCCAAATATTGAGTTTGACTCTAATAGAAGGCCATTTATGAACTTAACTTTATTTCTTGACTTTGGCTTTAAACCTTGAATGTTTGCAAATATGAATGATTGTCCATGTTGTGTGTAACTTCTGGAAGGTTTTGGTAGTTCTCCCTCCTCTCTACCCTGACCCAGGGTGTGTTGTTGTGGCAATGGTTTGTCCAGTTTTGGAAGTGATACTGGGGAGTGTGGTAGTCTCTGTGTAGTTGGGGGGTGTAGTATGTGTGGGCTTGATGCCGAACTGTAGTCCAGTCTTGGGCATTTCCCCCTCTCCATCCGTACTCCTGCCACGTTTCTGCCTGTCTGTTTCTCCCTCTGTTTGTACCTGCCTCTAAAAAATTTTCAGGGCTATTATGTTGGACTTCTTCTCTTATATGGCGCTGTGTACCTCTGACGTGGAAATCGGGGCAGTGAAGATCGTAGCATTTCCTCTCATTGACTGAGAGTCTGCATAGCTTAGGGTGAAAATATCTACACTCTGTATCAAAACGACATCTGCCTTTCCCTAACCAGTTTCGGCATTTCCGTGGGTGCATGAATGAGCATTCCGTGCCTCTGGGCCCATATCTACACTGTTCTTTTGCATAATACCAGCAAATATTTTCATTTGTGATTGTATTATTCTTGTTTGTACCCGTGCACGACTTGGCTACCTCTGTGTTTTTTGTTCCAACTTTCTCGTTTCTGCATTCATTCTCAGATGAAGAAACCACCCACTAGAACCGAAAGAAAAACCAACTTCGAACCAGAGACAGACAGCTCAGGAGGAGAAAGAGCAGGCCAGAGATGAAAAACCATAAGAAACAATACATGAAACAGTACCGAGGGAGCACTGATGCAGAATACCAGCAAAATTGGCTCCTCCCAAGATCAAATGATAAGAGGTGATAATAGTTGGCAAAAACGATGCCACTCAACAGCCAAGACAAAAAGGACCATACCAACAAAACTGATACAAAAGGACAAACAATGAAGAGACAATAAGATGAAAAGAGCACCAAGAAACCTCAAGCTGCTGGAGCTGCAACAAAAGACACAGGTGGAAAATGAAGATCTCAGCTACATGTGCACCATCTGTATGGTAATTACACTAAAGTAATTACCATACAGATAATGAGAGACGAGTCAAAAGCTCCACATGCGAAGAGCTAAAGACAACCCCAAACTGGCAAGGAAAGTCTCCAGACCAATTTGCTGAATCAGGCAGAGTCCTAGAAAGATACCTAGGTTCAGACACCTAGACCAATGCGCTAGAAACTAAGACTGAGCAGATAACCAAGTAGCCAGAAGGACCATTTTGCCAGTTTAATTCTCCAGCCTGAACAACACCAGGAATGATAGGTGAACTGGAGGGAAGCGATAACGGAATATCCACATCAACCAAGCCATCAGAAAAGCATCCTCCATGAGGACTCGCAATCAAAGAATGGTATAGTGTGGAAAAGAGGCCTCTGAGTTCATGTCTATGTGAAGAGGTTCACCATGGGGCTCCCAAACATCTCAGAGCCACAGGAAGGACACATTCTCGACGGTCCACTCCATGGACAAGGAACAAAGTAATAAAACCTCCAAGAGAATGTTGGACACACACCCCCCACATGTGAACAACATGGAGAACCAAGCCCTAAGAATCCAAAAGATGAGCTAGACACACACATCAGCTCCAAACATGAAAAGACCAAAGCAGCTTCACACGAATGAGACAATAAACCATCAGAGAGCAGTTAGAATGGTGCTGGAGAATGGAGTCCAGCAGGAGAAACAGTCCAGAAGCGAGTTTGCCACACAGCTGCAAACTCACAAACCATACTGGGTGCCTAAAGGAGGGAACCACCTAACAACCCTGTAAAGGTGGTTGTAATAAAGTTAATCGCCAATCACAAAGCCCAAACCCAGGGCCGAGGCATCAATACATACATCAAGCGATGGAGAAGGAAGGCACAATGGAACCTAGCTCCAAATAATTTAAAGAGGAAACAGGCAAATCAAAAGCTGCTAAAGAGTAAACAGAGTTCACACTCAACAATCCTAGCAGTGGCAAGAAAGAGAGACCCAGATGATCCAGAACAATGCCTGAAGCCAAACCATACCTATGGGGAACACCATGCAGGCAAAGTTCAGGCTCCAGCAGAACTGTTCAATCAACTGTAAAGCAATCTGGAGCCTCCAAACATCAGATGAAGATAATCCAGCAAGCAGAGCCGAGTAGCTGGTGGCAAGAAAAGGAAAGCCAACCGAGAATCCCAAACTAAACCAAGTCCGAACCAGGGATATACTTGGATAGGTTTGGTTCTTCAGTAAGGGATGATAGTGAATCCCCGTTCTCTACACCTCTGTGAGTGTGGCCAGGTTTTGGCCTCTGGTAGGCTTTTAAGGAGCTGCAAGGGGCTGATTCAACTGATAGATGTGGTGCTAAATGTACCTATCTACAGGAAGCCAGTGTCTTAATCCCCTCCAGAAAACCAGCGTTTTATGTAATGAAATGCCATTTTCTGGGTGAGACCTGGAGGCTCCCTGGAGCTAACCGGGCTGATATGAATGTACTAGACCCTGGTATCAGTCAATGAACATGAAGTTCTAGGCTTACTGGGGGACCACGAGGCAGAACCTGACCCCCTCAGAGAGGTATGAAGAGCAATAGCCTATAGAAACCCCTGTGTAATTGGAAGCATTCTATGGAAGTATGGTGTCTATTAATCTTGTTTAAATTACCAAAATTACCAATCAAGTTGTCAATGTAATCAATCAGAGCTTTAATATACCAATGTGCTTTACTATACTTATTAATCTCTCTCATCTCATTTTTTCCTTGCAATGTATCTGTTATCATTTTATTAATTCTGCTAGAATTTACCTACCTAAAATTATCTGTTAGATTAAGGACCTGCCCGAAGCGCTGCGAGTACTAGTGGCTTTACAAGATTGTAAATACTGTGCTATGTATTCTCTCAAACCCAATGTACCTTCTTGTATATAATAAAATAAATAAATAAATAAATAAATGTCTGCCATCAAACCGTGTCAGGCACCCAGAAAGGTAAGTGCCCGAAAACAAACCCCTATTCTGGTTAAAATATTGCTACTGAAAGCCAAACTAGTGGACAGAACTCTCCAAATGAAAATGAGCAAACATACATGATGTCACTACGTCACCGCGCCACTGTCTGCACAACCCCCCCTTCCCGGGAGGGAGAAGGGGGACCCCCAGACCCCCGTGCCGGCTATCCACCCTGCGGTTCTGAGGCTGGATGTAAAAAAAAAATGAAAAAACAGCCGAGCAAAGGGAGGGATCCGGGTCTCACCCAGAAAATGGCGTTTCATTACATTCAATGCTGGTTTTCTGGGGGAAGCCCCTTCAGCTCCCAGAGCTACTTACCAAAAGACAAGACAAGAGGGATATACCCAGGAAGCAGTCGGCTGATGCTCCTCAATGTGAAGTCGAGACAACTGGCAGCAACCGCCGACCCAATACAACACAGGCCTGAGTAGGCCCAGGAACGTTGACAAAGTACCGTGAGGCCAGGACCCTGTTCGACCTCCAAAAACCCTGTGTCCGAATGTCAACCCAAGACATGTTTCCAAATACGGCAGCAAGTGCAGCAAACTTACAAATGTTGTGGGCACGCGGATAGACTGCAGGCCGGCTGGAACAAATATCCCTACGGAAGACCTGGGAGACTCGAACCCTGGAACAGGGAAGGGAAACCGGGTCAACCCAAAGTGTCTTTTCAACTACCGAGGCTGTGGCTCGTAGGTAACGGTGGAGAGCCGCAACCGGACACAACACATGATGCACCCCTGGCCTAACCAACCAAGCATCAACAACCCAAGGACCCCTGCGGAAAGCAACAGTCTCATTCCTCACCAGAAAAGAGGGAGACGGTCGCAAATGAACAAATCTACCACCAGGACCAAAAGAGCAGAAACCCCTGCGCTGGAGAAGAGCATGAGGCTCCCCGACCCGACCACCCAGAGGCCAATGCCAACAGGAAAAGAGCCTTGGAAAATCAATCCTGAACTGAAGGGGCCACCACAAACCGAGGAGAAAGGAGAGCACCCAGTCCAACGACCAGGATGGCTCAGGCGGTGCATGAGTAGGCCAGAGGTCAAACAACACACGAGACAGCTTGCTGAATGGTGCAGGAGTAACATCAATGCCAAATGCAAGCTGCAGTGGCTTTGCCAGCGTAGCACGATACAAAGAGACAGTATTCGGCATAAGATGACGGTCCTGGAACAACCACGAAAGGAAACACAAGACAACCTTACCAGAGACAGAAGTAAACCTACTTAGGGACAGGAAATAATGAAAGGACCGCCTCAACCAAGCCGACACGAAGAGGTCCACCTCCGGGACCTGATACATCTGGCAGAGCCAACTTAATGAGTCGGCGTCAAAAGTCCATTCCATGGACAGGGGAATGAACAGGCAGGCCGTCCGCCAGGACATTGGACACAACCCCGAACATGAATAGCCAGAAAAGCTAAACCCCGAGAACTCAGCAGACGAGTCACTGAAGCGACCAGCCCCAAAGAGCCAAGGACTGCATCGAACCCTTTCGGTTCAAGCAATGAACCACCGAGGAGCAGTCCGAATAGAGCCCGATCGTCGATCCGCGAGCGACCCAAACCCTCCAAAGTGACATCCACACCGCCGCAAACTCCCTCACTGTGCTGTGGGCCCGACGGAAGGACAGACCCCACCACCCCAGGCCGGCCTGGTGAGCACAGGTCACAAAGCCCCAGCCAAGCGACAACGCGTCCGTCAACACATCGAGCAAGGGCTTCAGTAGGCGCCAAGGCACTGAACCCTGAAAAACCCGAAGAGGAAGCCAGCGATGCAGCAATCGATGCAAGGACCCCAGAGGCCGAACCCAGCGATCGCAAGAGAGATGGAAGGAACGTCCCCGAAGGAACCAGAACAGCAGACGAAGCCAAACCTGACCCAGTGGGTAGACCATCATGACAAAGTTCAAGCTCCTATACAAACCCTCGAACAACCGCCGTGTGACCCGGGAGCACCTCAGAAACAGGTGAAGGCGGGACCGCCGCCGCAGCAGAGCCTCCAGAGAGAGAGACAAGGAAGCGGTCCGAGAGTCCCACACAAGATCCAGAACAGACCGAACCAGAGGGGGAATCAGATGGGATTTCCTCCAGTTCAGCAGGAACCCGAACCCGGCGAGCTGGGAAAGAACCAAATCCCTGGCAAGCAGACACACGGACCGGCTGGGAGCCCACACCAGCCAGTCATCAAGGTAAGTCACAACCTGAATCCCTAAAAGAAGCAGACGGGTCACCACAACCCAGGTAAGGCACATGAAAATGCAAGGTGCCACATTCAAGCCGAATGGAAGGCAACGAGAGCAGTAACCTTGAAGCCCCACAACAAAATCGAGCCACCCCCTGAACACCGGATGAATCGGAATGTGCTAATACTCGTCCCGAAGGTCCAGGGACATCATCCAAGCGCCTGACTCCAAGAGGAGAAGGACCTGGGACAGAGTAGTCATCCGAAAGGGGGGACAATATCCCATAGGTTCAGATGGAACAAGTCCAGAATGAACCTGAGGTCTGCTCAGTCCCGTTCGGAACCAGAAACAGGCGGGAAACCCACCGGAGGGATGAGGTCGTTTCGACCCCATCCAACCGAACCCACTCCAAGATGATCCAACAGAGCACAGGAGAGGAGGCCTGCCCCACCAGCCCCCCAAACCTCCCAAAGGAGGAGAGGCCACCCAATGCCACCACAGGCCGCACGAAATGACCCGAAAGGGCCCACAAATCGTGGAACCAGGGGTGAGCAAACAGCGCGACCCTCCCCCTCATCGCCCCGTCAATGGGACGCTTCCGAAGGATGGCCTACCATGACGGGAGGAACCTCAAGCCCTGGCACGACCCTTCTGAGAAGACCCCCCCCTCCCCTCCTCCCCCACAGGCCCTCCGGAGAACTACCAAGTCCAACATGGGATGATAACTGGAAGAAGCGACCTGCAGAATATGCACCACCGCAAACTGCAAACAGCAAAGGACAAAAAGGCAAAGAAAACCTGAGACCCCTGGGCCCAAGCAGATTCCAGGGAGGTAACCAGCACTGCCTGCCGACTCGCAAGACGGGAAACAAAAACAGCGACACTGCATCCTGCAGGATTGGCACAAACGACTTCAAAAAAGCAGATGATGCACACACTGTCAAGATCAACACAAGACCAAGGATCGGCCCGAAGCGCCTCCACATCCTCCTCAAGCCAGTCCGAGGACAGCTCGAAAAGGGAAAAAATGCAAGACCGACGCCATCAGGCCCTTAGCGCACACGTCCTCAGCGACCAGTGCAGCCAAAAAGGTGGGAACCTACACGTAAAGCTGCAAAATGCCAACATCCTGAGGATGGGGCTAGGGGAAACAAGGGGAAGGGGTTGCACAGGCAGCGACACGGTGACGTATGTCATGTCATGCTTGTTTGCTCGTTTTCATTTGTATATATGTTTCATTTGTGGAGTTCTGTTCACTAGTTCGGCTTTCAGCAGCAATTTCTTAACCAGAATAGCAGTTTGTTTTAGGGCTCCTACCTTTCTGGGTGCCTGACTCAGTCAATGGCAGACATAGAATGCTTCCAACTACAAGGGCGTTTCTATAAGTCACTGCTCCTCGTGCCTCTCCGAGGAAGCTAGGTTCTGGCGCATGGTCTGCAGTAGGCCTAGAACTCCATGTGCACTGACTGATGCCAGGTTCTAATACATTCATATGAGCCCAGTTAGCTCCTGGGAGTGAAAGGGGCTCCCCTCAGAAAAAATCTTTTAAAAGACAGGAGTGCCTTTTGGTCATCAATAAGGAGCTTAACCATGAAAAGAGAGAGATGTCCCAATGTTTGGAAAAATTCTCAAATAAGGAGAGAGAAAAAATAAAAAAAATAAAAACCTAATCAGCACAAACTTAATGTATTCTACATGAAGCCCTAGGAACTGCCAGGAAAATTTGTTTTTCCTTTTTTCTACCTTAGATAAAATTACATACATACATACACACACAATATATATATATATATATATATATATATATATATATATATATATATATATATATATATATATATATATATACACATACATACATACATACACACACACACACACACACACACACACACACATATATACATATACATACAAAAAGAATAGGGGTGGTAAACGAAAATATCAGTGTTCAGTGAAGATCCACAAGATCTTCTCTGTGTACTCTCTATTTTTTTTCTCCGAGGCTATGGGTCCCTACAATTGGACCTGAGGTGGTACCCATATATATATATATATATATATATATATATATATATATATATATATATATATATATATATATATATATATATATATATATATATATATATATATATTTATATATATATAAAATATACAGAACATTATAAATAATAAATAATTGCTGGGAAAATAATGGGACTTGAGAGAATGGTCTTTTACATAACATTCAAACACTGACTAGCACGTAAATCTAACAAACAAGCAAAAAAACGCATTATACAAAGAAAAGGTATTTGTTTTACCTGATTTGTCTCCTGGGAGTTTTGAGAGGAGAAAAAAAAATGGCTGATAAATTCAAAGATTGCCAAAATAACAAAAGAAGTTGTCCAAAAACAAAAACTTCTTTTTGAATTATTAACCTGATTCAACTGCTAATAGCAGTGATCTATGTTCTGCTCATTTTATTAACAATACAGTATAGAGCAAACAAAAACAAAAATATTATATATATATATATATATATATATATATATATATATATATATATATATATATATATATATATATATATATATATATATATATGTTGCAACCCGTTCTCGCAAATTTAATAAGTCAATATTGACTTATTAGTTGCGTGCATAGGTGACATACTTAACATAATAGTTTCCCTTGAAAAGCTTCATAGAAAACACCGACCTTACCTAACCTACTTAGTATGTTAAAATAAGCATCTTATAGCTTCGTAATTACAATTGTTACTTAACCTATTATAGGCATAGGTTAGGTAATAGTTGTAATTACGAAGCAATAAGATGCTTATCTTAACATACTAAGTAGGTTAGGTAAGGTTGGTGTTTTCTATGAAGCTTTTCAAGGGAAACTATTATGTTAAGTATGTCACCTATGCACATATTTAATAAGTCAATATTGACTTATTAAATTTGCGAGAACGGGTTGCAACTAATATATATATATATATATATATATATATAATGTATATATATAATTTTTTTTTTTTTTATTGTTGAATATGACCGAAAAGATAAGATTAATAATTCTAACACGAATTTTCTCAAAAAATTTTTTGTTTCTTTTCGCTGTCGATGGTAATTGAAAAATCAATTCTCCAAAATTCATTTTTATTTCTAGTCTGACTCGACGCCTGAACGTGTTTCGTAATAACTTATTACATTCAAAGACTTTAGTTTACACACACAACTGTAACCTGTAAACAGGCATAATACATCCATACTTATACTCGCATTTGGGTGATGTGATATGGTACAAAAGTTTTGGATGAGGTGATTGACATTTACACACAATAGAATACAAACCAATGGGTATAAAATCATAAAAATGGAAGTAACTGCAGAAGGCCTATTGGCCCATGATGGTTCCTCTTGATGCTTTTATATTGGTTCAGAGTCTTGAAGTGGGTAGAATATAGTTGTGCCTTAATTGGCTGTTGATTGCTGGTGTTGACGTTTTGATTTCTAGTGCCTCGCAGATGTTGAGCCTCCTGCTATCACTGTATCTATCGATGATTTCTGTGTTTTGTTAAAATTTCTCTGGTGATGGTCTGGTTGTGAGAAGAGATTATATGTTCCTCGATGGAGCCCTGTTGTTTATGCACTGTTAATCGCCTGGAAAGAGACGTTGTTGTCTTGCCTATATACTGAGTTCTTTGGGGCTTACAGTCCCCAAGAGGGCATTTGAAGGCATAGACAACATTGGTTTCCTTCAAGGCGCAAGGAAACCAATGTCGCCTATGTCTTCAAATGCCCACTTGGGGACTGTAAGCCCCAAAGAACTCAGTATATAGGCAAGACAACAACGCCTCTTTCCAGGCGATTAACAATGCATAAACAAAAGGGCTCCATCGAAGAACATATAATCTCTTCTCAAAACCAGACCATCACCAGAGAAATTTTAACAAAACACAGAAATCATCGATAGATACAGTGATAGCAGGAGGCTCAACATCTGCGAGGCACTACACATCAAAAAGTCAACACCAGCAATCAACAGCCAATTAATGCACAACTATATTCAACACACTTCAAGACTCCAAACCAATATAGAAGCATCAAGACGAACCATCATGGGCCAATAGGCCTTCTGCGGTTACTTCCATTCTTATATTTTTATACCCGTTGGTTCGTGTTCTATCATGTGTAAATGTCAATCACCTCACCCAAAACTTTTGTACCATATTACCTCACCCAAATGCGAGAATAAGTATGGATGTATTATGACTGTTTACTGGTTACAGTTGTGTGTGTAAACTAAAGTCTTTGAAAATGTAATAAGTTATTACGAAACGCATTCAGGCGTTGTGTCAGACTAGAAATAAAAATTAATTTTGGAGAATTTATTTTTCAATTACCATCGACAGTGAAAAGAAACACAAGAAATATTGAGAAAATTCATTTTAGAATTATTAATCTTACCTTTTCAGTCATATTCAACAACATATGTTTACAAAAAAGACTAATACCAAAATATACTAATTAATTAATATTATATGTATGTATATATATATATATATATATATATATAATATATATATATATATATATATATATATATATATATATATATATATATATATATATATATATATATATATATATATATATATATATATATATATATATATATATTTTTTTTTTTTTTTCATAATTTATGGGTTCTAATAAGTTCATTTCCTCCCACACAAACATGAAAGAAAAATATTTATACCAAATTAACCATAAAATTGATTTGATCTCTTAAATATATAATTGAATTAAAAATATATATAGAATATGACCTTATTAAATATACACATGTGTACACCTTCAGATCTGCTACCCAGAAAAAAAGGGAATGCACAAACAGAATACACAAAATGGGAATATATATATATATATATATATATATATATATATATATATATATATATATATATATATATATATATATATATATATATATATATATATTATATACTGTATATATATATACTGTATATATATATTTTTCATCATGATGATTCTAGCATCTACAAAGATAGGGAACTCTCACATTTCACAAAAATGAATTTTCTTTTTTTTTTTTTAATTCTCCTAAGATTTATTTTCTTTAGACGAGAATGCAGGTCTGCTCAACAACAAAGGCTTTATAAAGGGAGAAGAAATGCTTGCTTTTAATACTGCAGTTAACTGCAGTACAATTAACAGTTAATTCTCAACAAGGTTCTGGTAGTTATGCATAAGGATTACATTTGCGCAACTTTTAGTTTGACATTGAAGGGGATTTTTTTTTTTTTTAATTTCCAACAATATAGTTAAGTGAAAATGTGTTAAAGAGTCAGTTTACATACATAATTTAAATTACACACAATGCCAGTTTTAAAAATAATAAATAGTGCAAACAAATGGTGCAGGATTTATAAATACAGTACTGTACTGTAATACCAAATGAATAAAGGTACGGTACTGTAATAACAAATGAATGCAATACAGCTTAGTAATTTAAACCAGAATATGATAAAACAAGTAATTAAAAAATCAAAATGAAGAAAAAATTTAAAACCATAATAAACAATATTGAGATCAAGATATATCAGAAAATAAATATTATATTAAACTAAATGAAATTTAAATATCAACATAAAAGTGATAAGTGCCAAAATTAAAAGGAGTTTAAATTATGCTGCATATATTGGCATGGACCTCTTGTATCAACTGCATATCTGAGGACTCACTGTGTTAGATCAAATCTCTTTCCTCCCCAACTGTATTCATTGCTTGTAAGAGATTACAATAAAAAATGAATACTGTATATATAGTTATCTATAAATAAATAAGTTTACCATTCAAATTATAATGTCAGTTTTGTATTATAATGAATATATCAATAAGCCTGAGCCCTAGATATTCAAAGACATTATTCCTTGAATTTGTTGGGGGCTTTTTCAGGCATCTTCTGAAAGTGAAACAAAGGGTATATGTAACTTACGAAGGAGGTGAAGGAAGAGGAACCTGGTGGATCTTCCAGGTGGCAACAGACATAGAATGCTCATCAGCAGCATAACAACGCCATAAACACTGTATCAATGTGGCTGCGGGTTGCCGTCGACGGATCATGTGCTTCTGACGCTGCTGCTGCTGCACCTTCAAGGCAAACCCCGAGCCTAGAATACCCTGCACAAGTGATAAAATAATGTTAATGCCTGTATCTCCACATGTGCTCTTAAACTATAATGCCCATCTGTGCCATGTTTTCAGTGGCAGTTCTAACAAGGCAATTTTATGAGGACTAGAAAGGGGGATTTAAAAATGTTTGGTTCCCACAGTCAGGAACAGGAAGCATGTTAAGCTTATCAAGGTACCCCTTGGGCCAAGTACTGGCCTTTTCCAGGATGCAATCCAGAACAGTTGCATAACTCCAAGGAACTTATTAATTATTGGGTGAACAAAGTCATCAGGTGAAAGTAAATGTTACCCAAATACTTGTCCTACCATGAGAAGCAAACCTAGGAACTATCTGATGTCACCCAACTGCATTTACCACTGCCTCATGCAGGCTTATAAAATATAAAAATCTATGCTGGATTTCTAGCTTTGCCTGTTGATGGCTCCTTAAAGCTATCTCACCACAAAGACTTACCAGGGTGCACAGTAGAGCAGCAGCCAGCAATCCCTATAAAAGTAGGACCAATGCTGCATCAATCTACAAAAAGCTACACAAGCCTGGGAACATTCACCACATATTGTGCTGCCAGGACCCTAATTAGAATGCCAAAACCTGAAAGACCAGATCTCTGACCACATATATGTTAGAAAAGAATGCAAAAAGAGCCACAAACTTGCAAACACCATGTACCCATGGGTAGAATGCAGGCTGGTTCAACTTAATGACCTGAGAGAAAGATGTCATGGAACAAGGGACGATGAACACCAGATCAACAACGCTTTATCTGGAATGTCCTGAGTGGCATGTAAATATCAGTGAACAGCTGCAACCAAACAAAATAGGTGATGTTATCTTGAGATGATTTCGGAACTTAATGTCCCATGCGGCCCAAGTCTTCAACCAGGCCTCCTGTTTGTTACACACCCCCAGGAAGCAGCCCGTAGCAGCTGTCTAACTCCCAGGTACCTATTTACTGCTAGGTAACAAGAGAATCAGGGTGAAAGAAACTCGGCTCACTTGTTTCCGCCTCCACCGGGAATCGAAACCGGAACCTCAGGACTACGAATCCGAAGCGCTGTGCACTCAGCTGTCAGGCCCCTGCCTGTGATGCATGCACAGTAAATCTAACAAAGAATTAATAATCAACAGCACCCTCTGGCAACCAGCTGTCTCATTCTTAGCCAGAGAGGAAGGAGATGGCTGCAAATGAAACAAAACATCCGATCAGACGTTTTGACTTAACCCCCAACAAATGTCCAACGAGGCACAAGATATTGAACATATAGATGAATCAGAGATATATGCAACACACACACAGTCCCACATTAGAGGTTGCTCTGAAAACTGGAACATACTGGAGAAGTGACAAGGAGGCTTCTAGCATGGATGAAAAACTTTCTAATCGACAGAGAAATGAGGGCAGTAATAATAGGCGATGTATCGGACTGGAGAAATGTCATGAATGGAGTACCACAGAGTTCAGTTATTACAGTTGTAATGTTCATTGTCTACATAAAGGAGGGAGGGCTGGTCCACAATAAACCCTCCAAAAACTGCAGAGAGTTTGTTGGGTCCCAAAGAATAGACCAAACAGGAACACTGGGCACATTTGCTGCTTACCAAATATTACAAACACCAAAACATCCAAGGGCAAATATGGCTGTTAAGAGAGCACGCAGTGTGCCATATAAAAAGCATGCAAACAACCTGTGCGACCCTCAAATAAAAATGTAAACTGCTCCTCATTCACAGAGCCTTGCAGACGAGTTGAAAAACTGTGCATTCCTAAGGTAAAGGAACCTTCTAACCAGAACTGGCTTCTTAAACAGCCACCTGAACACCCTCAGAGAAAGTAACTCTGGCAAAGGAAGGGCAACACCAGTGAACACCTTAAGATGATCACTCTATGCACATGCAGTTTAAGGTGAACAGTTAATCCAAGTCCAAGCAAAACATGTGGCATACATATACAGTACTGTACTGTACATGCAACATGAAGCAAAAACCAAAATAAAGAACACACTTAAGCAAATAAGCAAATAGCTCCCCATAGGACAAGCATAATCTAGGATGGCTAGTAATTAGCTGAAAAACTAAAAAAGGAAGACGAGTATAACAGTGAACATCATAAACATAAGTACCATCTAATATGACTATTAATGTGTTATGGCTGGTGGATCAAGGAAGAAGGCACATGGTCCCGTGGTGATGCACAGGTGGAACTAAAGTTACCTGCTTCATCACCAAGTGGTTTGTGAATCCCAGGACTTCGCTGTCCCATTAATTATGCTTTATTTACCTTACTATTTTTATGTTTTGGTTCACCCACTTTCCTGGTGGCCTTTTCTTGGTTAGGGTGATCTTGGATCCCCTGCTCCTTACATCTTTTTAAAGGGGGTCAGGTTTTGATCTCTGTTTCCCGGTTGGCTCATATGACTTAGGGGCCTGGCATGGATTGAATTGAGTAGAGCTTGCCAGGTAGCAAAAACCAAGGAGCCCCCAATAGGGGCCCTCCCAGAAACTCAATTATGTAATGCTTAAACAGATACACAAGGTATTCCCACCGAGAGGTCTAACAAATTGAGCTCTTAAAAATTATTTGATTTTTTTTATGTGAAGAATATTAATCAAGCTCTTAAGTTTCTGGTCACTGGCAAGTCTTGATAGACCACCATGAATGTGTGTTTGATAAGTGCAAGTTTTCTTGCAAAATCTGCTATTTCCAGACATTGTGCAAGTAATGCAAAAGTCTTCATTGTTTTTTATACAGCTGATTTGATTACAATGATCAGTTAGTAGGTATTTGTATTTGTTATAATGTCATTAATTACAATCAGTCCTGCAATTTAGGCAAACCCTAAGATTAATTTGCAAAATAATTAGTATATTTTTGGGTTATATTTAATACTAAGAAATCATTATTGTTATTAACAGAACGCACCAAACTGGGAAAACTATGAATACATTTGATATATAATTAATATGCAGTTTTTTTTAGCGATACTTAATGCTAAAGGGTATAGACTATTTTATTTTGGATGTCGTAATGTAGTTACCATAACATTTGTTCACCCCCTTTGTCTTAAATAAATGCCTGAATATAACTGTATACCACACATTGATCTGAATATGAATTTATTTATATTTTGGTTTACAATTTTTTTATTAATATTATTATTAATATTATAAATAATATTATCATTAATACCATTTGCACATTAATACTGACCGCTGGGAGAGCGAAGAAGGAGATCCCTAGAAGTGCACAACCTGAGGCAATCATCTTGCCTCCCCACGTCTTGGGCACAGCATCCCCATACCCCACTGTGCACAGCGTTATCTGACGAGGACCATACACGTGTTAGTTAAAGTAATAGCAAGTATGTATAGAGAACACTGGTGAAAAATGCTGATGGAGCCTGCATATATGGTTAGATTGCATTTATGAGAAGAGCAATGAGAATACTAGTAATATAGGTATACGTATAGGTATAAATCAAGTAGGGTGTGTTCAAGTAAGGAGGGTTTATAATTACCAAATATAAACAACATATGCAACATAAATATATGTTTAACATGATATTGGTTTAGCCCAAGTTAGACTATAATATTCCAAAAAACATTAAAATACATATCAAATATAAAATGGCGAGTAGTTATCGAAATAAATAATTTTTAGGGCCAATTCTTATGCAGAATTTAGAAAAGTACGTATGGTACTTCTGGTAGTAGAGTCGGGTTCATTCTTAACTCAAAATTGGGAATCCTGGGTACAAATCCCGGCTGAGAAACAAATGGTTGTGCACGTTTCCCATCACCTAATGTTCCTGTCCACCTAGCAATAAATAGGTAACCAGCAGTTAGTAAATTTGTTGTGGGGTTGTATCCTTAAGTGTCAGTAGTTCAACCTTGGGAGAGACCTTAATAATATAAGCCTAACATGTATATATCCACTGGCTGCCTGTCCCCTGGCACAATGAATTTTTATAGTATTATTATTAAAATTGTTGGATTTTTTTTTTTAGGCTCCTATTGGCGGCTCATTGGAGCTTGCTACGCAGGAAACTTCACCCAACTCAATCCATGCTAGGCCTTTGCGAGTCATTATAAGCTTACTGGGGATCAGAGGCTAGAACCTGGCCCCATTCTAAAGAGGTGCAAGGAGCAGGGGAATCCAAGATTACCTTAACCAACAATAAGCCACCAGAAAGGTGGCCAAACAAAAACATACAAACAGCAAGGTAAACAAAGCAAAGAAAACAAGATACTGAAGCCCCAAGATGAATGAATCTACAGGTCATGATCCAGTTCTCTCATTAGCAGGACCTGTGCACCACCAGAGTACTACACACCTTCCTCCTCTGTCCCCTAGCCATGAACCTCAATCCTTTTGCGTGGCTTTTACGTTTATGACATTCTCTGTTATGTTTCTTTTCCCACCTGGCACTCATTGGGTCCTGGTTTTTTCAGACAATTGATGACCATCACGTTTTCATCTTGTAGGGGACATTTGTTTGTGCATTTTTCTATATTTTAGTGTTTGCTTCATGATGCAAATACTGTATATTTATGCCAAACTTCTTGCATGGACTCTGATTAACCATCCACTTTGAACTGCACATGCCTAATGATCATTTCTAGGTGTTTGATGGTGGTGTCACTGCCTGGCCAAAGTTACCTTCTTTAGTGGGTTCAGGTGGCTCTCTCGGAGAGGCTGGCTTCCGGTAGGAAAATGTCTTCAACTCCTATGGAAGGCTTTGTGGATGGGGGGGGGAGGGGGAGGCTGGATTTTCATATAAGGGTAGCATAGGTTGTTTGCACGCTCAACTTTACAGCTAGCCACTCATGCCTTTAACAGCCATTTAGGAGATTTAGTTATTTTGAACGTGGAACTAATGAGCGAACTGCTTCACCATCTCATTTTCTATGTTTTAATAATTCATGCTTTTTATTTATCTGAATTTACCTAAAGGCCACTAAGATGCTAGTGCCCTCAACGAGGACAGGAAGCCTGAAGCTTGTCAAAGGTCCCCCCCCATTAGATCTGATGATTTTTAGAGTTGGAATTTACAATTTAACAGTTTTGGCATTTCGAAGTTCAGCAGGTAGGCAGTTCCATAAGTTTATAACCTTGTGGGTGAAAAAACATTTCCTGTTCTCAGTCCTACACTGTGGCTTGCTTGCCGAGTTTGAAACCATTGCTTCTTGTGTGTAACATCTAACCTTTTGAAGAAATTGTCTGGATCAACATCCTCCAAACTATTCAATATTTTAAAAGTTTTAATGAGATCCACCCTACCATGCCTGGTTTGCAGTGTTGTTAGCCCTGTGGCCCTCAACCTTTCCTGGTATGAGAATTAGCTTAGCTCTGGAAGGATTTTTGTTGCCCAGTGTTGCACTTTCTCCAGAGCAGTTATGTCCTTCTGAAAATAAGGTCTCCATGCTTGGATACAGTAATCCAAATGACAGCACACTCGAAATTTATACAATTGAATCACTGCCTTCTCTTCCTTAAAGGCAAAGGTATGCTTGATTATTCCAAGGGTTTGGTTAGCTTTTATGACTGCTGCTCCTCCTACCTGCTGTGCAACTTTTAATGAATGGTGGATTTTGACTCAAGTCTTTTTCTTCATCAATCTGCTGCAATGTAATGTTATTAATTTGGAAGGTGTGACGTGGGTTGCTATGTTCCACATGTAAAGTCTTGCATGTGTCGATATTAAAAAGCATTAGACAGTCTTCTGACCATTTGTGGAGTTCATGTAGCTTTGTTTGTTTACCTTGCTGTTTTTATGTTTTGGTTTGCCCACGTTTCTGGTTGCCTTTTTTTCATTAAAGGTGAACTTGGATCCTGTTCCCTGCTCCTTGCACATATTTAGAGGCCAGGTTTAAGCATCTGGTTACCAGTAGGCTTGCAATGACTCGCAAGAGCCTAGTGTAGGCTGAATTAGGTGGTGCTTGCCATGTAGCAAGCACCAAAGAGCCACCAGAAAGAGGTGTTTCATTACATTCAACACTTTATATTTTGATAAACTGGAAACTTGGCAAAATTGTTCTACCTAAATTTTTGGCCAATAGTTTTTATTACTTAAAAAATATATATATATATATATATATATATATATATATATATATATATATATATATATATATATATATATATATATATATATATATATATATATATATATATATATATATATATATATATATATATATATATATATATATATATATATATATATACCTAATTTGTTTATTAAGTAGTAAACAAGTAGGATGAACCCCCAGTAGAACTGTGGATGGGGGAGAATTAATAGCATGTAAAGATAGGTTAGAAGCTTCTGCATTATGATTCTGTACTCAGGGAAAGGGGTAAAATATGATCAAGCTTAATTACCAAAATTACATTCCCAAAGTGACTGGTAAAATTGTATAAGGGTTTTATGAACTAAAATGTTCATAAACATATTTAATCATAAATCATATTGAAAATTTACCCTTTTAACACATTTATTTGGCAGAAATCAAGTAGGTTAAGTTCCAAATGAACTGAGGAAGGAGCAGATATTAGCATATAAAGATATTGCAGTACTCTATTAAGATACTGAACAATGGAATTAAAAAATAAAAATCTAAAATTATTTAAAATAAATTAAAATTTAATTATCACAATAACATTTTGACAGTTAACTCTTATTCAGCTTATAAAAGATTACCTCTGGCAAAATGATAATGAAAATAAAAAAAAAAAATTATGAAAATCCCACCAAAATTTGGGTAATTTTTTTTTCTAACGGATGAAAATTGACTCTCGTAACTAATTTACTACATATAAAACTCGGGGTAAACTCCAGATGAACTGTTGAAAAAGCGTTTTCATAGGATGCAATGATGGGTTAAGAGATATTATGATACTACACCATATGAACTATAATTTATTTTACAGTTTTATATTAAATCAAGGGTAATCATCGTAATTACATATTTTTGAATGATGATAAATATCCCCAGTTTGCTAACAGTAGGTAGTAACTGAGTGACTGTAACCTATCCACCGCTGCCCAATGGATAAGGGGAGGGGGATTGTGTGCAGGATTAACTTATCAATTGACACTAGCGTTCCACATACGTCAGTTGCTTAATTTAGAAACTGTACTTGTGGTCGGAAAGAAGCCCATTGTTGATGTGATACCTTCTTTATACCTGCTTGATAGGATCCTGGAAGTTCTTCTACTCCCTAAGCCTGACTCGAGGCCAGGCTTGACTTGTGAGCCAAGCTAATGATGTGCATTGAATTTTGTAACTCATCAAGACTAACTTGCTTACCTAAATGAATTTAGGGATTCAGTCTCTGAACCCATTATGTGCCTCTGTAACACTTTCCACTCCCCCCTATAGAATGGGTATGGTGTGCATAATAAATTAACTAAACTAAAAAAAAAATTGACAAATATTCAGCATCTAGAAGCTGAAAATTGCCTGTGGAATTTGTTTTCTTTTACAAAAATCACTAGAAATTATGGTTCAAAGTTTTTTTTTTTTTAATTATTGTAAACATACCCTCCTAACTTCTTTGCTGTGGGAGAGAGAGGAACATCAACATAACTTAGGAACCAAGTATATTTCTCTTAAATGATTATTTTTTAGAAGGACTGTATTGGTACTTAGACAGGTAGGCCTTTTATATGGTGTGTCAGGGCTGCCCATCCACCACTCGTGCTTGACAAAACATGCACGTGTAGCGTTGGCGTTTGAACCATTTTGCCAGAAAACAGAGTGCCTTCAACACCTCCATGTTGTTATTATTTGTATTCTCCAGGATGTTATTATGACTTTGCTTCTTTCAGTGTGACATAGTTACAGACACATAATAGGTTTTAGTGCTAAGCAAATTACACCATTAGTGAACTAATTTAGTTAATGAGACTATTAATTAAAAATTTTTGGTTAATTAAGCTTAATTGCAAAATATTATAATCATGTAATTGGTTGAGGAACTGGACCACAAAGTTCTATGGGGTTGGCAATTTAAACTTTTGGTGAACTAGTTAGATTAAATTTGCCAAAAAACTGGAATAAAATTACAAGGGTGGTGATTGAAACACAGTACTGCACTTAGTGTTACATGGCACACAGTCATAATGGAAACCTCAGGTAACCCTCGTGTGTTTAGTAAAACTCCAGGTTGCAATCCCTGTACCATGTCGTGGTCTAGTTGTCTAGTGTGTGTGAACACCCACCGCATAGGTTCGAACCCTCATCACAGCTCCAATGGATTTTTTCAATTGATATATCATGCTAGTGTGATTACTCTCTGTGTCATGATGGTTTGTAAGAGCCTTGTAGGCAGTGCAAGAGTACAGATAATGTGTATACAGTACTATCTACAACAGGCAAACTTTGGATACTTGGCTAGGGTTACCAATTACATGTCATCCTGGATTAAATACAGTACAAAGTCCTTTCTTAAATGTTAGTGATACAGTTGTCTCTAAACTCTTGAATTTTTACATTCAATTACATTGTGACATCAGTAATGCAAAATGTTTTGTTGAAAAAAAAGTTTTCATTTGGTCATATGTACATCAAGTAGTATATAAACATCTGTATGTCTGCTGACCTTGAAGATTAACCCAATGATATGCGAGTGTTCTTGCATAGTGATATGCGAGTGTTCTTGCATAGTACTATGCAAGTATCTTACACACACCTTATGATTTTCCCATAGTCAGGGACAGAAAGTTCATTAGGTTTATCGTGGGCCCCCCCCCCTAGGCAAACTACCTCAGGATACAGCCCACAACAGTTGCCTAACTCCAAGTTTCTATTTACTGCTAGGTGAACCGAGACATCAAGTGAAAGGAAAAGTACCCAATCATTTCTGACCACTCCTGGTCCTTTGACTTAGCCAAGTTACCTCATATATGGTAACATCATATGGATTATGGTAACAATATGGATTATCCACATTTGTTGGGATAGTTACAAGTTACATAGTTAGCAATGTAAGTAATTATCAAAAGAAGGCACCAAACCGGGAAGGCTATGTAGCCCCTAGTTAGCAATGGTTGAATCGAGTAATTATGGGGTCCGTCTAATTACCGCAAGCTACCACAAGCTACACAAGCTTCACAAAGCTTCCTGGCAATACGTTAGTAATGAATAAATATGATAGGTTAGGTTGACCTGACCTAACCTCAGCTCTTTATTTTCGTCTAATTTCTTTAAAAAACGATACTTTTTCAGATTAAAATTATGTTTTTTCGTGTTGTACATTCAGCACCAACATTATAATGAGTAAATATATCATATTTATTCATTACTAACGTATTGCCAGGAAGCTTAGTGAAGCTTGTGTAGCCTGTGGTAGCTTGCGGTAATTCGACGGACCGGTAATTATGTATTTTTAGACATACTAAAACCCGTGTGGGCATAAACTGGGGCACGGGACTCACCACACCCCACCACAGGGCATCCGGGAAGTGTCTGAAGTTCTCGTTGTTGTCTTTCTCGACGAGGTAGACGAGGAATGAGGAGAAGATGAGCCCCAGGAACCCTATGTACAGCGTGGTGATCAGCTCCTGGAGTGAAATGGTTATCTTGTTTTACTGCACTGCAATTATGTTACCATTTTGTGTCTTAATAGTTGAATGATGCCCGGATGCAGCAGTTAACTTTGCACAGACACTATTATGCATATTTTTTTTTAACAGAGTGCGAACTGGGTCTTTCAAGACCTTCCTATAAATTAATTATGTTTACTGGAGCCATAAATTAATTTTGTTTTAATTATTATTAACCTTAATTATACAACAATGTGCTGCTACCCCTATTCTATATGACAGTTTACAGTATGATAAACGTTTGAATAAACATTTCCCGGATGGTTCCGATGCTTGGGTCACATATCGTCATGGCCTCAATGGGGTGTTGATTGATTTTCTTTTGCTCTTGAGAGCGGCGAACGGGTGTCCGGCTCCGGCTTGGCCGAGAAGTATTAGGTATCGGCAGGCCCTGGAGACTCCTGTGTTACCTCTGGAGGCGGCCCTTGCTCCTCCAGTAAGCCATCTCAAAAAAAAAAAAAAAAAAAAAAAAAAAAAAAAAAAAAAAAATATGGTGTAGTAAGGATGTCTGGAGCATATGCTGCCCTGGGTATTCCCGTCGCCGTGCGCCACAAGGCTGTTTGGCGTTTTGCCGCTTAGCCCCCTTTTTTTCAGTTTTCTGTTCTATTTCCATATGACCTTGGATCGACAGGGTGTTTGTCTAGTTTCGTCGTGGCCCTAAAGTCAACAAACAACAATTAATTCCTGCAGGCTGACCCATACTACCAGAAGAACTACCTGCACAATAAATACAGCCACCAATACGCTACAAATACAGATGTACGTAGTAGTAATTTTCGCCGATTCAAAGTCTTCTCTCTAAGCACTTGAAAACTTCTGCAAAATAGATAACAAGAACCTTACAATAGCAATTGTAAATAACCTGCTAGTTGCAAAGACTATAAAAGGTTCAAAATCTCATTTTGTATGGTTACCATCTCACAAAATAATTCATCATGATAACTCATGCATAGCAACCAAATATTAGCATGCGGCAAAGATGAATTTGAACAAGAGATATAGGTATTTCCCATCTTGATTGTTAAGACTACATATGTATATTGCTCCAAATATAATTCAGGTCTGAAAGGAGAGAAATTAGACTTTCAAAGGACTTTAGCAGACCACATTATCTCTAATGTGCCACATACTTAAATTATCCACAAACTATTCCATATTCCAAGAAATTCTATTGCTCAAAGGGTTGCTGTATCATATTCCAAGAAATTGTATTGCTTATCAACCCTCAAAGAGTTGCGACTATCTAAGGGTTCCCAATAATCTCCTTAATCGCTAATGACACCTGCAATCATATTCACTAATAACAATAATAGTAATAATAAGTGTTATTAAGTAAAATTACATACATAAGATATAAGAAGATTGTAGGAATCACGGCTAAAGCAAGTACAATGCCTGAAGCCACTAATAGGCAAATCGGTTAGGGCGGTCGAAAGTATCCAGTGAGTTTCCCAGCAGGCCAAATGATGATGAACCTCAAGTGAACAGTGGCGTCCAACACAAGGTCAGGTGGACGCAGATATAACACTGTCCAACAGTGAAAGGTGTCACCACCACTTGGTCCGGGAGACATCTCCCGTCACGCAGGGTGCAGTCGCACCTCCACAGATCTCCAGTATCAGCTCTTGATACTGGTAATGGCTCAAAAGGGCCACCACTTACGAGCTATTCATGCCCGTACCACCTTTTGGGTGGCTTCTTCTTCATCTTAACACATTCACAATGGAGACATCTCCCGTCATGCAGGGTGCATTCGCACCTCCACAGATTAGCTTGAGCTACCTCATCCCTTTGTGTGTATTTTACCTCAATAAACTTATTTCAATTTCAATTTCAATTTTCAATTTCCACAGATCTCCAGTATCAGCTCTTGATACTGGTAATGGCTCAAAACGGCCACCACTTACGGGCTATTCATGCCCGTGCCACCTTTTTGGGTGGCTTAATCTTCATCAATCATTGAAGGTGTCCAACAGGGTGGTATCCCTTAGCCCTCCTCCTTTTCTGCATAGCTATCATAGAGGTCATTGATAGCTAAGATAGATAGCTCGCCTGTCACTGATATACAGGTGAGCTGAACATCAGGTTCTTGAAGGATGGCAATCTTGCCGGAACCCCAGATACAATTATGGAAGAAATAAGAAAAATACAGGAGCAACTTTAGATCTCATTCTCAATGCATCCAAAAGTGAAATAGTCTCCCCCAAACCAGAAACTACTGAGCAAATAAAAACTATTCTCCTAGACATTCGCATTATTGAGCCAGTCAGCTGTACTCTCCTGGGTGGAACAAGTTAAATGAGGTGGTGGTGGAGGCCAAAACCGTCAGTAGTTTCAAAGCATTATTTGACAAAAAGTACCGGGAAGACGGGACACCACGAGCGTAGCTTTCATCCTGTAACTGCTCTTAGGTATTGTAATTACACACATGTAGCGGCTGTGTCCTTTTTTCGGGGGCTGGAAATGGCCATACTGGCAAAGCACAAACAACTAGGCTTCACAGTCTTACCTGGGACGCGGTCGGGTCAAGATACCTGCTCCGCATCTTCCCCCCCCCCTTCCCCCCATGCTGGGTACTGAGATGGAGACTCAGTCACCAGAAGACATGGCTACTTCTCACGGCGTTATTAACATGGACCCTGAAAGCAGCCAGTCAGACGAGGAGGGCGAGTATCTAGAAGTTCTGACAAGGAATAAGAAGAAACGAAGAAGACAGGAGGCAAGGCGTAGTGTGGACAGTAATACACTTAACGGAAACGATAAAAGAATGAAGAACGACGCCGAGACTGATGCAGACAAACGGACGGAACGATGTCAGGAAGGTGAGGATCAGCGGAGATGGAGGCTTCTCTTCCCTGCCTCATGCACGCTGGCCTATCATCAGAAGCTGCTGTGGACCGTCAAACTCGGAAGAGAACACCGCAAGTTCGAGCCCCTGCTGAAGGAAGGTGTAAACAGACCTTACTTAACGGTAGGTTCTATGGAGGCAGTGGAGTATCTTACCCAGCAAGGATACGATGGAATTCTTATGGAAATACCGGAGGGGAACGAGAAGCTGACGAAGGTAATTATCTATAAATACCCTCAGATTCTGGACCCCGAGTTTATACTCGACGACCAACGATTTGTGTGGGCCAAGCGTCACCTTATTAAAGGTGAAGCTAGGAGTCAGGTGGTGGCTCTAGTGAGAGGTGACGTACCCGAAAAAGTGTTCATCACCGGGGCTGGCTACAGGCATGTAGCAAAGTATGTGGAAGAGCCCATAATATGCCTGAAATGCTGCAGATGGGGGCATAAATCCTGGAGATGTCAAAATGATCCACGATGTCGTTTCTGCGGAAAGTCTCACCTCTCTACTGTGTGTAGAAACAGACTGAATCTGGGTGAGAAAATAGTTCCCAGATGCTGCAACTGTGGAGGTGTTCACAATGCGAGCTCGGCTGTGTGTAGCAAGAGGCCGAGTATGGCTGTTCTCCGGCCGGTGAATGTTACAGAGCAAGCAAGAGCTCTTACCCAGACACCGGGAGCACAGCAAAACAGTCTGCCCCAAACAGTGCCAGTGAACCGGACGAATGCGTGGGTAAAGGAGTCACCTTTACTTAGGCAGGCTCCAGCAACAAGCAGCCACGCCACCACTCAGGACTCCGGCAGTGACAGTGTAACGGTGAGTGAAGTGGCTACTGTGGCTCAGAGAGAGGGTCATAATAATATGGTCAAGGAAGTGTGGGCTGAACTTAAAAAAGTTGGTGAGTTCCTCCAAAATCTGGGGCAGAGAATCGAGTCCATCGAGGCTAAATTAAACGTTCAGGAGGTCAAGGTAAATCACAAAACGGTGAAGGATAGTCAGGATATAGTGGTTGAGGACAAAAATGAAATATTGAGTGATGAAATGAAGGAAAGTGAAGTGTGTGTGAATGATGGTAGTCGTAGTGAAAGGAAGAACCCTATAATTACACATAAAATGAAGGAATCATTTGGGCCAATAATGGACATCTCAGGGCTGAAAAAATCTCTTGAGAATCGCAATGTCGCTTTTACTGGTGAACTTGGGAGGAGGTGGGAGATGTTATACAAGGTATGGTTATCATTTAGTGAACTTATTGGGGATGACTTAGGCAATGAATTGATTAATAATGGATCACCCTAGACTGAAAGTGTTGTCATGGAATGTTAATGGTTTGAGAAACAGGGTTACAGATGTTCATTGTTATGTAATGGGAAATGATATTGATGTTGTAGCTCTCCAAGAGACAGGGGATAGGAATGAAGGATTATTGAAATTAAATGGCTATAAAGGGTTTCACCTCTTCGCTGCAAATAACATCAGAGGCACGTCGATTTATGTTAAGAACTCCATACCAGCAGAGTTAGTAGAACCGCCATCAAAAACGCAAGGTATAGAGAGTGTTTGTGTTAAATTATCATTAAGGGAAGGGGAATTTATTGTAGTTAATTTGTATGTATCCAGGAACTGCTTCGACGCTAACTATTTACCTGACTGCATTTATACTAATCCTTCACTGGTCATTGGGGACCTTAATGCTCGGCACACAAGCCTTGGGACAGTAGGTAGTATTAATACTAATGGGGTCAAGTGGTTACAGTTTCTACAAGATCATCCAGATACCTGTCTATTGGGAAACAATGAACCAACTCACATCAGGGGAGGACGGCTTGACTATGCCTGCGTTTTAAACTCTCAGGGGATTATGGGGGAGGCTCGGGTTGTTCGGGAACTACTTAGTGACCACTTTGCCTTGAACGTTGAATTACCACTGGGGAAAAAACAAGTCCACTTTCAAAGGAAAAGGCTAAATATTAAGAAAGATATGAAAAATTATTTTATTCAAAATATGGGAGATTGGTATCAACATTACACGCCGCTCTGCGTTGATAGTTTTTACGAGGACATGGTCGAGAACATAGAGAAATTAGTACAGAGGGAAAATAACGGGGGCAGGGGAAGCAAGACGCACGGACCTAAGAAATTTAAATATTCCAATGATCAGCAAGTCAAGGGATGGGAGAGAATGCTACGGGGTGCGCATAAAGCATGGTTAAAAAATGGAATGAGGGATGAAGAGAAAAATACAATGTTGGAAGTGGCTAGGGAATGCAGTCAGGTGAGGAAGGAGGCGCGGGACAGATACTGGCAAGACTTTGCTCAGGCCATTGGTAATACTAAGAACCTTAAAGACATATGGAGAGCAGTAAATAAAGTCAGGGGTTGTAAGACTAAATTCATTGCTCACTCAGATCCAGGGAAAGTTGCTAATGAGTTAGTAGATAAATGGGCAAGTGCTGCTGGTATGGAGTCCTTACCTGCAGACACGAGAGTCACCATTGAGTCATGGGAAAATATTAGAAATGGAGTAACTTTATGTGCCTTAAATACAAGATCTATAGCATGCACTGAGATAACCCACGATGAGCTACTGGATGCTATAAAAAGTGGCAGCTCCACTGCTCCGGGAAAAGATGGAGTAACGTATGACATACTTAATTATTTAGCCGGTATGAAACCTAATCCCTTACTTGATTTGTTTAATATGAGTTATAGAGAGGGAAAGTTACCAAGAAAATGGAAAGAGGCTGTCATCATTCCTATCCCTAAGTCAAACGGAGGCTACAGACCTGTCTCCTTAATATCCTGCTTTTGTAAAATGATGGAAAGGATTTTGTTAAATAGGCTACTCTACCTTGTAGGTGATAACATGTCCAATAATCTCTTTGGTTTTATCAAAGGCAAAAGTACTGCGGATTGTCTCTTAAAGTGTTTGTCTAATGTGGATGACAATTGTAGAGTTTTTGTTGATCTACAAGGAGCGTTTGATAAAGCCAATGGGGAAGTAATCTTATACGAATTAGCCAATCTGGGAATAACAGGGAGATTGCTACACTGGATAAGGGATTACCTGCAAGGCAGAAAAGGTCAGGTGTATTACCAGGGATACATGTCTGAGGAACGGAGGTTTCAGTTAGGTACCCCACAAGGGGGAGTATTAAGTCCCACCTTATTCAATGTATTAATGAACAGATTAGCATCAGAGATGTATCCTCCAGGGGTCACGACGATCATATATGCTGATGACATTCTTATACAAGGCACTTCTGGGAACAAAATTCAAGATGCTCTTAACATACTTGGTACAACCTGTCACAAGTTAGGCTTAGTTATAAATGCAGATAAAACCAAATACGAGTATAGGAAACGAAGAAATATAACACTTACTCTAAATGGTGTGGAACTGAGCCGTGTACAGAAGTACAAGTATGTATGTTGGATACACATGTGAGAGTAAAAATGCTGAAATAAATCATATCAGCACCTTATGTAAAGCCCGTCTGCATCCTCTAAAAGCACTGGCTTTTTCTGGTAAAGGTGTTGGGGTACCTATCTTGCGGATGTTATACATAAGCACTGTTCGATCCCTGATAGACTACGCAGCACCCGTATTGTCTTACACAGGCCAAGGCAGAATTCAAAAAATAGGGCTGATACAGAACGAGGCTATGAGGATTATTCTTGGATGTCAAAGAAATGCAATGATTGAAATAATGAGAATGGAATTAAATTTACAGAGTGTGTGTGATAGAGTCCGTGACATTAACACTAGAGTATCTATTCGTTTCATGCGGAGAAAAGGAGGGGATAAGCTGTTTGAGAGCGTTCAGACCTGCTTGAGTGACGTACACACTTCCAGGAAACTGAGGGAGACTCGCTATACGAGAGGATTAGCTCATGACCTCAGGGAATACGACGTACTTGACTGCTGTAAACCCTCTCGAAAGTGTAATATGTCTGCTCCCTGGAAAGTACAGAAAATAGACGTCGAAATTGTACCCCTCAAGGTGAAAAAGATTCATCATGAACCGGGACAATTACGGTGTTTGTATGGAAGCATGATATCTCGGTTACCAAGAGGCAACAGTTTACATGTATATTGCGACGGGTCGGTGGCGGAGGATGGCAGGGCAGGGTGTGGTGTCCTAATAAGGGATTATACGGAGTTTGGGACTGTGGACAGGATAATTGAACTCCGGCTTAGTAATTATATATCATCCACACAAGCTGAACTGCAGGCCATTCTGGCGTGTTTGGAGGAAGTACGTCATGACGACAAAAATGTTTTTGTATTTGTCGATAGCCGAGGAGCACTGGAGTCCTTAAACAGTAGAAACCCAGTCTTCATGTCTATAGTGGAGGACTGTAAGAGAAGAATAACTGAGATACAGCTGAAAGGTTATAGTGTGAAATTCATGTGGATTCCATCTCATGTTGGAATAGTGCTCAACGAGGTGGCGGATGACTTGGCCAAACGTGCCACATCAAAACCACAAGTTGACATTGAATGTGAATTCACAATGAGACAAATAAGAAGCAAAATCAGAAATATTCAGGCACAGGCGGGAGTGGAGAGGAGAGAGATAATGTATGAGAGTAGTCAAACCATGCAACACTACATGTATGTGAGTCAAAACACCCATTTCACTTATGGTAAAAGGAGAAATGCTTGGAGTGACTCTGTGTACATGCGGCTCAGGCTTGGGTACAAATATTACTGGGAATATGGGATAGATGTTCATGGTAATGACACGAAGTGTAAACTATGTGGTATGTTAAGGTCTCACACCCTTGCCCATTATATTCTTGATTGTCCGTTGATTAGTGTATATAGAAACACTGAGATAAGGACTGTTCCTGAACAAATAGCCTGGATGTGTCACAACGGAAAGGTTGATGATATTCTTGAGAGATATAAGAATTTTGCACCAAGATTGTAATATTTTGTTGAATTATCTGCAGGTGTCTTGCAAATTGTCTATACAGTATACCTAGGTCATAAAAGTATTTGTGTGTACGTCTGATACCATACTCCTTGTGAGGGAGGAAATGTATATTTTTACCTCTCAGAATGTTTGGTAATATGTTTATTTGTGATGTGTGTATATGTATATATTAACACGTTGTACTGAATGGGGTGAGAATAGCTTGAGCTACCTCATCCCTTTGTGTGTATTTTACCTCAATAAACTTATTTCAATTTCAATTTCAATTTCAATTTCACTAGGCTTCATCAAAGAACATGTAGTTTCTATAAATTACCAGATCATCACCAGAGATATCTTTACCAATGACACCAAAGTAATCCACAGAGACAACAATAGATTAGACACCGAAGAAATATTAATTATCAAACAACTGCAACTAACTTTCAACAGGCAGCTAAGACTCAAGGACATGCCACCAACCACAAGACCAAAGCAGTATATCCAGCGCACACACCGCCACAGCCACCATAACAACGTAAGGCAACTATGTTGCTCTAGCTAACTTGTATCCATTCCACTTCTGCATTTGAAAATGCTGACGGGCTCAAACAAAACGCAGCTCTTAGCGTCAGTCTACAAAAAGCCTATGAAATGAATTTTGGAGAGTTAATTTTTCAACTTCCATTTCAAGTAAAGAACATAATAAATATATACAAGAATTTACCAGGACACCATCTCCTTAGTGGCCTCCATGGGGACAGGAAGCCTGCGGCCTGTCAAACTTACCGACATTGTTCCTGAGGATTTTTTTTTTCAATCAGGATTTGTAGTTGAAGTAGCGCCTCGGAAGTGACAGCTTTAGGTGTAAATGTTTATGATGTTCTTCACTAGATAAGCAAGATGAAAAATTAACTCTCCAAAGCTTATTTTCAGTATTAACTTAAACCATTAGACCTATTTAACTGGATGCGGTTATATAATTAACAACCCCTAGCTGCTAATAGTTTATTATAATATTTGTTGTGAATAGTTCAGTGTTAAATAACTGCAGCAATTGTTTTGAGTTAAACTACATTGCTCTATTATACCTAAAAATCTTTTTCTAACTGTAATTTATAAAAAGTCGCTCTTGTTTACCATGGCCATATACATATGTAAACATATCAGTTACCCCCAGGGGTAAAATATCAGTTACTCCCAGGCGTAAACAGATCAGATACCCCAGGCGTAAACATATCGGTTACCCCCAGGGGTAAATATATCAGTTACCCCCAGGCGTAAACATATCAGTTACCCCCAGGCGTAAACATATCAGTTACCCCCAGGCGTAAACACATCAGTTACCCCCAGGCGTAAACATATCAGTTACCCCCAGGCGTAAACATATCAGTTACCCCCCACGCGTAAACATATCAGTTACCCCCCACGCGTAAACATATCAGTTACCCCCAGGCGTAAATACATCAGTAAGGGAGACGTCTGGGAATCAGCAGGTCGCCAGTTCAAGGCCCTCCATTGTCTCAAAATGATTTTCATATCAATTACCGTATAGAAATGATACGGATGGTAATATAGTGTATTATACTATATGTATAAATAAAGAGGAGGATATTTGTAGCGGTTGTACAGATCATTTTTAAATGGCCTATCCTGTACACATTACTTCAAATTTAAGAAAACAAATTTTAATAATTTTCTGCAAAAAACACATGCAGTGTTGATTTGTGAATAATAAATTTTACGTTAAAAGTACACATGCTTTTTTGTAATCCTCAATATTTTATATTATCAATAAGAATATGTTAATGTTATATCTTAGGTAAATTAGCATATTCCGTAAAAAGACCTCCGTATCCTCATCTGCGTGCTTATCGGTAAATAATATCTGCCCAAAATTAGTTTGATTGCTGAAACGACGATGAATACAGGCTAGCTCATTGAGTACTCAAAACATCTACAAGTTAAAACTCTCGTATCTCCTAACACTATAGGCTAACTCTTAAAGTTCACGAAACAAATTCCCTCGAGTGAGCTCTCTCGTCAAGCCTACTCACTGACATATATGTAGTTCAGCTGCGAATAAGGAAAGAAGCCCCAACTCACCTGTCTGTGGGCATACACCACGGAGCCTAGAAGTTTCCAGGTGCCTCCTCGTCTGTCCATGCGCACCATTCTCAAGATCTGAAAAAATCGTAGGCCCCGGACCGCGGAGACCACCTGGCCGCCGGAGCCATTGGCCAGGACCACCACCGACGCCACGATGGTGACAATGTCTGCGGGATGAGGGCAGGGTTAAGAGGGCCCGCCATAATGTGCTATAACGTCAGGCAAACATCTCTGGACCTCTAAAGCCTTCTCTCCTCTGGCAGATATGGTGACCACCGTGCCGTGGGCGGTGCTCACTGCGTCTGCTACTGAGGGAAAAGCATGAGGGCCTTCCTACTTCGAGGACAGGTAGCTCATTCCGGCCCGGGACGGTAAGTCAGTGTGGGTTACATTAGAAAATCGTTCATACCAACACGTTCTGCTGTCTGATAACTAGTGCAACTCAGTTTTGTGGTTAACTTGACCTGAGGGAGTGAAAAGAACCAGCGTGTGCTGATTTTAATATAGAAAATGACATTGAGAAAGTCGATCACTGCAACATTGACTATATCATCTCTATCACAGCCTAATGCTGGTCGTTGTGGCCTGCATCCTGTTGTATTAAACTGACAATCTTCTCCCTGATGTTGCTACGAAAGATTTAAAGCCTTTAATTTTGTCACACACACACACGTCCCTGACTTGTATACCATGCAAGGTGATGGAGAAGATCGTGAGAAAAAAACTAGTAACACATCTGGAGAGAAGGGACTTCGTGACAACCCATCAACATGGGTTCAGGGAGGGTAAATCTTACCTTACAGGCTTAATAGAATTCTACGACCAGGTGACAAAGATTAAGCAAGAAAGAGAAGGCTGGGCGGACTGCATATTTTTGGATTGTCCGAAAGCCTTTGATACAGTACCTCATAAAAGACTAGTAAATGAGCTGGAGAGACAGGCAGGTGTAGCTGGTAAGGTGCTCCAGTGTATAAGGGAGTACCTAAGCAATAGAAAGCAGAGAGTTGGGGTGAGGCCTCAGATTGGCATGAAGTCACCAGTAGAGTCCCACAGGGCTCTGTACTCGGTCTTATCCTCTTTCTGATATACGTAAATGATCTCCCGGAGGGCATAGACTCATTCCTCCTCAATGTTTGCTGACAATGCCAAAATTATGAGAAGGATTAAGACAGAGGAGGACTGCTTGAGGCTTCAAGAAGACCTAAACAAACTGAAGGAATGGTGGAACAAATGGATGTTAGAGTTTAACCCAAGCAAATGTAATGTAATGAAGATAGGTGTAGGGAGCAGGAGACCAGATACAAGGTATCATTTGAGAGATGAAATACTTCAAAAGTCAGAGAGAGAGAGAGAGAGAAAGACCTGGGGGTTGATATCATGCTAGACCTGTCCCCTGAAACCCATATCAAGAGAATAACATCAGCAGAATATGCCAGGTTGGCCAATATAAGAACGGCCTTTAGAAACTTGTGTAAGGAATCATTCAGAACTTTGTATACCACATATGTCAGACCAATCCTGGAGTATGCAGCTCCAGCATGGAGTCCATATCTAGTCAAGCATAAGACTAAACTGGAAAAGGTTCAAAGGTTTGCCACCTGACTAGTACCCGAGCTGAAAGGTATGAGCTATGAAGAGAGACTACGGGAATTAAACCTCACGTCGCTGAAGACAGAAGAGTTAGGGGGACATGATCACTACATACAAGATTCTCATAGGAATTGATAGGTTATATTTACAAGACATTGTAAATATAACCGGGGAATTGACTGGAAGTAAATATAACTGTCAATTCCCCGGGGTCCGGGGAATTGACAGGCTATTTAACACAAGGGGCACACGCACAAGGGGACACAGGTGGAAACTGAGTGCCCAAATGAGCCACATAGATATTAGAAAGAACTTTTTCAGTGTCAGAATGGTTGACAAATGGAATGCATTAGGAAGTGATGTGGTGGAGGCTGACTCCATACACAGTTTCAAGTGTAGATATGATAGAGCCCAATAGGCTCAGGAACCTGTATACCTGTTGATTGACGGTTGAGAGGCGGGCCGAAAGAACAGAGCTCAACCTCCGCAAGCACAAGTAGGTGAATACCAGTTGATTGACAGTTAAGAGGCGGGACCCAAGAGCCAGAGCTCAACCCCGCAAGCACAAATAGGTGAGTACACACACATTGGGGCCTAATAGCTAAGTGGACAGCGCTCTGGACTCGTAATCCTAGGGTCCGGGTTCGATCCCCAGTGATGGGAGAAACAAAATGGGCAGAGTTTATTTCACCCTGATGCACCTGTTCACCTAGCAGTAAACAGGTAGGTGGTAGTTAGATAGCTGTTACGGGCTGCTTCCTAGGTGTGTGTGTGTGAGTGAGTGAGTGAGTGAGTGAGTGAGTGAGTGAGTGAGTGAGTGAGTGAGTGAGTGAGTGAGTGAGTGAGTGAGTGAGTGAGAGTGAGAGAGTGAGAGTGAGAGAGAGAGAGAGGGGGGGGGGAATGAGTTAGTAGTTAGTAACAGTTGATTGATTGACGGTTGAGAGGTGAATGAGCAGAGCTCAACCCCCGCAAGCACAACTAGATGAACACACACTATACAACTAGGTGAGTACACACACACACACACACACACACACCAACCACAGTATACACAAACACATTCACTGACTTATTCTGTAGAAAATGTTAATAGAAGAGGGGGGGAAATATTAAAACTCCGAATATAAAGAAATGGTACACAAATAGAAGACGGAAAGAGTAGCAAAGAAAAAACTGAAAGGAGCAGAGGTGGGAGAGAAGGGAGAGGGAGAGAAGGGAGAGAGAGATGATGGAGAAAGCGAGAAAAAGAACGATAAAGAATTGGTAACATCTATTGGTAACACCAGCAACAACATAGCCAGAGAATGTACCGAAACAATAAAAAAAATTATCTCCCCCAAAATGAACGAAGGAAATGGGAAATGTATCAAAGATATGAGGGTGTGTTATGACAACAAACATATTTGGTTCCCATTTGTCGGGGCCTAGAAGCTTGACAGGTTTAAGGAGTCCCCCCCCCTCCCCCTTACGCCACCGTGTGACCCTTGCCAGG
>NC_091215.1:21637215-21647215 GCF_040958095.1 Procambarus clarkii | reverse complement strand
GAAAGGAAGCAAGACGACAATGAATTAAGGAAATAACTGCCAAACAAGAGCAGAGTTAAGATGAAGGATTATGGTAGAGCCAGCAGTGGCAACACTCCTGTATGTGCTTACAGCTTTACACAATCATCCAACTGAATCAACATTACCTCCATTATAAAAACAATATCTTCCTAGCATACACTTCTATATCGCTATACTGGCTCAGTGCTCTGCATATAACCTATATACCAAAAAAATACAGTATGCACTATACAAAGTGCATAAACACTAGCATAAAGCCGTTATCTTCATTAAATATACTCCGTCTTCACTATACAAACAATATACATCCTGTGTAGATCACTTGTGTCGGACTGTCATCCAACCAGCTTAATGTGTATTGTAGGAAAATCGCTTGAAATGATAGTCGCAAAAGTTATTAAAGGTTTACACAGTGGGCCAGCCAGAGACTTAGGGCCCGCGCTGGCATTTCCCTACAAAAAAAAAAAAATTACTTTAAATCTTGAAAACGAAATAAAATTGATTAGTTTAGGATTCACGTCAATCTTTTATGAACGACCGGTCATGTTTAACAAATTGAATCGCGTTCTATTGAGACATATTTCAAGCAGCTGATTGTGGAAAGAACTGTGACATTCTCTACGCCATATGACTTTAGCAAAGCCTCTGATACTAGGCCTCACGAGAGACGTTACAGAGGTACACGCCATTCAGGTGCTAATAGGCCATGACTATTTAACAGGATACAGAGGGCTTAACACATATGGAAGCAAGTGGGGGGGACTGACACTAGTGAAGTGTCCCAGAGCTCTGTGACAACATTGGACAACACTTGCTAATTTGCAGGAAATTCAACAACGGAGCGGGAAATATATATATTCGGTAGACTTACAATCGCTGCAAGGCGATCAAGATAGCCTTTTAAAAAGGGACTAAAGGTAGCCCTTGTTGTAATTTAATTGTTGAATTATTCTGACATTTGCATGCTTTGGGAATCTGGCATTAAAGGTGCGGGTGGAGGTGGCTTCCACAACTTATTCTTTCAATGCATTCCACTTGTTAACCGCCGGTACAGTGTATGAGTATTTCTTTATATTTCTTCGACTCATTTTGCTTTTTCAGTTCCTATTTATGTCCTCTCGTCCTACTTTCTCTCAATTTAATAAATAAATAAATATAAATAATAAATAAATTTTTATTAGACACTGTCCGTGTCCACTTTGTCTATTTCCCTCCCTTATTACCTTTTAAATAGGGATTATATCCCCTCTACTTCTTTATTTCTATGGTAGAGAGATCTAGTTCCATTAATCAACCCGTCTTCAGACCAACTCCATTCCATCCACTGGTCGACCCCACAGACGCATTCATAAATTTTAACATGCTGTTCATGCAAAATATAAATTTTATCAAATATAAATTAATATTGTTTTATATTAGCATACTGTGCATATTTAGGCATTGGTTAGGTTAGGTGTTTAGGTTCTGTTGGCGATTATTTGTATTTGTAGTACGTGGGTGAAGCATTTACAGCGTTGTGGTTCGAACAACAGTCGTCAGGGAAGCACTTGTTCCGAAAGTGTTCGAACGTCATCAGTTGTGAGTCGTGTGTAAACCGTTTTTCATTCATAAACAGCTGGGGTTTGGCGGGTGCATGGAATGGACTTTAGCCTTTGTTTATGAGGACGGGCTGTTCTGATCTATCCTCACAGCTTAACCCTCGTTGCTCTGGCACTAATCTTGTTGCAAAGTCTGTATTTGTTCAATTTCGATTTAATGTTTCACAATTTGGCGGATTCCATACCATTCCGTAGCTACTGCATATTCCAGTATTGGTCTTAGAACGGTTGTGTAAATTTCCTTGAGTCCTAATTTAGGTTTCTAAATGGTGTTCAAATGTTTACTAACGTGCCATATGCTGCTCTTGTTACCTGTGTTGTGTGTGCCTCTGGTGAGAGTGTTGGCATTATGTCCACTCCTAAATCTCTCTCCGGGTTCTGTGGTTGCCTTTTCTTTATGGTGTAGATACCTCCTGCCAGGGTTAGATTCACGAAGCAGTTACGCAAGCACTTACGAACTTGTAAATCTTTTCTCAATCTTTGACGGCTTTGTTTACAATTATTAAACGGTTAATGAGCTCCGAGGCAGCAGGAGGCTGTTTATAACAATAACAACAGTTGATTGGGAAGTTTTCATGCTTGGAAACTGTTTAATAAATGAAACCAAAGCCGTCAAAGATTGAGGAAAGATGTACACGTTCGTAAGTACTTGCGTAACTGCTTCGTGAATCTGGCCCAGCTCCTCTCTTCCTTTTTCAATCTTCATAACTTTACAGTTATTGGGAATGAATTTGAGCAAATATTTATTTGCTTACTCCTGGAACATGCCAAAGGGCCTCCTGATTTACATTCCTCCTCAGCTATGTATCATGTGCAAAACATGGACATGTACGAGCTCACTCCCTCGGGTTGGTCCTCCACACACATTAGGAACAGTAATGATCCCCAGGAACGAGCCTTGTGGGACCTTACTCAATACAGTCCATCAGTTCGAAGCCTCGTCTGACTGTGACTCTGTTTTCTGTCCTTCAGTTCACAGTTTCCCCCAGTTAGGACAGTGTGCTTCTTCGTCTTCCACACCAGTCTTTTACAGAGGAACACTATCAAGTCCTTTTTGACAATCAAGAAAAACACAGTTTACCCAGCCTTCTCTTACCCCCATCTCATGTTAGTCAACTTTCCCTTAGAAGTCAATCAAGTTTATCAGGCAAAATTTTTTCCCTTTCTAAATCCTTGATGACCTTTCATTACATAGCTGGTCCTCTTCAGGTCCTCTACCACTCTCAACCTCATTATTTTCTGCAGCACTTTACAAGGAATACTTCCCCGTGGCAGTTGTCTATAATTCAATGCCTTTTGTCAGTGCCTTTTCAATATTGGGACTACATTGGCTTTTTTTCTGAATTTTTGGAAAATTTCCAACTCGAGTGCTTTATTTAGAGTTTTAGACGACGAGTGAGAAAGTCTCTCTGAAGATGTCTTCAGCATCCACGGGGAGAATACATCTGGTCCCACTGAATTTGCAGTACCTATTTCCTCCAAGTGTATTTTTTTCCTTAGCCCGTCCTCCTAAGGTTTCCCTACATCAAGACACTGTCGCACCAAAGTACCTCTTATCATAACCTACCAGAGGACCCAAAATAGAAAAAGGGACAGTACGTCAATTTCGCGAGCCGCTTCCATTTTCCAGTACAGTAATTTTTTGGCCTTAGGTAGAATATACGTCAAAATATGTTTACTTCTATCAGGAGGACAGTTTTTTGTTTTACCTCTTCTTTAGTGACTACTCAATCGTCCGGTGTTTCGTCTGGCATTTCATCTCGCAACTTTGACCTCCACATTGATTCTAAAGACGTGAAATATCATGTTGAGTTTTTCACACATATCTCCTTGTCGTTTTCCACGAGAGCTCTTCCTTGTCTGCTTAACCGGATTACACGGCCTCTTGCTCTTGTTTTCCTCCTTATATAGCTACAGAACAGCTTTAGTTGGTCCTCTGTTTTTGTCACAATTGCCTCGTAGCTTCCCACCTGATCCCGGAGTGTTCCTTTCTGTCTCTTTAATGCCGCTCTTGTCCTCTCTTCCTGGCTCCCTGTGCTCTTTACATGCTCTTTAGGTCCTCACCTTAGCTTCCGTGCATTGCCTATTCTACCGGAGGTATAGTTTGCTTCCGTAAACATCGTTACAAATACAACCAATTAACTAACGGTTCACACATAGTCCTGTTTTCTGTGCATCGGACTCGACAAGAGTAAATGGGTCGCTTGGGTCCGTAGGGTTCTGGTTAGGCTACTACGGACTACGGATGGACAAAGAAAACGGAAACGCAGTTACGACCTGGTAACCGCTGTAGTGTTCTGAAGGGAATGACATCTTTGCTAACGTTTACGAGCACCTCTTATACTGTATTCTCGTTCCTGCTCCTCTTACGTGGTAAACAAACCAATATAGGCATCCGTGTCAAGTGTTTTTTTACAGCCTGTCTTTAGTGCTTTCTGACAGCTGTAATATCTTGGCAGGAATACCGGTTTTAGTACCAAGAATCACCAATAACGAGCGATCCAGAGGAAACAAGACGACCAACTTGTAGAATTAAATCCTCCACAACGAAATGAAGTTTATTTCAGGTTTCTGAAAGAAAATTTAGATACTTTCAGTCTATACAAAAATATGAAACGCAGACACTGCACAACACAATGATGTAACAAAAGTTTCAGAGAAAAGAACAACAAAAGCCATTGAAGAATGCCTCAAGAAGTAAAAGTAAAGATAGTGGAGAGAAGGATGAAGGTTCAACAAAGAAGCTTTAAGAACATCTGAAAACAAAGAATATCACAAGAATATCAAAGACACTTCGTGCCCCCTCCTCCACCTCCTCCTCCTCCTCCCCCCAGCAACAGTGCCACAAGGACCAAATGGCACCTCGTACACACCTCCTAACAATTACCCTCGTACTAACATCAAAGGAGATGTCCCCAGCAAACAAAATGAACGAGGGGAAACGGCGCTGTAGAGGGGAAACGGAGCTATAGAGGGGAAAATGAAAGTGGACGACTGCAAAGATGTATTCATATTCTGTTGGTTGATAGGGGCTCGAGTCTTTGTCAGGAAGGCTGCTGTACATATATACACACATATACATACAGATGGCGTGGCGGTGCGGCGGATGTCTGCGACAGTCAGTTCGTATTTACGTGAGTGTGGATAAAGACTGAGAGGTAAGGTGGTGTCGTCTTCCTCATGACCTTCATCACACTCAGTTGTGAAGCCTCCGCTATAGTGAGAGTTTAACGCTGCTCTTGTTTAATTGACTTCATCTCTCTACCACTCTGTAAAGGTCAATTTGTCAATGTTTTTTACATCAATGACTTCGCATATTACACAAGTGTCCTCTTGACCCCTGGCTATAGAGGATTTCAACCATTCCTTCTTTTAAATTTGGCCGATTCCAATGTGGATCTTGTGTGTCACATCTGTTAATGACATGCGATGAAGTTTCTTAATTTCCAAATGTTTGCTAGATGCCATGTATATAAATACGACTGGAAAATATTATCCTTAATGGAAATCTGACGAGCGCACACGATCGGAACCCAAGGTGGCGATAGACCGATGTTTCTGCCTCGAGCCGATAGCGGTTTCCCACGGAGTTATAAACCAGTAGTGCCCAACCTGTAGGTCGCGATCCCCTTGGAGGTCTCTTGAGGATTAGAAATAGGGCAATTTCCCCTCCCAAAATATTGGGAAGCAGACATCTAGGTCTGCGAAGTCCATGGTGTGTGTGTGTGTGTGTGTGTGTGTGTGTGTGTGTGTGTGTGTGTGTGTGTGTGTGTGTGTGTGTGTGTGTGTGTGTGTGTGTGAGGCACTGTGAACTTCTTCCCTGGTATAGGAGAGTATTATGACACTATCCATTCCTATGTTCCTCGCCCGTCTTCCTCCGTCGTCGTAAATCTGTTACCCCCAATCTTAAGATCTTAATTTTGTTCTTCATGTGTAATTTACTCGTAATATTTTGATGTAATTGGCCGGGTTCCATCAAAATATTAGGTCCGTTATCCTCGCCTCGGATGTGGGACGAGGATAACGGTTAGGTCGGGCGAGGATATTAACGGTTATAACGGACGAGGATATTAGATCCGTTATCCTCGTCTCGGATATCCTCATTTATTCTAACCAGTTTGATGCTGTGAGGCTTCTGTATATTTCTCACGTGTCTGTGGTTTAGGTCTCTTTCCATATTGGTTCCGACGTTCAATCCCCGACCGTCCAAGTAGTTGGACACCATTCCTTCCCCCCCCCCACCCCCGTCCCATCCCAAATCCTTATCCTGATCCCTTCCAAGTGTCATATCGTTATGGCTTGGTGCTTCCCCCTGATAATTCCCTACCTCCGTATTGGTTCACTTTGTTTCTTCTCGTCCCGGGCACTCCCGTCCCGGGCACTCCCGTCCCGGGCACTCCCGTCCCGGGCACTCCCGTCCCTGGGGCTCCCGTCCCTGGGGCTCCCGTCCCTGGGGCTCCCGTCCCTGGGGCTCCCGTCCCTGGGGCTCCCGTCCCTGGCCCTCCCGTCCCTGGCGCTCACGAACTGTTCACTGAAGCAGTCCACTATTTTTTTGGGGCTATATCTGGATTTCGTTGCCTTTGTTAAAAAAGTAAAAAAAAAAAACATCTCATTTACATCCCGTAAATGTGAAGCGTAAATATGATATCAAGAAACATTTCCCTTCAAATCCACTTATTTAATAACTCAATTCTCCATAATAACCTCTTTTGAAGTCGCTTTAGTTAGGTAACTTGTTTTCAGTGACGTTATTGGGGCCTGAATTTACAGACAGCTGATCAAATGATCAAGAAATGTGTAAATATTCCATTCAAAGTGACCTACCCCCATATATTTTAGAGCAATATGCTCACTGTACTAACTGTAGGCAGTAAACATGGGTGAGAGTAACTCTCCACCACCGTCCACGGGACTGGTAGAGGTGCACCTGACCACCAAATCAAATTATAAAACTAATTCATCGTAAATGTAAGTTTTTTCAGCTTAGACACTCCCCTGGAAACACAAACCGAAACTGTCTCTATTTTCCGCTTGTTACAACTTGTAATAAAGTTGTTACATCTTGCCTTAACGTGTTTATGACGTATTAGAACGTTGTTACGACTTGCTATATTGGTTGTTATAACTGATTAGGAAGTGTTAAAACTTGTTCGAACGTTGTACCAACGTCGTAGTTTCGGTGTGTGTTTGGCGGGTCTACGTGTGGTCGTTTTCGAACCCATTGTTGAAATAATTAATTAAACTGTTTAACTAGTTTATCAAGATTATAACTTGCTTAGTTAAATGAAGTTTCAGGTTCAATTACTGAGCCCATTATGTGCTTCGGTAACCTTTTTCCGAGCCCGTTCTCAGGGTAATGTGATTAAAACGAAACACCTACCTCCCACCCACCTCTCAAACCACCTCGATAGTTATCTAGATATTTGTGATGGTCTGAAATTATATCACGATTCCAATAATGGTTTTCTTTTCAAGTGGCGAATGAACCTTTGTTCTATACAGAGTAACTCTCCCTTCAAATCTTAAGTTCTAACTTTATTGTGTTATAAAGCATTGGTTTAACATGTAACGTCTCTATGCTTAACTCGTTTTCTTTGAAACTATCTAAAGAATTAGGGTTTCAGTAAATTAAATTTTAGGGGATACTCAAATAGTGGTTGAATTTCTTATTACATGTTTGCGAATAATACATTGTATTAACCTTAACCAAATGCAATGAAACCTAACTTAGCCTAAACCTAAACTAGTCTTAACCTAACGCAACCATGGGCAGAGAGTAGACGATAGCACTAATTACGTAGTGGTTTTGAAGTGAAAACCTCCAGGGTACCAATGGCAGAGAAAATAGGAGGTGCACGGAAATAATAGGAGTGAGGCATAAAGAAAGAGAGAGAGAGAGAGAGAGAGAGAGAGAGAGAGAGAGAGAGAGAGAGAGAGAGAGAGAGAGAGAGAGAGAGAGAGAGAGAGAGAGAGTGTGTGTGTGTGTGTGTGTGTGTGTGTGTGTGTGTGTGTGTGTGTGTGTGTGTGAGTGTGAGTGTGAGTGTGGGTGTGGGTGTGGGTGTGGGTGTGTGTGTGTGTGTGGGTGTGGGGGGGGGGGTAAGAGCAGGCAGACTCAACAAGGTGCTCACAACACGACCACCTAACTATGGCTACTCAGGTCCAGCATATAACATACATCTCACCCAAAATTAGAAGCCAATTTATAATTTAAAACACGCATTTGTGACCTTTAAGACTAGCAGTATGTCATGAGGAAGCGGCTCCAATTAGGTTGAATCAAACACCTGCAGAATACGTCTTGCTCGATACTAGCTTGCGTTTACCCACTTTAAAAGTGGGAGAGTTAAATATGGAAAATATATATAACTTGCCTTGCATGAACCTTCTGGCGAGCACATGTTAAACAAAGTAGCCTACAGCGCGGGAGGTGGCGCGGGGAGGTGGCGCGGGGAGGTGGCGCGGGGAGGTGGCGCGGAAGTCTGTTTACAGGTGAAGGGAGCCTGGCGTGTAGCCTGAACGGCTGGGGTAATATATGGACGCTGGTAATACTTGTAAACCAAAACATTACATTACTAATTGTAAACCAACTATCGTTCGAGTCCTCCGCTACAACACTGATGCTCTCTCAACTAATCTCTCGCATTGTCTATGTTATCCTCAGCAACGTTACAAATGCAACCTATTAAGTAACGGTTCAAATATATATGTTTTCTTTGCATCGGACTTGAAAAGGTAGAGTTGGTTGAATAGGTCCGGACGTTCTGGCCAGGATAAAAGGTCGGGGGTTTTACGGAGCGGCTGATCAAGAGAAGGCCTTCCCTTCATACTGGCCACAACCTCCACCGTATGACACACTGGTCACAACCTCCACCGTATGACATACTGGTCACAACCTCCACCGTATGACACACTGGCCACAACCTCCACCGTATGACACACTGGTCACAACCTCCACCGTATGACATACTGGTCACAACCTCCACCGTATGACACACTGGCCACAACCTCCACCGTATGACACACTGGTCACAACCTCCACCGTATGACACACTGGCCACAACCTCCACCGTATGACACACTGGTCACAACCTCCACCGTATGACATACTGGCCACAACCTCCACCGTATGACATACTGGTCACAACCTCCACCGTATGACATACTGGCCACAACCTCCACCGTATGACATACTGGTCACAACCTCCACCGTATGACATACTGGCCACAACCTCCACCGTATGACATACTGGCCACAACCTCCACCGTATGACATACTGGTCACAACCTCCACCGTATGACATACTGGCCACAACCTCCACCGTATGACATACTGGCCACAACCTCCACCGTATGACATACTGGTCACAACCTCCACCACATGACATAATAGCCATAACCAAAATAGATCTCACACAACTTACAAAATGTGTGGAAAGTAATTTCAGAACTCTAATAAAGAACGAGACCTGGGGGGGGTGGTTTTGGATAGTAAACTGACGCCAGAGGAACACAAAGAACACTGAGAGGAGCGTGTGTGTCGCTTTCCAACTTCAGACTTTCTTTTAATTATATGGACGGTGAAATACTAAAGAAACTGTTCATGACTTTTGTGATGCCAAAACTGGAATATGCAGCAGTTGTATGGTGACCAAATCTCAAGAAGTACACAAATAAACCGGAAAAGGTGCAACGGCATGGTACAAAATGGCAACGGCATGGTACAAAATGGCAACGGCATGGTACAAAATGGCAACGGCATGGTACAAAATGGCAACGGCATGGTACAAAATGGCAACGGCATGGTACAAAATGGCAACGGCATGGTACAAAATGGCTTCTGGAACTGAAACACAAGAGTTACGAGGTGAGACTAGAGATATTAAACATGGCAAAACTTGAAAATAGAATAAAAAGAGGTGATATGATCACCCCTTACTAAATACTAACAGGAATCGACTAAATTGACAAGAGGCATTCCTGAAACCAGCAACTTCACGAACAAGCGGACACAGATTCAAGTTAAGAAAACAGAGGTGCCGAAAAAATATTAGAAAATGTTATATTGCAAACAGAGTGGTAGACGGTTGGAACAAAATAAGTGAAGGTGGTGGAGGTCAAAACCGTCAGTAATTCCAAAGCGTTATGCGACAAAGAGTACTGGGAAGACGAGACACCACAAGCGTAGCTCTCATCTTGTAACTACACATAGGTAATTACACACACACAGCTACCAGCTACAGGGTAGCTGAGTGGACAGCGCGCGGAACTCGTAATCCTGTGGCCCGGGTACGATTCCCGGCGCCGGCGAGCAACAATGGGCAGTATTCACCCAATATTCTATTTACTGCTAGGTGAATAATATTCACCTAGCAGTAAATAGG
>NC_091215.1:21577215-21632215 GCF_040958095.1 Procambarus clarkii | reverse complement strand
ACAAGCATTTTCTGTTCAGTCCAGATGTTGTTCTTCACTTGGGAAGTTGATAAATTAACTCTACAAAGTTCATTTCACAATTGTATTATGTGATAAAATTATGTATTATGTGGCTTGGCGATCAAAGGTGCATTTCGTCGACCCTTGGCAACATTATTAAAGGCATAGTACTAGTCAATACAATTGATTGATTGATGAAGATTAAGCCACAGAAGAGGTGGCATGGGCATGAGTAGCCCGCCAGGATTCAATTTTAGAGCAGCACCACTGATCGTCTATAGAGAATGGTCAGTCTCGGTGCTTATTAAGTAAGCTCCACGACTGACCAATCCCCGACAACACTCGTGGATCCATTTGGGTACAGTTTTCCATCACATTCTGGCACAAGCGCGGGCCGCGCTGAGTCTGCACATGTGAGAACGGCTGCAGAAACACGCAAGCCACAGATCACTAAGAACTCTAAACGACCCGACCAGGATTCGAACCTATGACGTTCAGGATCACCCCCAAACGTACACAGTACCGTGACCACCGCACCATTGACTGCCTATAAGGGGGTGATCCTGAACGTCATGGGTTCGAATCCTGGTCAGGTCATTTAGAATTCTTAGTGATTTATGTCTTGCATGTTCCTGCAGCCTCTCTCTCTCTCTCTCATATATATATATATATATATATATATATATATATATATATATATATTGTGACGATAATCTCCTTCAAGAGATTGAGCCTGCTCTTCCCTCCAAAATTACGTCTTCACAACTATATAAAAGACTATGGAAGAAATGTCCAACAACGACAACAAACACCAGCAAGGCTTGCCAGGGTGAGCAGAAACGTATGCAACCAGCCACCTGTTCGAACTCCAACCACCAAACTACCCGTTGATCGCTACGGCTCCGCTGATTGGTCGCCGGTCTGGCTGCACCTGCACTCGCCCCCAATACTACCTGATGTCTGGGGTCACCCCAACATCAGTCCTCAGAATGTTCCGTGCTTTCGTAGCCAGCACTCCTCCCAGCTAGACGTTAGCGTGTACTGAGAGAGGTGGTGGCTTTAAGCCAATATTCCAGCACCTCCCACTTACCTTTTGTGTTGCACTTCTTGTTATTTTGACTTAACGTAACTTTTCATTGTGTCATTTAAGTATTCTTATTATTTTGATTCATTGATTTTATTATAAGAATTTGTTTGTGCATTATTTTCATGTTTTGATTTATTTAACGTAATTAAAATTTCATTGTTAAAGTTTACTTGTGTTTTGTGTGTCTTCTCCTTACCTTACCACAGACGAAGTTCCAGTTTTTTCTATTTTTTTTTATAACTATGTGACGAGGCCATACCCCTAGCCTTAAACAGCCGAACACCAACGCGTTACCGTCACAAGTTATATGGGGGCCCTGTCCTAGGAGCTTCACTCAGGTACTGGTGATAAGTGGTAATTTATGGTAAGCGTATTTAACTTTGTTAACGTAGCTTTACTATTTTTCATTCAATTTCATTTTTTATAAGGTGCGGTGTATTGTGCATTACGAGAGTAACATATAGTGAAGGTGAGACAACTTTGGATTACGTGGTGACTGTAGGCCTCAGTCATACTCTTAATTGGTCATCTCTCCCTCCATGTTATTACTCGTATTTACCATCTATGTCCCTTGAATATTTCTCATTCTGACAGATCATCATATTGGTACCCTGGTACTGTGGTCTGCCCCGGGTCAAGAGTACCCAATCTTCTGCAATCTGACTGTAGGAGGACAAAGAGGGCCATAGTTCCTCTAGCTCGAACTTTAGTTGCTGAATTGGGACCTCAGCAGCAGTTCTCGTCACCAGTTGACACCTCGCACCCCTACACGTCAGTCAGAGATGATGATACATACAACGGTAGGGAATTAGCTTATTTTTTCAGAGCACAAAAGTTCGCTAATTCTGTAAGTATCATATTAAATTAAGTAGGAAAAACTTGCTTTATGTCCTATAGAGACTTGGCAAGGTATGCCTACATCCTTGGACTACCAATTTTACTTTTGAAGCATTTAACTGTTTCATTTGTTTTCGAAACTTTGTTTCATTTGTTAGTAGGATTTTCTTGCCCTTATTCTCTTACATGAGTACCGGGTACAAGATTTCCTGCGCCCTTGATTTAATTTAATCATTTAATATCTTTCACTTAACGTTAATTGTTAAAGATCACACAGGATAGGTACCAGTTGCCACGTTGTCCTGTTTCTGACATTTCATTATTGAACATTCGTGTACCTTTATTTGCTAATTTCACCATGTTTCGTCTCCAAACTTTCCGTGCAAATCCAGCAGGTGAAATAGGAACTTTAAGTCGTGCCAAGAGGACTGAACTACAAACTCTTGCACATGAGTATCAACTAGAAGTTCCCTATCAAGCCAACAAAAATGACCTACACAACCTGTTGCTGGATTACTATTTAGAGCAAGGTAAGATAGACTCTGAAACTCATGAAACTTACTATATTGCAGATAAAACTGACTTGGCAACGATGAAACTTAAACTAGAGCTGGCTAAGATTGAACGTGAGCAGCAAAAGGAAGCCCGCGAACAGCAAAGGGAAGCCCTCGAACAACAAGAACGAGCTGCTGCCATACGAAGAGAAGAACGAGAACGTGAAGCTGCTTTGAGGAGAGAAGAACACGAACGAGGACTCGCCCTCCAAGAACGTGAGGTTGCACTACTCCAGGAGCGGGAACGAGTACAGCTTGAAACCAAACGACGCGAGTTGGAGATGCAACGCGAACATGACAAGCAACAAGCGACTCTGGCTCTAGAGTGTCGTCAACGTGAAATCGCCTTGGAAACTTCCCACTTCACTCAACGCCAACAAGCTACTGCCAATCTTCCCGTCAGTTTTAATATATCACATGCAAGTAAGTTAATGCCATCCTTTGTAGAAGCAGAAGTTGATGTTTTTTTCACCACCTTTGAAACCCTTGCTAATCAACTCAGTTGGCCTGTCGACCAATGGGCCACACTTCTCAGAGTCCATCTTACAGGTAGAGCTGCAGTCACACTCAGTACTTTGGCGTCTGAGAATGACTACTACACTCTGAAACAAGCAGTGTTGGACGCCTACCTCCTCTCTACTGAAAGTTATAGAAGGAAATTCCGTGACCACCTGAAGGCAAGTACCACTACCTTCCTCGAGTTTGCTAACACGAAACGGAGGTATTTCATGAAATGGCTGGAAGCAGCACATGTCTCTACTTTTACAGAACTCGTCAACCTGATGCTTGTTGAAGAATTCTTGAGACGTGTGCCGCCTCCTGTCCGCCTCTACTTAGCAGATAAAGAAGAAACCGACTACCTGAAGTGTGCTAAGTCGGCTGACACTTACAGCCTCGTCCACCGGCTGACACCTGAACCATCCTCCAGTAAGAAGTCGTGGTACAGTTACGAGAAGGTGAGCCCCGATCAAGCTGGTTCACAACTGTACTGCAAGTATTGTAGACTCTATGGACATACCATAGACAAGTGTGGTAAGTCTCAATACAAGGGAACCACTGACCAACAACGACCCAAACCAACTCCTCCTAAGTCCGGTAAGCCTGTGATGAATGTTGGTGTTGATGTTAATGATCTTTCTCTTTTCAGTAACCACCTGTATACTGGAACTGTCTCTGCCAACGGTTCAAATCCGGAGGGACGTTTCAAATTGAAGATCTTGAGGGACACAGCGGCTCTACAATCGATCATCTTGAAGTCGGCTGTGCCCAACATAGTCTACACCGGGGAAACAGTCTTCATCACTGACCTCACTGCTACCACTCCATACCCTCTCGCCAGAGTCCACCTGGATTGTCCCTACGTGAACGGGGAAGTCCAAGTCGCCGTCAGGGAAAAGCCTTTTCCCATGCCTGGAGTGCAACTTCTCCTAGGCAACGACTTGGCAGAAGACCTGCAACCGACCAACCTGATCGTCATGGACAAACCCCAGGTGTGTAACTCTGTGCCAAGTAATCCTATTCTCGAGTATGTTCCAGCAGAGGTTCAAGAGAGTGATGAAGTTTCTCCTCCGGTTCTCGTGACCACCCGTGCACAAGCCGCACGTCCACAGCCAGCTGACTCTACTGCCACCGCTGTCCCTCAAGACCCTCAGAAACTACCCCCGCATCTGACCAAGTTGGAGTTCCGTAAGTTGCAGAGGGAAGATCTTACTTTAACACCATTGTTTTTCCAGGCTGAGACTCAACCCGACAGTATTCCTGGGTTCTTCCTAGAGAACGACTTGCTCTACCGCAGATATAGACCCAGTAAACTGAAGGAGGACGACGATTGGGCCAACATCGAACAACTTGTGATTCCCACCAGCCTGCGGCCCACTATTCTACACCTGGCCCACGGAGCATTCTCCCACTACGGCTTCAACAAGACTTACCATGGGATTCGTCAAGACTACTACTGGCCAGGTATGGTAAACAACGTCAAACAGTACGTAAAACAGTGTCATACATGTCAGATGGCAGGCAAACCGAACGTCTCCATTCCCAGAGCACCACTGATTCCCATACAGGTGCCTGCGGAACCTTTCCACAGACTCATAATAGACTGTGTTGGTCCTTTACCTCGGACCAGTTCAGGTAACGCCTACATCCTAACCATCCTGTGTCCTACCACCAGATTTCCCATAGCAGTTCCAGTGAAGAACATCACGGCTGCTACGGTTATCAAACATCTATTGAAGATCTTCACTCAATACGGATTTCCCAGGGAGATTCAAAGTGACTGTGGCACCAACTTCACCAGTGATCTCTTCAAAAGGACACTGGAGGAGTTCAACATCAAACAGGTATTGTCCAGCCCCTATCATCCTGCTTCACAGGGTTCTCTTGAACGTAGTCATCAGACCATCAAAGCACTCTTGAAAAAGTTTTGTAGTGAAACCTCAAAGGATTGGGATAAGCAGATTGACCTAATAATGTGTATTTTCAGAAGTCTCCCCAATGAGTCCCTAGGAGTATCTCCTTATGAGATGCTCTACGGCCGTAAGTGCCGTACTCCCCTTAAGGCTTTCAAAGACTCTCTCAGAGATGCCACCTTCAGTGAGCATCAGAATGTGCCCCAGTTTCTTCAAAACCTTCAGCACATTCTAGAGAGAGTCCACCGCTTTGCCCATGATAATCTATTGAAAGCCCAGGTGAGAATGAAGACTCATTACGACCAGACCAGCAAAGTAAGAAAATTCAAGCCGGGAGACTTCGTCCTTGCTTATTTCCCTATCCCAGGTTCACCTTTACAAAACAGATTTTCAGGACCCTACTGCGTCAAAGAGTGCAGGAATAATAATAATTATGTGATAGAGACTCCAGATAGGCGGCGGAAGACCCAGCTGTGCCACGTCAACCTCCTGAAGCAATATAATGGTACTCCTCCCACTGTCTTGATTAATTGTTCTACCTTCACAGAACCCTACATCCACAGTGAGACCATCCCGGCTTCTTCTCCCGAAAGCACTGACAAGGAGTCGGCGCTTTCTAATTCCAAAATCCTTAATGATCTTCCCAAATGCTTTCAGGATAATAATCGTGCTCCTATGCCCTCTTCTAATTCCACTCTCACCTCGTCAGATAAGCCCTTCATCCTCCATGTCGACGCCAATGGTACCGACGTGGGTGGTGTCGTGATGCAGCAACGAGGCGAGAAGAATACACCTGTCAGCGACTACTGCTACAAGGATCTACGGAACAATTGGCAAGGAGCTACTCTTCCTCATCCTGAAGCTTCAGCACTTCACTCCACACCTGAAAAGTGCTCGGTCCACCATCAATACGGACCACACCACCCTACACCTCCTGCAGCACGCCCACTTCTCATCTCAACGTCTTCTACTATGGGCTTGCTACCTGCAGAAATTCAACCTGGAGACACGCTATACCAAGAGTCTGACAACATCTTAGCCCATGATCTCTCCAGAGTTTATGAAGTAGAAGCAACTCCATCCATTACTCCACCACATAACGACGTACTTCTTCCAGAACCGCAGGCTTCGGGGGAGAGTTGTGACGATAATCTCCTTCAAGAGATTGAGCCTGCTCTTCCCTCCAAAATTACGTCTTCACAACTATATAAAAGACTATGGAAGAAATGTCCAACAACGACAACAAACACCAGCAAGGCTTGCCAGGGTGAGCAGAAACGTATGCAACCAGCCACCTGTTCGAACTCCAACCACCAAACTACCCGTTGATCGCTACGGCTCCGCTGATTGGTCGCCGGTCTGGCTGCACCTGCACTCGCCCCCAATACTACCTGATGTCTGGGGTCACCCCAACATCAGTCCTCAGAATGTTCCGTGCTTTCGTAGCCAGCACTCCTCCCAGCTAGACGTTAGCGTGTACTGAGAGAGGTGGTGGCTTTAAGCCAATATTCCAGCACCTCCCACTTACCTTTTGTGTTGCACTTCTTGTTATTTTGACTTAACGTAACTTTTCATTGTGTCATTTAAGTATTCTTATTATTTTGATTCATTGATTTTATTATAAGAATTTGTTTGTGCATTATTTTCATGTTTTGATTTATTTAACGTCATTAAAATTTCATTGTTAAAGTTTACTTGTGTTTTGTGTGTCTTCTCCTTACCTTACCACAGACGAAGTTCCAGTTTTTTCTATTTTTTTTTATAACTATGTGACGAGGCCATACCCCTAGCCTTAAACAGCCGAACACCAACGCGTTACCGTCACAATATATATATATATAAACACCAGAAGGGGTACCTGGCGGTGCCTGGGGTAATCATCCTCCCCCCCCCACCCCTATTCCACTTCTTCTTCCCCCATTTTCCCTACCACTCCCCCACTCCCATCCCCTCGTCCTCCTCCGCTTCCCGTCTCTCTTCCTTTTCTCAGAAAATGTATTATTACAAAGCACTGAAAAATTCACGGGGAAACACACCAAATATTTCACACTTGACTCCATGAAACTCGCTTGAGGTTGTCTTATAACTGTTTGGGAGAGAGAGAGAGAGAGAGAGAGAGAGAGAGAGAGAGAGAGAGAGAGAGAGAGAGAGAGAGAGAGAGAGAGAGAGAGAGAGAGAGAGAGAGAGAGAGAGAATTCGAGTTCAAACTCACTCATAATATTCACAATAAATCATCACACAATCTTCTCGCAATTTTGATTTAAAAATCTACAATTAATTATACGAATATAAACATTTACTTATCAATGAACGCACACACACACACACACACACATCAGCAGGCAGCAGCAGCTTACTGGCATATATCATACATATTCCTAAACGACTCATGTATCCTCCTCTCAGCTCTACATAGTCGCCTGCCAGCTTCAGCGATGAATAACCATTGAATTTCCTTTACACGGTTGCCAGGGGCTTCATCACAACCAGCATTCATTGCCTTGCTTTTCATCCCGCGTGGAGCAGCATTGTGTTCGTAAATCAATCACGCCAAAGCATGCTTTTCGTAATAATGGAATTGGCAAATTAAATTCTCGGTGAACAGCAACTTTGGACTTCCAAAATAATGAATATATTCATTATTTTGGAAGCCTATATATATATATATATATATATATATATATATATATATATATATATATATATATATATATATATATATATGTCGTACCTAATAGCCAGAACGCACTTCTCAGCCTACTATTCAAGGCCCGATTTGCCTAATAAGCCAAGTTTTCATGAATTAATGTTTTTTCGTCTACCTAACCTACCTAACCTAACCTAACCTAGCTTTTTTTGGCTACCTAACCTAACCTTACCTATAAATATAGGTTAGGTTAGGTTAGGTAGGGTTGGTTAGGTTCGGTCATATATCTCCGTTAATTTTAACTCCAATAAAAAAAAATTGACCTCATACATAGAGAAAAGGGTTGCTTTATCATTTCCTAAGAAAAAAATTATAGTAAATATATTAATTCAGGAAAACTTGGCTTATTAGGCAAATCGGGCCTTGAATAGTAGGCTGAGAAGTGAGTTCTGGCTACTAGGTACGACATATATATATATATATATATATATATATATATATATATATATATATATATATATATATATATATATATATATATATATATATATATTAATATTATTAAATATGACCGAAAAAGTAAGATTAATAATTCTAACACGAATTTTCTCAATCTTTCGTACATTTCTTTTCACTGTTGGAGGTAATTCAAAAATCATTTCTCCAAAATTCATTTTTATTTCTAGTCTGACGCGACACGAGCGCGTTTCGTAAAACTTATTACATTTTCAAAGACTTTAGTTTACAAATACACAACTGAATAGAACTTACACATCTCCGATTTTGTTTATATCTACATTTGAGTGAGGTGGATGGGGTGAGGTGGCATTAATAGGGTATTAATTTCATCAACACAAGACAGAACAAGAGGTGGCATTAATAGGGTATTAATTTCATCAACACAAGACAGAACACGAAACAATGGGTATTGAAATGGAAGTGATTGTAGAAAGCCTATTGGTCCATATTTCTTGATGCTTCTATATTGCAGCGGAGTCTTGAGGTGGGTAGAATATAGTTGTGCATTAATTGGCTGTTGATTGCTGGTGTTGACTTCTTAATGTGTAGTGCCTCGCAAACGTCAAGCCGCCTGCTATCGCTGTATCTATCGATGATTTCTGTGTTGTTTACTAGGATTTCTCTGGCGATGGTTTGGGTGTGGGAAGAGATTATATGTTCCTTAATGGAGCCCTGTTGCTTATGCATCGTTAAACGCCTAGAAAGAGATGTTGTTGTCTTGCCTATATACTGGGTTTTTTGGAGCTTACAGTCCCCAAGTGGGCATTTGAAGGCATAGACGACGTTGGTCTCTTTTAAAGCGTTCTGCTTTGTGTCTGGAGAGTTTCTCATGAGTAGGCTGGCCGTTTTTCTGGTTTTATAGTAAATCGTCAGTTGTATCCTCTGATTTTTGTCTGTAGGGATAACGTTTCTATTAACAATATCTTTCAGGACCCTTTCCTCCGTTTTATGAGCTGTGGAAAAGAAGTTCCTGTAAAATAGTCTAATAGGGGGTATAGGTGTTGTGTTAGTTGTCTCTTCAGAGGTTGCATGGCGTTTCACTTTCCTTCTTATGATGTCTTCGACGAAACCATTCCAGAAGCCGTTGTTGACTAGGACCTGCCTAGGTCCTAGTCAACAACGGCTTCTCCAATGGTTTCGTCGAAGACATCATAAGAAGGAAAGTGAAAAGCCATGCAACCTCTGAAGAGACAACTAACACAACACCTATACCCCCTATTAGACTATTTTACAGGAACTTCTTTTCCACAGCTCATAAAACGGAGGAAAGGGTCCTGAAAGATATTGTTAATAGAAACGTTATCCCTACAGACAAAAATCAGAGGATACAACTGACGATTTACTATAAAACCAGAAAAACGGCCAGCCTACTCATGAGAAACTCTCCAGACACAAAGCAGAACGCTTTAAAAGAGACCAACGTCGTCTATGCCTTCAAATGCCCACTTGGGGACTGTAAGCTCCAAAAAACCCAGTATATAGGCAAGACAACAACATCTCTTTCTAGGCGTTTAACGATGCATAAGCAACAGGGCTCCATTAAGGAACATATAATCTCTTCCCACAACCAAACCATCGCCAGAGAAATCCTAGTAAACAACACAGAAATCATCGATAGATACAGCGATAGCAGGCGGCTTGACGTTTGCGAGGCACTACACATTAAGAAGTCAACACCAGCAATCAACAGCCAATTAATGCACAACTATATTCTACCCACCTCAAGACTCCGCTGCAATATAGAAGCATCAAGAAATATGGACCAATAGGCTTTCTACAATCACTTCCATTTCAATACCCATTGTTTCGTGTTCTGTCGATTGATTGATTGATGATTGATGAAGATTAAGCCACCCAAAAGGTGGCACGGGCATGAATAGCCCGTAAGTGGTGGCCCTTTTGAGCCATTACCAGTATCAAGAGCTGATACTGGAGATCTGTGGAGGTGCGAATGCACCCTGCATGACGGGAGATGTCTCCCGTGAACACTGCTAACGATTGATTGATGAGGATTAAGCCACCCAAAAGGTGGCACGGGCATGAATAGCCCGTAAGTGGAGGCCCTTTTGAGCCATTACCAGTATCAATAGATGATACTGGAGATCTGTGGAGGCGCGACTGCACCCTGCGTGACGGGAGATGTCTCCCGGACCAAGTGGTGACCAGATGGTGCGTGTTCTGTCTTGTGTTGATGAAATTAATACCCTATTAAATACCACCTCACCCCATCCACCTCACTCAAATGTAGATATAAACAAATCGGAGATGTGTAAGTTCTATTCTGTTGTGTATGTGTAAAGTCTTTGAAAATGTAATAAGTTTTACGAAACGCGCTCAAGTGTCGCGTCAGGCTAGAAATAAAAATGAATTTTGGAGAATTGATTTTTGAATTACCTCCAACAGTGAAAAGAAATGTACGAAAGATAGAGAAAATTCGTGTTAAAATTATTAATCTTACTTTTTCGGTCATATTTAATAATATATGTCTACAGGAAAGACTGCTACCAAAATATACTAATATATATATATATATATATATATATATATATATATATATATATATATATATATATATATATTCGGACTTCAAGATTACTTATGCATATTAAGACTTCGAGATGTATATTATGCATATATATATAAAGATTACATATGCATATATTAAGACAACATAATAGTCATATATTAAGAGCAATATAATAAATACATACCTTAAGATCAAGATAATATATGCATATATTAAGACGAACATAATATATTCCCATATTCAGACCAAGATAATATATGCACACAATCAGTCCAAATCAAAACAATAACAATGAAGGGAGAGCGGGAAGCGTGCGGACAGCAGTGAGGACACTCCGACTTTAACACTCAACAGGGTGGAGGACCCCGTCACAGGAGCCAGGACCCCCCCACACACACACGCACACGAGCATACACGCACACGAGCACACACACACACAAATACAGTACCTTGGATACAGTACCAAAAAGAGACTAGTGAAAAAGCTAGAGATGCAGGCAGGAGTGAAAGGGAAGGTACTCCGTTGGATAAGGGAGTACCTAAGTAACAGAAGACTGCGAGTCACTGTGAGGGGTGAGGCCTAAGACTGGCGGGACGTCACCAGTGGAGTCCCGCAGGGTCCAGTCCTTGGACCTATACCGTTTCTAATATATGTAAATGATCTCCCCGAGGGTATAGAATCGTTCCTCTCACTGTTTGCTGATGATGCAAAAATTATGAGGAGGATTAAAACAGAGGATGATAGTAGGAGGCTACAAGATGACCTAGACAGACTGAATGACTGATCCAACAAATGGGTATTAAAGTTCAACCCGAGTAAATGCAAGATCATGAAATTAGGCGATAGAAACAAGAGGCCAGACACAGGATACCGATTGGAAAATGAAGTACTCCATGAAACGGACAGAGAGAAAGATCTAGGAGTTGATATCACACCAAACCTGTCTCCTGAAGCCCACATAAAAGAATTCGACGCAGTCTAACATCAGAACAGTCTTCAGGAACCTGTGTAAGGAATCATTCAGAACCTTGTACACAGAATATGTAAGACCAATCCTGGAGTATGCGGCCCCAGCATGGAGCCCGTACCTTGTCAAGCACACGACGAAGCTGGAAAAAATTCAAAGGTATGCCACTAGGCTAGTTCCAGAACTAAGAGGCATGAGTTACGAGGAAAGGCTACGTGAGATGCACCTCACGACACTGGAAGACAGAAGAGTGAGGGACACATGATCACTACCTTTAAAATTCTCAGAGGAATTGACAGGGTAGACAAAGATAAACTGTTTAACACGGGTGGTATGTGAACACGGGGACACAGGTGGAAACTGACTACCCAAATGAGCCACAGAGACGTAAGAAAGAACTTTTTCAGTGTCAGAGTAGTTGACAGGTGGAATGCATTAGGCATCGATGTGGTGGAGGCTGACTCCATACATAGTTTTAAATGTAGATATAACAGAGCTCAGTAGGCTCAGGAATCTGTACATCAGTTGATTGACAGTTGAGAGGCCGAACCAAAGAGTCAGAGCTCAACCCCCGCAAGCACAACTAAGTATACACACACACACACACGTTGATGAGGATATTATGAGGTATACCTCCACAGCCCGGGTTGTGAGGAGGAGCTCAGGGCGAGAGTGGTGAGGTTGTGAAGAAATATTGACAGACAGGCGAGCCCGTCCACCGAGATCTGCCATTACGTATAAACCTCCAGAAACGTACATACCCATGCAACCCACCTAACCTATCACTCCCAGGCAAAGAAATATTCCAGATATTTTAGATACATTTCTGTTCGTAGTAGGCAGCATGTATGGCATTGTTTATACGTACTAAAAGCGACCTATTATAGTTGCGAGGACGGATTTTGTCTGACGAGGGTGAAACTAAACTGAATAACGGCACATATTAACATTGTAGACGTCAAATGGTGAGTGACATGAAGTAATCTACAGCGGTAATCACCTAATACATAACTATATATCAACATGAGTATGTGGGTACATATTGCCAGGGTACATATACATATTGCTGTAGGTACACACTACCAGGGTGTGGCTGTAGGTACACACTACCAGGGTGTGGCTGTAGGTACACACTACCAGGGTGTGGCTGTGGGTACACACTACCAGGGTGTGGCTGTAGGTACACACTACCAGGGTGTGGCTGTAGGTACACACTACCAGGGTGTGGCTGTAGGTACACACTACCAGGGTGTGGCTGTAGGTTCACACTACCAGGGTGTGGCTGTAGGTACACAGTACCAGGGTGTGGCTGTAGGTACACACTACCAGGGTGGTGGTACACACTACCAGGGTGTGGCTGTAGGTACACACTACCAGGGTGTGGCTGTAGGTACACACTACCAGGGTGTGGCTGTAGGTACACACTACCAGGGTGTGGCTGTAGGTACACACTACCAGGGTGTGGCTGTGGGTACACACTACCAGGGTGTGGCTGTGGGTACACACTACCAGGGTGTGGCTGTGGGTACACACTACCAGGGTGTGGCTGTGGGTACACACTACCAGGGTGTGGCTGTAGGTACACACTACCAGGGTGTGGCTGTAGGTACACACTACCAGGGTGTGGCTGTAGGTACACACTACCAGGGTGTGGCTGTAGGTACACACTACCAGGGTGTGGCTGTAGGTACACACTACCAGGGTGTGGCTGTAGGTACACACTACCAGGGTGTGGCTGTAGGTACACACTACCAGGGTGTGGCTGTAGGTACACACTACCAGGGTGTGGCTGTAGGTACACACTACCAGGGTGTGGCTGTAGGTACACACTACCAGGGTGTGGCTGTAGGTACACACTACCAGGGTGTGGCTGTAGGGTACACACTACCAGGGTGTGGCTGTGGGTACACACTACCAGGGTGTGGCTGTGGGTACACACTACCAGGGTGTGGCTGTGGGTACACACTACCAGGGTGTGGCTGTGGGTACACACTACCAGGGTGTGGCTGTGGGTACACACTACCAGGGTGTGGCTGTAGGTACACACTACCAGGGTGTGGCTGTAGGTACACACTACCAGGGTGTGGCTGTAGGTACACCCTACCAGGGTGTGGCTGTAGGTACACACAACCAGGGTGTGGCTGTAGGTACACACTACCAGGGTGTGGCTGTAGGTACACACACCAGGGTGTGGCTGTAGGTACACACTACCAGGGTGTGGCTGTAGGTACACACTACCAGGGTGTGGCTGTAGGTACACACTACCAGGGTGTGGCTGTAGGTACACACTACCAGGGTGTGGCTGTAGGTACACACTACCAGGGTGTGGCTGTAGGTACACACTACCAGGGTGTGGCTGTAGGTACACACTACCAGGGTGTGGCTGTAGGTACACACTACCAGGGTGTGGCTGTAGGTACACACTACCAGGGTGTGGCTGTAGGTACACACTACCAGGGTGTGGCTGTAGGTACACACTACCAGGGTGTGGCTGTAGGTACACACTACCAGGGTGTGGCTGTAGGTACACACTACCAGGGTGTGAAGGTGGATGTATTACGTGAAAAAAATGAGGTTTAAAGCTTTAGCATTTCGGGCAAGTATTAAATTAGCACAGAATTTCCAGCTAATTTAACACATGCAGGTGAACCCAGTCGCCTTTGGATACAAACAAAAACGTGTTTGTGTATACTTGTGTATACCAAATGACGGGTATACACAGACAGAATTTGTATTCACCTAATTTATTAATATTAAGTGGTGATAATTAGAAATTATATTGATGTAGTTCTATTTGTAGACTGTAAAGGATGAAGTGGATTACTATAGTGATGAAATTACAGACTTCATTGTTCTACCTCTGTATGAAGTGACTTGTATAAACTCATCAGAAAGTTATTATATATATATATATATATATATATATATATATATATATATATATATATATATATATATAAAATGTTGTACCTAGTAGCAAGAACGTCGTACTCGGCTTACTATGCAAGGCCCAATTTGCCTAATATGCCAAGTTTTCCTGAATTTCAATATTTTTCTAATATTTTTCTTATGAAATGATAAAACTATCAATTTCATTATGTATGACTTAATTTTTTTTAATTTCTAGTTACAACTAACGGAGATATATGACCGAACCTAACCTCCATACATAGCTATAGGAGGTACGGTAACCTAACCTAACCTATCTTAACCTAACCTAAACTAACATAACTAAATCAATAATTTATGTTCTTAATATAATATAATAAAAATATTTAAAATAAACCAACTGGAAACATTTTATTGAAAATAAAGAAAATCACTCGGCCTATTAGGCAAATCGGGCCTTACATAGTAGGCCGAGAAGTGTGTTCTGGCTCCTAGGTACAACATTATATATATATATATATATATATATATATATATATATATATATATATATATATATATATATATATATATATATATATATTTATTTAATTTTTATTTATTAATTTACGTGCATGGAGTGTTAGCATAAATTCAGTTTGACTGGGAATATCCGAGACAGAGGGTTTTGAGAGAGAGAGAGAGAGAGAGAGAGAGAGAGAGAGAGAGAGAGAGAGAGAGAGAGAGAGAGAGAGAGAGAGAGAGAGAGAGAGAGAGAGAGAGAGAGACAGAGACATATATGAGGAAAGATAAACTGAAACGATACGTGGCCAAAAGTGAGAGACAGAGCCAAAGAGAGAACACAATTTTTACAGAAACGGAGAAGACAGAGATAGAGAAAGGAAACATTCCAAACGCATTTATATTATAAAACTCATGTAAAAAAACAAATAAGTCTATGAATAAAAAATGAGCATCGCACTCGCTTCCCACGAAGGGAGTCTGAGAAGCCATTGCATAACTGGCAAAATATTCCCAACATTAATGAAACTGCTTTTTTTTTTAACTTGAATACATTTTCGATTATATTGTACGGCGGCTCAGTTTTCCTTCAACAGAGTTTTTCTACATTTTTGTAATCAGTAGCAGAGGGAAGTTTTTAAATCCCTTGACAAGGTGACGGATCTTACTTCCATCACAAGTTCTGGTGCTTTTTTGTTGTGAGTGTGCATGTATGCGGCTACATAAGTGATACGTTTATTTTGGTTACTGCTGATGCTACTGGCGGAGACACGCCTACTGCTGTTCCTGCTGCTGCTGTTCCTGCTCTTGCTGCTCCTGCTGCTCCTGCTACTGCTGTTCCTGCTACTGCTGCTCCTGCTGTTCCTGCTACTGCTGCTCCTGCTGTTCCTGCTCGTGCTACTGCTGTTCTGCACTTCCTGATACCACTTCCATGGCTGTTGATACTGCAGGGTAGGAGGTAGTATATGCTTATGGTTGTATATTCATACATTTCCCTCCATACTCCTCATACTTGTCCCGTCATACTCCCCCCCCCCCCCCTCATACATCTCCCCTCCATGCTCCTCATAGTTCTTTCTCCATGCTCCTTCAGTATAATCATCTTTCCTGTACATACTCAGGCACTGCTATCTCCACTCTTCGTCTCCCTCTCTCTCTCCTTTCACTGCTCTCTTCCTCACCTCCCCCCCCCCCCGGTGCCAAGGAGGAAGAGTAAGGGGTGTGAGGAGAGGCAGCAAGTGCTCGAGGGTCGACAATGAGGGCACTTTCCTCATACTTACCCGCCCGCTTACTCAACAACCATCTCCCTTTTTTTCTGATCAACGCGCACACTGGCTTTCAACCCCCCTCCTTTTTTTTTAAATCAACGCTTTCTCATTTTTCATAAATGCTCGCTTTCACGTAAACTAACGCTCTCGTTTGTCGTTTAGTAACGCTCGCTCTCGTTTTTCGTAGATGAACTCTCTCCTTTTCCATATTTTATATAATATATATATTAGTATATTTTGGTAGCAGTCTCTCTTGTAAACATATGTTGTTAAATATGACCGAAAACGTAAGATTAATAATTCTAACGCGAATTTTCTCAATATTTCTTATGTTTCTTTTCAATGTCGATGGTAATTGAAAAATCAGTTCTCCAAAATTCATTTTTATTTCTAGTCTGACGCGACGCTTGAACGCGTTTCGTAATAACTTATTACATTTTCAAAGAGAGAGAATTTACACACACAAGTGTAACCTGTAAATACATCCATACATACATATACTCGCATTTGGGTGAGGTGATTGACTTTTACACAAGCCAGAACACGAACCAATGGATATAAAACATAAGAAAGTAACTGCAGAAGGCCTATTGGCCCATAGCATCACTACTTCCTCTTGATGCTTCTATATTGGTTCGGAGTCTTGAAGTGGGTAGAATATAGTTGTGCATTAATTGGCTGTTGATTACTGGTGTTGACTTTTTGATGTGTAGTGCCTCGCAGATGTCGAGCCGCCTGCTATTGCTGTATCTATCGATGATTTCTGTGTTGTTTGTTAAGACTTCTCTGGTGATCTGGTTGTGGGAAGAACAACAGATTATATGTTGGAACATATAATCTCTTCAGAACAACCAGACCATCACCAGAGAAATCTTAATTAACAAACACAGAAATCATCGATAGATACAGCGATTAAACAGAGGATACAGTTAAGGACCGGCGCCCAGTAAATTCTCCCCAACTAGGATACGAACCCAGGACAAAGCGCTAGCGCACGCCAGGCGAGTATCTTACCACTGCGCCACTGGGAATCTAAAAGAAGCCTCAACACACTCAGGAAGAACAAAGCCACTGTAACTAACGAAGGCGCAGCTATATAAATCAAGGTCACAATAAATATCACACAAAAGCGTATATAACCATGTATAAAACTAATACACCATAACAAGAATAAATCTGTGCAGTATAAAACATTACAAAAGAACCCACCCCCCCTGACGAAGGTGGATAAAGAGAAAACGGCGACATTCCCGGCGCGAGGGGGTCCTTAACAAGTCCCGTGTCGGACCTAAGGAGAATTTACCGACTCTGGTAATACTGTTGCGGGGGAAGTATATTCTGGTTAATCATCGACGGAATTACGTCAACGTGTTCAGGTGGATAAGGGGGCAAGAAGGGAGAGAGAGAGGGAGGCCCGGGAGAAGCTGCGTGGTGGGCTGGTAAGGTGGCTTTGTGAGGGGCAGGGAGAGTGGGAGGCGGCCCGGGAGAGGGGTTAGAAGGGGAGCTGGGGAGATGGTAGTAAGAGGCAAGAACGAGGCACAGAGGGGTGGCAACGAGGAGGGGGTGGCAACGAGAAGGGGGGTGGCAACGGGGAGGGGGGTGGCAACGAGAAGGGGGGTGGCAACGGGGAGGGGGGTGGCAACGAGGAGGGGGGTGGCAACGAGGAGGGGGAGGCAACGAGGAGGGGGTGGCAACGGGGAGGGGGTGGCAACGAGGAGGGGGAGGCAACGAGGAGGGGTGGCAACGGGGAGGGGGGTGGCAACGGGGAGGGGGGAGGCAACGGGGAGGGGGGAGGCAACGGGGAGGGGGGAGGCAACGAGGAGGGGGGAGGCAACGAGGAGGGGGGAGGCAACGAGGAGGGGGGAGGCAACGAGGAGGGGGTGGCAACGAGGAGGGGGTGGCAATGAGGAGGGGGTGGCAATGAGGAGGGGGTGGCAACGAGGAGGGGGTGGCAACGAGAAGGGGAGTGGCAACGGGGAGGGGGTGGCAATGAGGAGGGGGTGGCAATGAGGAGGGGGTGGCAATGAGGAGGGGGTGGCAACGGGGAGGGGGGTGGCAACGAGGAGGGTGTGGCAACGGGGAGGGGGGTGGCAACGAGGAGGGGGGGTGGCAACGGGGAGGGGGGTGGCAACGGGGAGGGGGGTGGCAACGGGGAGGGGGGTGGCAACGGGGAGGGGGAGGAAACCACAACATAGAGTACAGGGGGTGGCATCATGCCGTGCACGGAGTGAACCTGCAATAAAAACCCTCAACAAAATACGACCCCCCACCCCCTCCGGGGTTTATATTCTGATAACGGCAGGATAACCCAGGAAATCAACACACGATATCATAACTACATATACCGAAGCTGTAAAACGGTCTTTATACCGAGCCTGAAACCTTCACTACCGTCCAGGGGTCGACCACCAGCGGGACCGTCCAGGTCGACCACCAGCGGGACCGTCCAGGTCGTCCACCAGTGGGACCGTCCAGGGGGCGACCACCAGCGGGACCGTCCAGGGGTCGACCACCAGCGGGACCGTCCAAGGGTCGACCACCAGCGGGACCGTCCAGGGTTCGACCACCAGCGGGACCGTCCAGGTCGACCACCAGCGGGACCGTCCAGGTCGACCACCAGCGGGACCGTCCAGGTCGACCACCAGCGGGACCGTCCAGGTCGACCACCAGCGGGACCGTCCAGGGGTCGACCACCAGCGGGACCGTCCAGGTCGACCACCAGCGGGACCGTCCAGGGGTCGACCACCAGCGGGACCGTCCAGGGGTCGACCACCAGCGGGACCGTCCAGGGGTCGACCACCAGCGGGACCGTCCAGGTCGACCACCAGCGGGACCGTCCAGGTCGACCACCAGCGGGACCGTCCAGGTCGACCACCAGCGGGACCGTCCAGGTCGACCACCAGCGGGACCGTCCAGGTCGACCACCAGCGGGACCGTCCAGGTCGACCACCAGCGGGACCGTCCAGGTCGACCACCAGCGGGACCGTCTAGGTCGACCACCAGCGGGACCGTCCAGGTCGACCACCAGCGGGACCGTCCAGGGGTCGACCACCAGCGGGACCGTCCAGGTCGATAACCAGCGGGACCGTCCAGGGGTCGACCACCAGCGAGACCGTCCAGGGGTCGACCACCAGCGGGACCGTCCAGGTCGACCACCAGCGGGACCGTCCAGGTCCACCACCAGCGGGACCGTCCAGGTCCACCACCAGCGGGACCGTCCAGGTCCACCACCAGCGGGACCGTCCAGGGGTCGACCACCAGCGGGACCGTCCAGGTCGACCACCAGCGGGACCGTCCAGGTCGACCACCAGCGGGACCGTCCAGGTCCACCACCAGCGGGACCGTCCAGGTCGACCACCAGCGGGACCGTCCAGGTCCACCACCAGCGGGACCGTCCAGGTCGACCACCAGCGGGACCGTCCAGGTCCACCACCAGCGGGACCGTCCAGGGGTCGACCACCAGCGGGACCGTCCAGGGGTCGACCACCAGCGGGACCGTCCAGGTCCACCACCAGCGGGACCGTCCAGGGGTCGACCACCAGCGGGACCGTCCAGGTCCACCACCAGCGGGACCGTCCAGGGGTCGACCACCAGCGGGACCGTCCAGGGGTCCACCACCAGCGGGACCGTCTAGGTCGACCACCAGCGGGACCGTCCAGGGGTCCACCACCAGCGGGACCGTCTAGGTCGACCACCAGCGGGACCGTCCAGGGGTCGACCACCAGCGGGACCGTCTAGGTCGACCACCAGCGGGACCGTCCAGGGGTCGACCACCAGCGGGACCGTCTAGGTCGACCACCAGCGGGACCGTCCAAGAATCGACCACATGGTGGACCGTCCAGGGGTCGACCACCAGCAAAACCGTCCAGGTCGACCACCAGCAAGACCGTCCAGGTCGACCACCAGCAAGACCGTCCAGGTCGACCGCAACAAATATATATACATTATTATTATAAATAAAAAAAAAATAGTCTTTAAATGTTTCGTGTTCAAAAGGTAAACACAAGTTTTATTACCTACTGCGGACATATTTAAAATAGTACAACCTGCCCAATAGCTACTGTAAACATTGTAAAGGTACTATAGCAAAACTCCCAACATATCCAATAACGTCAGCTCTTAAAGGGGATCCGATCCTCCATAACTAGACCTTCATCCTGCAATTTATCGCGAGGGAAAAAATTAACATTAATGCAGAATTCAATTATACGCTCATGTATTTACACGCAGTCAATATAGGCAATCTCTGTGGGAGGTTGGTTCTGGCTCTGTGAGGTCAATGGTGGCCCAGTGTGCCTATCTCTGACCACAGAGGTCAACATTAAACTATGTATAACTGACCGCATCTCTGACCACAGAGGTCAATATTAAAATATGTAAAACTGACCGCATCTCTGACCACAGAGGTCAACATTAAAATATGTATAACTGACCGCATCTCTGACCACAGAGGTCAACATTAAAATATGTAAAACTGACCGCATCTCTGACCACAGAGGTCAACATTAAACTATGTATAACTAGTAGTAGTTATACATAGTTTAAAGTAGTTATGAATGAATGAATACCCTCATCATAACGGAACTGCAAATTACCATTCCATAGACTGTGACTAATTTCCCAACTACTGCCTGGCTTACAGTGATGGTTACTTATGTTGATTGTCTTGATGTAAGATGTTGCATGTTAACTAAGCATGCTTGCTTGGCCTGCAGATATTTGCTTCCATGGTCTATTATGCAACTTTGCCTGACGCTATAATGATGTGTGATGATTGACAAACATAGCTAGTCACTGATAATTTGTTAAGTAATTTGCATGTTGTATCTTTATTCACGAAGTTGAAGTATGCTAATGAGTCCACAGACATACTTTTTTGTTCTATAAATACTAAATGATACTTAATTTTCACATTCTGGTTTAGCAAGTTGCATGCAGGTTGAGGTAATTATTTGAATTAATTACTAATATGAGTAACGTGCAACCAGAGTGAATTATAATAATAATTATTTTGTGTGTGTCGGATATTATTGAGTGGAAATGTAACGGCTAAATTTCAGCCAGTCTAGACCACCAGCTGATGCGATGGTGCCGACCCTAGACCTTCAAACACTGTCCTTAGTGAAGGCAGCCTGTTAAAATAAGCACAATATCTTGAGAATAACTGTTTATATTAATAATGTTACTGTGCACTCTATAATTGCCAGTGACGAGTTCTGAACTTTTGTAAATAGTGTGAGGGAAGTTGTTAATGTCGACTTGGCAATGTGGCTCCAAGAGACAGAGGATGAACCGTTTTAAATCTTCAGTCTGTGTTTGGACACCAAGCAAGTGGGACCTGCTGGCTCGGGGTCCTTGATTCCTATTAAGCACTCCTATATTTTTTGTGTTTAGAAGTGTTTAATGTCAGGCAGTGATTCTCATCTATTGTTGGATCTACCGTGTTAAACTAGGTGAATAATTCATAGTGCAATTATAATTTGTTGCAATAGTATGTGACGATTACTTGCTTTTGGGTTTAAGGTCTGCTGGTGATAAATTTAACTTGAGAATTTAATTAAAGTGAGAATTTAATTTTGTCTCAATTAAAGTCAGTGCTGTATATTAAGTCTCCGGGAGCCTATTGCAAAGCGCTCCTCTATTCTAAAACAGGCTCTTTAATTATTGGATTTCCTAATTTACTAATTGTTTTCTGCACCTGTTCCTCGTGTACACCTGTTGTAAACTGTGATCCAATGTTTCCATCCTCCCTAACCCGAGGAATTTAGGTCATTTAGTTTAGTCCTCTTTTTTTTTCCTTAGCATTGACGGGTGGGGTCAACAGGTTAATATTTCAGGTGAATAAATACATAACTGGCTTACAACAGGTCGTCTTGTAAGACAAATGTAGAGTAAACTATGTAACACTGGTCACATTAAGTCCACAGTAAACTGCATCACTGGTCACAGTAGGTGCACAGTAAACTGCAACACTGGTCACAGTAGGTGCACAGTAAACTGCAACACTGGTCACATTAAGTCCACAGTAAACTGCATCACTGGTCACAGTAGGTGCACAGTAAACTGCAACACTGGTCAGAGTAGGTGCACAGTAAACTGCAACACTGGTCACATTAAGTCCACAGTAAACTGCATCACTGGTCAGAGTAGGTCCACAGTAAACTGCAACACTGGTCACAGTAGGTGCACAGTAAACTGCATCACTGGTCACAGTAGGTGCACAGTAAGCTGCAACACTGGTCACAGTAGGTGCACAGTAAACTGCAACACTGGTCACATTAAGTCCACAGTAAACTGCATCACTGGTCAGAGTAGGTCCACAGTAAACTGCAACACTGGTCACAGTAGGTGCACAGTAAACTGCAACACTGGTCACAGTAGGTGCACAGTAAACTGCAACACTGGTCACAGTAGGTGCACAGTAAACTGCATCACTGGTCAGAGTAGGTGCACAGTAAACTGCAACACTGGTCAGAGTAGGTGCACAGTAAACTGCAACACTGGTCACAGTAGGTGCACAGTAAACTGCATCACTGGTCAGAGTAGGTCCACAGTAAACTGCATCACTGGTCAGAGTAGGTCCACAGTAAACTGCAACACTGGTCACAGTAGGTGCACAGTAAAATGCAACACTGGTCACAGTAGGTGCACAGTAAACTGCAACACTGGTCACAGTAGGTGCACAGTAAACTGCATCACTGGTCAGAGTAGGTGCACAGTAAACGGCAACACTGGTCACAGTAGGCGCACAGTAAACTGCAACACTGGTCACAGTAGGCGCACAGTAAACTGCAACACTGGTCACAGTAGGTGCACAGTAAACTGCATCACTGGTCAGAGTAGGTGCACAGTAAACGGCAACACTGGTCACAGTAGGCGCACAGTAAACTGCAACACTGGTCACAGTAGGTGCACAGTAAACTGCATCACTGGTCAGAGTAGGTCCACAGTAAACTGCATCACTGGTCAGAGTAGGTCCACAGTAAACTGCAACACTGGTCACAGTAGGTGCACAGTAAACTGCATCACTGGTCAGAGTAGGTGCACAGTAAACTGCAACACTGGTCACAGTAGGTGCACAGTAAACTGCATCACTGGTCAGAGTAGGTGCACAGTAAACTGCAACACTGGTCAGAGTAGGTGCACAGTAAACTGCAACACTGGTCACAGTAGGTGCACAGTAAACTGCAACACTGGTCACAGTAGGTGCACAGTAAACTGCAACACTGGTCACAGTAGGTGCACAGTAAACTGCAACACTGGTCACAGTAGGTGCACAGTAAACTGCAACACTGGTCACAGTAGGTGCACAGTAAACTGCAACACTGGTCACAGTAGGTCCACAGTAAACTGCAACACTGGTCACAGTAGGTGCACAGTAAACTGCAACACTGGTCACAGTAGGTGCACAGTAAACTGCAACACTGGTCACAGTAGGTCCACAGTAAACTGCAACACTGGTCACAGTAGGTGCACAGTAAACTGCAACACTGGTCACAGTAGGTCCACAGTAAACTGCAACACTGGTCACAGTAGGTCCACAGTAAACTGCAACACTGGTCACAGTAGGTGCACAGTAAACTGCATCACTGGTCACAGTAGGTCCACAGTAAACTGCATCACTGGTCACAGTAGGTCCACAGTAAACTGCATCACTGGTCAGAGTAGGTCCACAGTAAACTGCATCACTGGTCAGAGTAGGTCCACAGTAAACTGCATCACTGGTCACAGTAGGTCCACAGTAAACTGCAACACTGGTCAGAGTAGGTCCACAGTAAACTGCATCACTGGTCAGAGTAGGTCCACAGTAAACTGCATCACTGGTCAGAGTAGGTGCACAGTAAACTGCATCACTGGTCACAGTAGGTGCACAGTAAACTGCATCACTGGCCACAGTAGGTCACAGTAAACTGCATCACTGGTCACAGTAGGTCCACAGTAAACTGCATCACTGGTCACAGTAGGTCCACAGTAAACTGCATCACTGGCCACAGTAGGTCACAGTAAACTGCATCACTGGTCAGAGTAGGTCCACAGTAAACTGCATCACTGGCCACAGTAGGTCACAGTAAACTGCATCACTGGTCAGAGTAGGTGCACAGTAAACTGCATCACTGGTCTGACATTTACTGTGTCAGTGGTGGTAAAATGAAATAAAATGAAGTTGGAAAACTAACAATTTAGAGACTGTTGTCACGTTTCTTCAAAACATATAACTGAAAACTTTCAACAAATCTGAAAAAACAACTTAACCACAAAGAGAAAAAAACCCACTTAACGTCCCGAAACACAACCCGTCCTCGGACCATGTCCATTCCATCCAGCGGTCGACCCCAAACACGCATTCGTCAATTTTAACATGCTGTTCGTTCAAAATAGGAACTCTCAAATACCAATTAATAGTGTTTTATACTACCATACTGTGCATATTTCGGAATTGGTTAGGTTAGGTGTTTAGGTTCTGTTGGCGATTATTTGTGTTTGTAGTACGTGGGTGAAGCATTTACAGCGTTGTGGTTCGAACAAAAGTCGTCAGCGCAGCACTTGTTCCAGAAGTGTTCGGACGTCATCAGTTGTGAGTCGTGTGTAAACCGTTTTTCATTCATAAACAGCTGGGGTTTGGCGGGTGCATGGAATGGACTTTAGTCTTTGTATATGAGGACGGACGGCAAGACAACATTGGAAGCCTTAAAAGCACAACAATGTTTTAAGCGACTCTGTTGTGGTCGAAAACTCGCATTTTAATGCAGGGAGCATCAATAATTCAGTAATTATCAATTATAATTTATTATCATAAATTATCATCAATTATTATCACTAATTATCCCCCGACCTCTGATTACTATCGGTTCCCGACACCCACACCCACACACATACCCACCCACACACACATTCACAAGGGTCTGGTAGCTGAGTGGACAGCGCGCTGGACTCGTAATCCAGCAGACATTACGAGTCTGCTGGATTACCTGCTGAGTTAGACAGCAGCCCGTAGCAGCTGTCTAACTCCCAAGTACCTATTTACTGCTAGATAACAGGGCCATCAGGATGAAAGAAACATTTTGTCCATTTGTCTCCGCCTCCACCGGAGATCGAAACCGGAACCTCAGGATTACGAATCCGAAGCGCTCTCCACTCGGCTGTCAGGCGCCCTCAGGCGCATTATGCCGTGCTCTCTGCTCCATCACCAGCCGCCATCTATGGTGGTGACGTCGTAGTGACGTCGTTAGTGACGTCGTGGTACCCTCGTATAGTGTCCTGCCCACTAAGACAACACACCTGCCACACATCTACGTCAGCCACCATACATGTGTGCCCCCCCTCCCCCACAGGTGTCTGAGACAGTCACGCACAATAGCTGGACGCTGCTCCAAGAGAGTAATTAGAATAGTTTGCAAATGAGTTGCCACTGCGGCAAAGAAGGGAGAAAGAGGGAAGGTTTACGGAGAAGGGAATCGAGGAGAGGGATGGAAACAAAGAGGATTAGAGAGAATGAGAGAGAGAGAGACAGAGAAGGACAGAGACAGTGTGCTGAGAGGAAATGGGAAGGTGATGACGAAGAGGGAAATGTTTACGACTGATTTCCATTGTCGATATAATGACTGACACTTTTTATGTACAAACTGTATTTCTCATGTTATCCGTGTGCACAATCTATTCTAAGATACCTGTGTAACACAGAGAGAGAGAGAGAGAGAGAGAGAGAGAGAGAGAGAGAGAGAGAGAGAGAGAGAGAGAGAGAGAGAGAGAGAGAGAGAGAGAGAGTAAATAGTAAATTTACAAGTAAAAGTAAGAGACAGTAAAGACTAAATTATATATATAAGCAAATTATACACAAGAGCGAGACGCTCAAGAGCCTTGCAAAGTTGACTAATTTCTCTGAGTCAGGAGTGTGTGTCTTAAGATGCCATGGAAGACGAGCAAAACGCTCATGTAATATCCACAAACTTCGCAAAAATGTTCGACAAGCGAGATGATGGTTTCAGTGCACACAAAATGCGCACAAAAGGAATTCCTGGCAAAGTAGGAACAAGATGTATCTTTAATTTCCTAACGAACGTAATAGTCAACAAACTACAATCCGGATTATCAATCGTGAAAAAGCTCAGTCGCTCAAGGTACCGTACTTGCTCCGGTAGTTTTTCCTCATCCTGACATCAGACATAGACAAGGATAGAAGCTATAGTATCGTATAATCCTTTGCAGATGACACCAGGACTTTCACGAGAGTATACAACATAGAGGACACAGCAAACCTTCAATGTGCCGTTAATCAGGTCTTTGAATGGCCCACAGAAAACCACAAGTGTGATGATAATAAGTTTCAGCTCCTGAACTATGGGAAAAAATATAAATATCAAACAGAAGAGTTTTATCGGGGGAAAGCGCTAAGTCATTACGACTATATAGCACTTGGAAGGGGGGTCAGAATAAGGATTTTGGGATGGGACGGGGTTGTGGGAACGGAAGTGTCCAACAACTTGGACGGTCGGGGATTGAACGCCGACCTGCATGAAGCGAGACCGTCGCTCTACCGTCCAGACCAAATATCAAACAGATACCACAAATAAAACGGAATTAAACCACAGTATTGAAAGAAAAGGCAATGTTAAAATGTAGGAGTAATCATCTCGGAAGACCTTTAAAAGAACACAATAAAGTAGCCGTCAAAACTTCAAGAAAAATGACAGGTTGGATAATAGGAACCCTTTGAAACAAGAGATTTTATAGCACTGATGATACTTTGAAAAAAAATAACGTACAATAACGTGAGCTATTAGTTGAGAGGACAGGTTCTTGGCCAGAGTGAGAGGGCCTCAGTCACAGGCACAGCTTTCAGTCACAGCTTCGTGTCATCCTTTGCAGATGACACAAAAATCAGCATGAAAATTACCTCTGCTGAAGACATTGAAATCCTACAAGCAGATATTAACAAGGTTTTCGACTGGGCAGCATAAAATAACATGATGTTTAACAGTGATAAATTCCAGGTACTCAGATACGGTAAAAATGAGGACCTTAAAACATAATACAGGGTACAAAACACAATCAAATTTGCCCATAGTAGGAAAACAGCATGTCAAGGATTTGGGAATATTGATGTCTGACGACCCAACGTTCAGGAAGCAAAACCAAACAAATATTGTGTCAGCCAAAAAAATGAACGGATGGATTACGAGAACTTTCAAATCCTGGGATCCCATCACAATGGTTGTACTCTTCAAGTCACTTTTGTCCCGTCCCGTCTTGAGTACTGCTCAGTACTCACTTTCCCCTTCAGAGCAGGAGAGATTGCTGAAATAGAGGGAGTACCGAGAACATATACGGCATACATAGACCCGATAAAGCACCTAAATTATTGGGATCGTCTCAAAGTCGTTCAAATGTACACACTAGAAAGGAGACGAGAGAGATATCAAATAATATACACGTGGAAGATACTGGAGGGCCAGGTCCCAAATCTACACAGTAAAATAACAACATACTGGAGTGAACGACATGGAAGAAAATGCAGAATAGAACCAGTGAAGAGCAGAGGTGCCATAGGCACAATCAGAGAACACTGTATAAACATCAGAGGTCCGCGGTTGTTCAACATCCTCCCAGCGAGTGTAAGAAATATTGCGGAACAACCGTGGACATCAAGAGGAAACTAGATTGTTTTCTTGAAGGAGTGCCGGACCAACCAGAAAATTCCATTCATGCGGGCAGTGTGTCCGAAGCTGGGGTCACCAGCTGGGGAAGAACGTTGGGGTCACCAGCTGGGGAAGAACGTTGGGGTCACCAGCTGGGGAAGAACGTTGGGGTCACCAGCTGGGGAAGAACGTTGGGGTCACCAGCTGGGGAAGAACGTTGGGGTCGCCAGCTGGGGGAGAACGTTGGGGTCGCCAGCTGGGGGAGAACGTTGGGGTCGCCAGCTGGGGAAGAACGTTGGGGGCGCCAGCTGGGGAAGAACGTTGGGGTCGCCAGCTGGGGGAGAACGTTGGGGTCGCCAGCTGGGGGATAACGTTGGGGTCGCCAGCTGGGGAAGAACGTTGGGGTCGCCAGCTGGGGAAGAACGTTGGGGTTGCCAGCTGGGGAAGAACGTTGGGGTTGCCAGCTGGGGAAGAACGTTGGGGTTGCCAGCTGGGGAAGAACGTTGGGGTTGCCAGCTGGGGAAGAACGTTGGGGTTGCCAGCTGGGGAAGAACGTTTGGGTTGCCAGCTGGGGAAGAACGTTGGGGTTGCCAGCTGGGGAAGAACGTTGGGGTTGCCAGCTGGGGAAGAACGTTGGGGTTGCCAGCTGGGGAAGAACGTTTGGGTTGCCAGCTGGGGAAGAACGTTGGGGTCACCAGCTGGGGAAGAACGTTGGGGTTGCCAGCTGGAGAAGAACGTTTGGGTTGCCAGCTGGGGAAGAACGTTGGGGTTGCCAGCTGGGGAAGAACGTTGGGGTTGCCAGCTGGGGAAGAACGTTGGGGTTGCCAGCTGGGGAAGAACGTTGGGGTTGCCAGCTGGGGAAGAACGTTGGGGTTGCCAGCTGGGGAAGAACGTTTGGGTTGCCAGCTGGGGAAGAACGTTGGGGTTGCCAGCTGGGGAAGAACGTTGGGGTCACCAGCTGGGGAAGAACGTTGGGGTCACCAGCTGGGGAAGAACATTGGGGTCACCAGCTGGGGAAGAACGTTGGGGTTGCCAGCTGGGGAAGAACGTTGGGGTCACCAGCTGGGGAAGAACATTGGGGTTGCCAGCTGGGGAAGAACGTTGGGGTTGCCAGCTGGGGAAGAACGTTGGGGTTGCCAGCTGGGGAAGAACGTTGGGGTTGCCAGCTGGGGAAGAACGTTGGGGTTGCCAGCTGGGGAAGAACGTTGGGGTTGCCAGCTGGGGAAGAACGTTGGGGTTGCCAGCTGGGGAAGAACGTTTGGGTTGCCAGCTGGGGAAGAACGTTGGGGTTGCCAGCTGGGGAAGAACGTTGGGGTCGCCAGCTGGGGAAGAACGCCTCCAGGTATACCTTCCGTTAAATAACATTGTTCTCATAATTATACAATCGGGGAAATTAATAATCAATAAATTAACCAATTTGGGCCACACACACACTGGCCCTCCGTCCAGACCCACAGGGGGGAACACCTAGGGGGGGGGTAAAGTGCTCCAACACACGATAACAGCCTTCGTATTGGAGTATAACTGGAGTATAACTGGAGTATACCTGGAGTATACCCGGAGTATACCTGGAGCATACCCGGAGTATACCTGGAGCATACCTGGAGTATACCTGGAGCATACCTGGAGCATACCTGGAGTATACCTGGAGTATACCTGGAGTATACCCGGAGTATACCCGGAGTATACCCGGAGTATACCTGGAGTATACCTGGAGCATACCTGGAGAACCGGGCTGTGGAGGATATGAGCCTGCGGGCCGCTCCAAGCAACAGCCTGGTGGACCAAACTCTCACAAGTCAAGCCTGGCCTCGGGCCGGGCTTGGGGAGTAGAAGAACTCCCAGAACCCCATCAAGCAGGTATCAAGCAGCCTCAAAGACGCTAGCCCCCCTGCCTGTAGTGAGCCAGTCTTGCTTGATTGCTTGATCCATTAACACTGATTTATAGAGATTTCAAGCTGTGTAGTGTTTCTTGTTTGTGTTGCAAACATAATGAATTGCTCGCATTAGTTCGTTTCACAAATTTTAAAGTAATTATGTTGGCATGGTCTGGTGTTGGGTGTGGTCTGGTGTTGGGTGTGGTCTGGTGGTTTAGTGTTGGGTGTGGTCTGGTGGTTTAGTGTTGGGTGTGGTCTGGTGTTGGGTGTGGTCTGGTGTTGGGTGTGGTCTGGTGTTGGGTGTGGTCTGGTGTTGGGTGTGGTCTGGTGTTGGGTGTGGTCTGGTGTTGGGTGTGGTCTGGTGTTGGGTGTGGTCTGGTGTTGGGTGTGGTCTGGTGTTGGGTGTGGTCTGGTGGTCTAGTATTGGGTGTGGTCTAGTGTTGGGTGTGGATGGGTGAATGTGTAGTAACATGTAGCCGTGGTCACAAGCAGGCGTGGCCACCACCACCGCAACACAACTGATAGTGTAAGTGTTACCAAACATTAGATACGTAAACAAACACATATGGGATCAGAGAAGGGATATCTTGCCTAACAAACTTTCTGGAGTTACATGATAAAGTAACAAGAATAAGGCAAGGCAGGGAAGGATGGGCAGACTGCATATTTCTGGACTACCAAAAAGCCTTTGACACAGCACCACACAGAACTCTGCTATTCAAACTTGAGAGGCAGGCGGGAGTAGCGGAAAAACGCTAGCTTGGGTAAAGAATTACTTGACAGGCAGGAGCCGGAGAGTAACAGTCAAGGGCGGACAAGCCGGAGTGGCGAACAGTAACGAGTGGAGTACCTCAAGGATCGGTGCTGGGACCAATTCTATTTCTAATATACGTGAACATGTCAACAGGTGTCGCGTCCTATATGTCGATGTTCACGGATGACGCGAAACTAATGAGACGAGTTGTGACAGATGAGGATTGTAGGATACTCCAAGAACAAGCTGCAGAGATGGTCAGAGAAATGGCTACTGGAGTTCAACACGATCAAGTGTAAAATTATGGAAATAGGACTAGGTGACAGGAGACCACTGGGACCGTACACAATGAAGGGAATCTGTGAAGGGAAACAATGAAGGGAATCTGTGACGATTCGAGAAAGAGACCTGGAAGTGGACCTAACACCAAATATAACTCCTGAGGCACATATAAATCGGATAACGACAGCAGCGTACTCTACACTGGCAAAAGTTAGAACGTCATTCAGAAACCTAAGTAAGGAGGCATTCAAAGCGCTTTACACTGCCTACGTGAGACCAGTCTTAGAGTATGCAGCCCCATTTGGAGCCCGCACCTAAAGAAACACATTAGGAAACTGGAAAAGACTAAACAATTTGCGACGAGGCTCGTCCCGAAGATGCATGGGCTGGGATATGAAGCGCGACTGATGGAACTGAACTTGACGTTAGAAAAAAGGAGGGGGCGTGGAGATATGATGGCAGCATACAAAATACTTAGGGGGATTGACAAGAGTGGAAATAGACGAAATGTTCACACGGAAAACCATCAGAACAAGAGGACATGGGTGGATGCTGGAAACTCATAGACACGGAATCATAGAGATGCATACAAACTTTGCATAGAGATGCAAAGTTTCTATGCATAGTGGATGCATAGAAACTCGTACAGACTGGAGTCATAGAGATGTTAGGCAGTTTTCTTTTAGCGTGAGGGTAGTGGGGAATTAAACTAAAGCAGCACATTGTGGAAGCAAACACTATTCATCACTTTAGAACTAGATATGATAGGTAAGTGGGACAGGAGTCATTACTTTAAACAACTGAAGGCTAGAAAGGCGGGATCCACGAGCCAACGCTCAATTCTGCAGGCACAAATAGGTGAGTACAGACACAGACACACACACACACACACACACACACACACACACACACACACACACACACACACACACACACACACACACACACACGCACACGCACGCACAATCGGAAAATCCAGGCGGGTGGGACCCCACACGGATGAGAGCGTGAAGCTGGGAGAGTCGTAACACAGTTGAGGACCAGGGGGGCGGGCGGGGGGTCAAGACCCCCTCACATAAACCCCACCGGTGATGACTGCACCCTGGGGATTTATGGCCCCAGGGAATGGGAGGGGGTCATGAGGAATGGAGGAGGAAGAGAGGTTATGAGTCTACAGGAATGGGTAGTGGGAAGAATGGAATAAAAGGGGAATTTCAGAAAAAGAGAACCAAAGGTGACCATATAGACATACATTCAAACATACATACATACTTTCATACATACATATATACATACAGATATACATACAGATATACATACAGACATACTATGATTCAACTAGCGAAGGCAAAACTAGTGCCAGAACACTGAGCAGAACAAATCAATTTTCTCGCATGAACCAATTGGCCAGACATAGCCGCTGCCTTTATAAGACATGAAATGAACCCATAGAAGCAACGAAAGAAAGGGAAGACATAACGAACACGGGAGGAAGGGGAAATGGGAATTAAACAAGAAAACGAGCAGAATAGCAACGAACAAGACTCAAAGCAAAGGAATTACGGAACAGAGAGAAGATGAAGAAATAACAAAAGGAGATCCATACAAAATAAACCAAGGAGAGAGAGACAAATACCATACATGAAACACGCCTTTTCATATTAAAATATAATAAATTAATGAGTGTTGAATGAAAGATGAATCTCGTTTTCCTTTTGTCATCTACCTTTGTCATCTACATCTACCAGAGAAATAGCGAGGCATGGCGTCTACATCCACACAAACACCACAATTATATCAATTATATCTTGAGGTTATCTTGAGATGATTTCGGGGTTTAGCGTCACCGCGGCCCGGTCCTCGACCAGGCCTCTTTTGGTTACACACCCCCAGGAAGCAGCTCGTAGCAGCTGTCTAACTCCCTGGTACTTATTTACTGCTAGGTAACAGGGGCATCAGGGTAAAAATACTGACCATTTCTTTCCGCCTCCGCCGGGGATCGAACCCGGAACCTCAGGACTACGAATCCGAAGCGATGTCCACTCAGCTGTGCGGAAACAAATGCGCAGTTTTTCACCCTGATGTCCCTGTTACCTGGCAGTAAATAGGTACCTGGGAGTTAAACAGCTGTTACGAGCTGCTTCCTGGGGGTGTGTAACTGGTGCACTACACCAGTGCACTACACCAGTGCACTACACCAGTGCACTACACCAGTGCACTACACCAGTACACTACACCAGTGCACTACACCAGTGCACTACACCAGTGCACTACACCAGTGCACTACACCAGTGCACTACACCAGTACACTACACCAGTACACTACACCAGTGCACTACACCAGTACACTACACCAGTGCACTACACCAGTGCACTACACCAGTGCACTACACCCGTACACTACACCAGTGCACTACACCAGTGCACTACACCAGTGCACTACACCAGTGCACTACACCAGTGCACTACACCAGTGCACTACACCAGTGCACTACACCAGTGCACTACACCAGTGCACTACACCAGTGCGTCACCCAAGCATATCCCACCTGTCCACCAGCGCACCACAGATGAGAAACTCCTCCACCACACTAACCTTACCTTAGAAAATATTCAATAGTAAACCAGACGACGACGAAGGACTCGATGTAGAAGAGGACCTCGGTGGCCTGGTGCTCGTAGTCCTCGACGGTGGACAGCACGCTCAGGGTCAGACAGATGAAGATCGTGCAGAACCTGCAGGACAACGGAAATAACACGTCAACACTGTTGCTTATAAACGTACTACTAAACGTACTACATACTTATAAACGTAGTATCGCGCTGATACTAACAGCGCGGTAACATATAAACGTTTGGAGTGGAATTTATACACGGTACAAGATCAATAACGGTGCCTAAGATAACGTTTTAAAACAAGAGGATTAAACAAGTTTTAGGGAAAAACAAAAGTGCCAACAGGTGCTAAGTTTTGGTATATGGGGAGGTAAAACTCATCAGCAGGTTGAAGGGTAAAACTCATCAGCAGGTTGAAGGGTAAAACTCATCAGCAGGTTGAAGGGTAAAACCCATCAGCAGGTTGAAGGGTAAAACTCATCAGCAGGTTGAAGGGTAAAACACATCAGCAGGTTGAAGGGTAAAACTCATCAGCAGGTTGAAGGGTAAAACACATCAGCAGGTTGAAGGGTAAAACACATCAGCAGGTTGAAGGGTAAAACTCATCAGCAGGTTGAAGGGTAAAACACATCAGCAGGTTGAAGGGTAAAACACATCAGCAGGTTGAAGGGTAAAACACATCAGCAGGTTGAAGGGTAAAACCCATCAGCAGGTTGAAGGGTAAAACACATCAGCAGGTTGAAGGGTAAAACACATCAGCAGGTTGAAGAGTAAAACACATCAGCACGTTGCAGGGTAAAACTCATCAGCAGGTTGAAGGGTAAAACTCATCAGCAGGTTGAAGGGTAAAACACATCAGCAGGTTGAAGGGTAAAACACATCAGCAGGTTGAAGGGTAAAACACATCAGCAGGTTGCAGGGTAAAACACATCAGCAGGTTGAAGGGTAAAACACATCAGCATGTTGCAGGGTAAAACTCATCAGCCGATGAGCAGGTTGACGACATGCAGCTCGTTGAGAACCCGAAATAACTTGTGATTTTCAGCCCTTTGAAGGTCCGAGGAATAACTCGAAACACCAGGCAACTTGAAATAAAGTCCCAGAAAGGTAACTTATGACGTGCGAGGAGGTGGCGAGCTGGTCTAAGGAGAATTTTATTACAATAAACCTGAGAGAAAATAATGTCCTCGACTTAAGGACTAGTCAGACAATTTTTTTATTACCAAATCTGAAAAATAAATTTAATAGAAACAATAATTCAGAGAACAAGACTTTACCCAAAATCAAAATCGCTGAACATAAGACATTTTAAGACTTAGTCCTTGCTCAGTAATTAAAGAACAAACTGCCATTAATCGTATAAATTAATTATGAATTACACATTCAAATACTATTCCGTATCTGAGCGCGCGCGCACACACACACACACACACACACTCACACACACACACACACACACACACACACACACACACACACACACACACACACACACACAAAAAAAAAAAAAAAAAAAACACTAAAACGACCACAATATATTTGGGCAGATTAGTATAGTAAGTTAAACGTGGTGCGCAATAACCGTAGAGTTGTGCGGGTTAAATATATTTTTTTCTAGTGATGGGTGATTTTAATGCTAGACACACTAGCCTGGGTGACACCAAAACAAACGGGAATGGCAGAGTCTTTGTAAAATACTTAAGAGATAATAACATGTCCGTATTCAACTTTGACTCCTCTAACGTCACACACCTCAGGGGTGGCAGGCTTGATTATGTCATTGGTCACGGCCTCATTGATAATGCTGTCGGAGGATCAATTGTTCATGAATTAGTTAGTGATCATTTTGCCATATTCAGTTCATACACTATCAATAATGTCAAACCCCTAAGCTTTGGAAAAAAAATAATTAATATCCCTGAAAATTTACACATGCTCTTCAAATTCCGCATTTCTGAATGGTATAACACTTACTGCTTTACTACCGTCAATGCATTATATGAGGACCTGGTCACTGAAGTAACCGCTTTTTATGACAATGTTGTAAAATCCGCAAGACCCAAACCAATGAGGAAGGGACAGAGGTGGTTCACTGACTCACGCCTTATGCCCCTGCATGACAGAGTTCTATTCCTAGCTGAGCAGTATAAAACACATAAAACAGCTGACACCCTCAACATATTTCTTAAAGCCAGCCGAGAGTTTAGAGAGCTAAAGGAACAGGTGTATAACCAGCACTGGGAACAGTTTCTGCAAGGCATCAATCATGCAACATCCTCATCCCAAATGTGGAATAAAATTAAAAAGATTTCTCGTCCTAGCAGTCGTCAACTTGATCACCATTCACCTGTAGACTATGCCGACATGCTGCTTCAGCAATATGCAAGCACTGCTAGTATAAGCAGCCTGCCCCTAGATGTGCAAAACTATCTGGCTAGTACTAAAATAAATCGTAACTTCAATATTGAAATTGCCTGTAGTGAAATAGGGCCTGATGATAACTATGGCATAACCCCCTTTGAAATTAAAAATGCACTCAAGAAAGGTAAGGCTACCTCTCCTGGAGAGGATGGCATCACATACAACACCATGAGAGTACTTGCTGAGCTGCCAAATAGCCCTTTGCTAGAATTGTTTAATCAAAGTCTAAGGCAGGGTGTTTTACCTGACCGCTGGACACAGGGACTCATAATACCCATACCCAAGCCTAATTCACAAAAATTTAGACCCATTTCTCTGACGTCGTGCATGTGCAAAGTTCTTGAGAGAATTATTCTCGACAGACTAATGTTTCAAATCAAGCCCCACCTTGCCCCTAACCTGTATGGTTTCCTTCCTGGAAGAAGCACACAAACTTGCTTTGCTGAGTATTTTATCAGAGGGGGACCAAACTCTCAGGCGGCATTTATTGATCTCCAAACTGCTTTTGATACAGCAAACAAAGAAATAATCCTAGAACAGCTAGCCTCTTTTGGAGTTAAGGGAAGACTGTTGACATGGCTCAGGGGGTACCTGAGTAACAGAACCGCCTCAGTCCTTTTCAAGGGGGTCAAAAGTAAACTCTGTGCACCCTTTGAGTTGGGTACACCCCAGGGTGGAGTGCTAAGTCCCACACTGTTCAATGTTCTGATGCACAAATTAACAATTGATATTCCCACACTACCTGACGAAGCCGTCATTTGTTATGCCGATGATATATGCATTGTTGCAAATTCCCAAACTAGACTGCAAGCTCTACTTGATTCATTCGCTGCTAAAAGCATTGAATGTGGTCTTGTTATCTCTATAACTAAATCCAGAGTTCTCCATCCCAAAGAGAAAACTCATGTCCCTATAGCTTTCAAGGTCAACAACCAGAACATTGAAACGTGTGGGCAGCACAAATACCTTGGAGTTGGTATTAACAGTGACATTGTAAATGATCTACACCGTAGGTTAAAAGAAAGACTAAAACCATTGAGAACACTTACTGGTAAGAATATTGGTATCAATATTAAATATGCTAGACTATTCTATATGATGTTTGTTAGATCTCTCGTTGATTATAATGCTCTGCACTTAATTAATTTCCCCTCCTCTGTGTTGGACAAACTTGAAGTAATACAGAACGAGGCCATGAGGATAATTCTTGGTGCCCCAAGATGCACAAGAATCATCAACATGAGGGAAGAACTGAAGTTTCCAACCATACTAGAGAGAATAATGCAAGTTAACACTACCTTCTGTCTTAAAGTCATGAGAGATCCTACATCTCCTACATTGCTCAGAGACAAATTATTTAGTGCTGTTAACACCCTTTTGACTGGTGCCGACATACCAACTCACTCCTTTTATGATAATTGGCTGAGAAACAATGCTTACAATCTCATTAAACTTAACATTCCTTTTAAGTGCAATCTACCAGTCTCTGATATTCCTCTTTATCTGTACCCCACCATTCAAGTATCATACACACCTGTCACCAAGAAAGATAATGAGAATCTTGCTCTACTCAAAGCTGTCACTCTTGAAACAATTGCCTCCTCCATCGAGAGTCTAAGATCTCACGAGCACTGTGTCTACACCGACGGCTCAGTCCAGTCTTCTACTGGACGGACTGCAGCGGCATGTAGGTTCTATAGAAATAATATTTGCACAAAGTCTGTCAGTGTCAGGCTAAACAACTGGCTGACCTCCACACAAGCAGAACTAGCAGCATTACATTTAGCAACCAGCACATTAAAAAATATTGGAGGAGGAATAATATTCTGCGATTCAAAGTCTGCTCTTCAAGCAATCGAAAACTTCTCTTGGAAGATCGACAGCAAGAACCTCATACTCCCAATTATAAATGACCTAATTGATGCACAGAGTAAAGGGTCTCGAATTTCCTTTGTATGGATACCTTCACACATAAATATAACCCATCATAATGAGACAGACATTGCAGCCAAATTAGCGTGTAACAAGTTTGAAGTTGAATTAGATCTAGGTATCCCTATCTCTGCTGTCAAAACTGTATTGGTCCAAACATTCAGATCTGATAGGAAAGAACTTACTGACTCCCAACGACCTGAAAGTACTAGTATAAAAAGCTATGATTTGTTCAGATCTGAAACCTACATCTATGGACAGCACAAAACGTCCACTAGACTGTGCGACACAGTGGTTGCAAGGATCAGGTTGGGTTACCGTTACCTGTGGCAGGTGGCTGCAGGTGACGGGTCTCCCAATCCTGAGCACTCCAGTTGCAAACTCTGTGAGCAGGAACTACGGCATGATCTCCCGCACTACATCACTGAATGCCCAATTATTAGACCTTTCAGACCAGTTGGCATGAGGTACCTGGAGCTTTGCAATTACTTTATTCACTCTCGTATTCTTGAAGATATCCTCACAGTATACCCAAAATTTGCCAGTGCAGGCTATTAAACACATGACTCTGTATGACTAACCATCCTGCGAGATGGGGACTTGTATTACCACTGCTACCTTATTCAATCTTGTGTTGTTGATATCCTCAAAATGCATCCGGAGTCTGCCAGTGCAGACCGCTAATCACATGCCTCTGTATGACTAACCATCCTGTGTGATGGGGATTTTATAGCATCACCTAGTTAGCTTTTTTGACACACTGTACTCCACTTCATATAGTCTAGGGTAGCTGCACTAATGCAGATGTACCTAATATGTTAATAAAAAAAAAAAAAAAAAAATTCTAGTGAAGAAGAAAACGCGTGCAGCCAACCACGCCAAACTTGTGTAATTTGTCTGACTAATATACATTTTGTGAAGTTGATGAAAAACCTGTTGGACAGACTGCTCCTTCAAGTTTTGAATTTCATCACTGCCAAGAAACTTTGGCTTTCCTACTTATCCAAGTTGCAAATTTTCCTATAAACGTATGGAGGGAAAATTTATCCAACTTATACCAGAGTACCAATAGTCTGGCTACAGAAGTCACGGTCATATGGTCTACATTCACGTTATAATTATTATTATTTTTATTATTATTATTATTATCTAACAGATAATAACTAAAATAAGACTTTGTTATGACTTACGACTACTGGCATAATGCATCTTCCGGGTTGGTTTACTCGCAGAGGAAAGCAACACAAACATATATTTGTGTTCATACAGGTGTTAAAGCAAATGTTTAAACAGCTGTCACACATCACAGATGTGGGAAACACCAAGACTGACAGGTTCAAGCAATGTGAAACAATATATATACGAGCAGTCACCAGAAGGGAGAGGGGAGGGGGGGGGGGGGGCGAACAGACATAGCAAGCTGCCTCATCAACACTAACTTAAAGTTGTTACGTTAATATAATGCAAGGTTCTCAATTAATAATAATAAATATTTTGTATCTATACAAAATACATTTGGAACCTGACATAGAGCGGAGTACTGGCAGGTACACGATGTAAATGACCTACAGCCACTAATACACAGATCGTTACAGTACACCCAACATTACTACATGACGATATGTAAGTGCACTACCCACGTCTTACCTACACCAGGCTGGGGTTTACCAAGACCTTGTGTGTCTTCGTACGAAACCTGTACGTCTTCCCTCCATCATGGCAGTTTAGTCTATATTTATTAAACAGCTTGCGAGTTTGAAGGCGCTACGGCGCTGTTACCGTCCTTCTAGCCCTTCAGAGCTCAGCAGGTGTTTAGTCAGTGCAAACTACGACGTCTTGGCTGAGGATAAGATGAACAGGTTTCGTAAGTGGACACGTGAGTGTCTGATAAATCCCGGACCTGACTTCAAACTGTGAGCAATCCAGAGGCGGCCTGAGTCTGGCTCCCAGCGACAAGTGAAGGAAGTGAAGTAAATTTGATCTTAGGAAAGTGGCTTGAGGAGCAGCTGATAACATTTGTGATCAGTGAGAAGCCGGACCCCGGACCCCAGACCCCAGACCCCAGACGCCCGGGACAGCAGACCCCGGGACCCCAGACCCCGGGACCCCAGACCCCCGGGACACCAGACCCCGAGACCCCAGACCCCCGGGACACCAGACCCCGAGACACCAGACCCCCGGGACACCAGACCCCCGGGACACCAGACCCCCGGGACACCAGACCCCGGGACACCAGACCCCGGGACACCAGACCCCGGGACACCAGACCCCGGGACACCAGACCCCGGGACACCAGACCCCGGGACACCAGACCCCCGGGACACCAGACCCCGGAACACCAGACCCTGGGACCCCAGACCCCGGGACACCAGACCCCGGGACACCAGCACCGTCAATCCTTCTCCCCCTTTACTATCTTATGACTTTCTTACCTATCAAAGCACCTTATGTCCGTGGCTCCTTATGTGCTGCTGGAGGGAGGGAGAGAAGGGAGGGAGAAGAAAGAATGAAGGAGGGAAGGAAGGGAGGGGAGGACGAATGGAGGGATGGAAGGAGAGAGGGGGAGGGAAGGAGGGGAAAATGGAAGAAGGAAGAGAGGGAGAGGAGGGGCAGGGGAAAGAGGGAAAAGATGAGAAATAGGAGACAGTGCTGAGGGAGAGGTGGAGTGATGTATGCAGAGATGTGGAGGCCGGGAGGGAAGGAGATAAGAGGCAGCAAGTGGATGATTGGGAGAGAGGAACGGAACGAGAAAGAAAGGGAGATAATTGCCAGGATAAAGCACCAAGCCAGTATAACTACTCAACCCCTGGCAGGACTGACCACACACTAACAGCTATGGAGACGGCGGTAGGCTAAGGTCGTGCCCAACCACGTAACACCATCATCGATTGAACACCGACTCGGCAAAACAGCAACGCCGTCACTGTACCCACCAGTACTGTACCCACTAAAAAAAAGTACCGAGGCAAAAAAAATTAAGGGAAGGGAAGAATTAACTGGATTGAAATTAAAAAGACTTAAAATCAAATTAAGTCTTAATCTTTCTAAGCCTCACACGGAACCTGTTATATGATTACTGGTTCTCAGGAGTTCACTGACTGTGGCCAATTTAACTCACAAGGTAATCATGAGGAGAAGCCGCTGACTATATAGTCATACACTGCCCAAACGTTATCGTCTCCAACACAGGTGTTCAACACAGTCCCACAGTCTGCCCAAACGAGGTACACAGGCAATTTCACCTCTGTGAGCCGGACTGGAGGAACTATGAACCTCCACGTTCAAACTGAAACTATTAACCTATATAGTACCTGGAGGAAATTTGACCTAATGCAACAATAGTATCCCACATTGCAATTATCACTGTCATTAGGAGGTAGGCGAAGGGGGGGGGGGGAGGGTAGGCCTAGCTAGGTGTGCCTGGCAGTTTGTTTTGTACCACAGACGTGGCAGCACATTTACAATGCTAACCAGCATATACACATTTCCTCTGAGATGTGTTGGGCATCATGAAGCAGGTTATCGAGTACACAACCACAAAACTAACTTACACATACTTACATAAACATGCACATATTTACGTGTAATTACGTCTCTTAATTTGACAGGGTAAAATAGCTGCTATAGCAAGTAAGGTGTTATTAAGCACTTAACCACACAGAAAGTGATTAAGCTGTTGTTAAAGGCTCAAGTTATAATTACATCACATAACTGATGCATTACAGAGTCACTCCTGGAGTACAGGTTCAGTAAGTCAAGTGTTGAAGTGTTCAGATAATATTTAGAGAGTTCAGCATATCCCAACCCAGATGGAGAGGAGGGCGGGGAGGCAGTGAGAGGAAGCCGTCGGCAGCCTGCAAGGTGAGTGCTGCCTCTCACAGCCTGCAAGGTGAGTGCTGCCTCTCACAGCCTACAAGGTCAGTGCTGCCTCTCACAGCCTACAAGGTCAGTGCTGCCTCTCACAGCCTACAAGGTCAGTGCTGCCTCTCACAGCCTACAAGGTCAGTGCTGCCTCTCACAGCCTACAAGGTCAGTGCTGCCTCTCACAGCCTACAAGGTCAGTGCTGCCTCTCACAGCCTACAAGGTCAGTGCTGCCTCTCACAGCCTACAAGGTCAGTGCTGCCTCTCACAGCCTGCAAGGTCAGTGCTGCCTCTCACAGCCTGCAAGGTCAGTGCTGCCTCTCACAGCCTGCAAGGTCAGTGCTGCCTCTCACAGCCTGCAAGGTCAGTGCTGCCTCTCACAGCCTGCAAGGTCAGTGCTGCCTCTCACAGCCTGCAAGGTCAGTGCTGCCTCTCACAGCCTGCAAGGTCAGTGCTGCCTCTCACAGCCTGCCAGGTCAGTGCTGCCTCTCACAGCCTGCCAGGTCAGTGCTGCCTCTCACAGCCTGCCAGGTCAGTGCTGCCTCTCACAGCCGTGGGTGAACAGTCTCCAGACTCCCCAGACTTACTCTCCAGTACACATACATCCGGCTAATACACACGCCTCCAGGTGTACTTACCCAGATAAGCTCCAACACTGGTTGGTGTTAATTAAGAAACGAACCAAACAAAGCTCTGAGTACGAACGTCTATATAACGCTTCCTTAACATTAATTACCTCGTGTGAACATATCCATCGAAACAACAAATATACTTGTGGCCCTGCGGGCCGCTCTAAGCAACAGCTTAGTGGACCAAACTCTCACAAGTCAAGCCTGGCCTCGGGCCGGGCGTGGGGAGTAGAAGGAGAAGAGGAACTCCCAGAAACCGATTATCCAGGTATCAACCAGGTATATGTGATTAACAAACGCAAATTTGGCATCATTTAATCACAGTTTATCCTCACTCAATAGGTTACTCTCAGGTAAATATCAGATAAGGCGAGAATGTCTGTGATTCCTGCAGTGTTGGAGACCAATCTATTGGAGTTATATGTCACAAATACTCTCTTCTTTTGCATGTTATATTGAATATACTCAATTCACCATAACCAGCAGGCAACGTGTCAATAACATGGTTGAAGATGTGATGACCAAACCACAACTCAGAAGATGGAGAAGCGACGATGTTTCGGTCAGTCCTGGACCATTATCACACACGACTTGGGACCGAAACGTCGTCGCTGGTCCATCTTGTGATGGGTGAGTTTGGTCATCAAAGCTCTGTATTCAACTTTAATGTGACATCCAGGAGACTACCAGAGCACCAGTAGTGAGATGAGACTAGGTGCACCGTGGGAGAGGGAGAGTAGAGGGAGGGAGAGAGAGAGACAGAGAGAGAGCAGAGGGTGGGAGGGGAAAGCTGATGACTGAACATTAAGAGTTAGCAGCACAATGCTCACATCTTTGACTACACACACACACACAATACGCTGGAAGACAGAAGAGTTAGGGGGGACATGATCACCACATTCAAGATTCTGAAGGGAATTGATAGGGCAGATAAAGACAGGATATTTAACACAAGGGGCACACGCACAAGGGGACACAGGTGGAAACTGAGTGCCCAAATGAGCCACAGAGACGTTAGCATTTTTTTTTCAGTGTCAGAATAGTTAATAAATGGAATGCACTAGGAAATGATGTGGTGGAGGCTGACTCCATACACAGTTTCAAATGTAGATATGATAGAGCCCAATAGGCTCAGGAATCTGTACACCAGTTGATTGACAGTTGAGAGGCGGGACCAAAGATCCAAAGCTCAACCCCCGCAAGCAGAATTAGGCGAGTACAATTAGGTGAGTACACACACACACACACACACACACACACACACACACACACACACACACACACACACACACACACACACACACACACACGAGAAAGAGAGATTCTCTTTCTCGGGACCCGGTGGCCGAGCGAACAGCACGCTGGGCACGTGATCCTGTGGTCCCGGGTTCGATCCCGGGCGCCGGCGAGAAACGATGGGCAGAGTTTCTTTCACCCTATGCCCCTGTTACCTAGCAGTAAATAGGTACCTGGGAGTTAGTCAGCTGTCACGGGCTGCTTCCTGGGTGTGGGTGCGTGTGCGCGCGTTTGTGTCCATGTGTGCGTGTTCGAAAAAAAGTTGTTTGACAGTTGAGAGGCGGGCCGAATTGCCAGAGCTCGACCCTCGCAAGCACAACTAGGTAAATACTAGAAGAAGGGGGGAGTAAAGAAGAAAGGGAAAGAAAACAGGTTCCTGAAATGAGATGTATGCCAAATTTTGTGAAATATTCGATGAAGGAACACAAACATTCATACCAAAACAGAGATGCAGGAACTGAAAACAGGATTGGTTCAACAGAAATTGTGAGAGGGGCCAGAGAGGCTAAGACAAGAAAATGGGTACAATATGGGAGGAGGCCTAACACGCAAACATACCACCATTACAATCAAGAAACAATTATACAATAGTGAGGAGAGAGAGAGGCAGAAAGGAACCTTGAGAAAGGTATAGCTGACAAAGGTAAAAGAGATCCAGGCCTTTTCTATAAATTCATTGAAAGCAAGCTGCATGTAAAGGATAAAATCCAGAAATTGAGAAATGGGAACAGGACTAATGAGAATGAAAAAGAAATAAAAGAAATGTGTGAAATGCTAAATGAACAGTTCCAAAGTGTTGTTTGTACAAAATGAGGGTTTTAGAGAGCCGGACCAAATACCAACTCCAGATCACACCATAGAATACATGGAGGTATCTCAAGACGAAGTGGAAAAAAGTACTCAAGGGGCTAGAAAGAAATACAGCAGTTGGACCTGATGGAGTTTCACCTTGGGTGCTGCGAGAATGTGCAACTGAGCTAAGCATTCCACTCTAATTAATATTCCTGACATCCTTGTGTACAGGAATCTTAGCAGTTATATGGAAAAGACAGTACCAATTTATAAAAATTATAAACGAGAGGAACCCCTAATTTATAGAAACCTCTCCTAACCTATAGAAACCTAGAAACCTAACAATCGTGGTAGTCAAAACACTAGAAAAAATAGTTAAGGCCAAACGAGTTGATAACGTAGAGAATAATGTCATAATAACGTAAGAGACGGTATGGTTTTTGAACAGGAAGATCCTGTGTAACAAATCTACTCAGCTTTTATGATAGAGCCACAGAGATACTACAGGAAAGAGGTGGTTGGGTTGACTGTGTCTATCTGGACCAAAACAGGCTTTTGACAGAGTCCCACACAAGAGGCTGTTCTGGAAACTGGAACATGCTGGAGGAGTGACAGGGAGACTTCTGACATGGATGAAAAACTTTCTAACTGACAGACAGATGAGAGCAGTAATCAGAGACAACGTATCTGACTGGAGGAGAGTTACTAGCGGACTACCACAGGGTTCAGTTCTTGCACCAGTAATGTTCATCGTCTATATAAACGATCTACCAGAAGGAATACAGAATTATATGAACATGTTTGCCGATGATGCTAAGATACTGGGGAAGACAGGAGACGCAGACGATTGTCTGCCCTTCAAATTGATTTACATAAAATAATTGCTTGGAGCAAGAAGTGGCAAATGGAATTCAATGTGAATAAATGCCATGTTATGGAGTGTGGAGTATGAGAAAATAGACCACACACAACTTACAAATTATGTGGCATGAAATTTCAGAATTCTAATAAAGAACGAGACCTGGGGTGGTTTTGGATAGTAAACAGACACCAGAGGAACACATAAGAACATTGTGAGGAGCGTATTCGTCGCTTTCCAACTTGAGACTTGCTGTTAATTATATGGATGATGAAATACTAAAAAAAAACTGTTCATAACTTTTGTGAGACCAAAATTGGAATATGCAGCAGTTGTATGGTGCCCAAATCTCAAGAAGCACACAAATGGCTTCAGGAAGTGAAAAACATGAGTTACGAGGAGAGACTAGAGGCGTTAAACATGCCAAAAATAGAAGATAGAAGAGAGTTAATATGATCACCACTCACAAAATACTAACAGGAATAAACCAAATTGAAAAAAAATCCTAAAACCAGCAACTCCACGAACAAGAGGACACAAATTCAAGCTAAGGAAAAAAAGGTGGCGAAATATTAGAAAATTTTCTTTTGCGAATAGAGTGGTAGACGCCTGGCACAACTACGGGCTCACCATAGCCAGTGCTACTCGGAACTTTTCTTCCTAGTATCTGAATCTAAAACAACAACAGATTGGAACAAGCTAAGTCAGGTGGTGGAGGCCAAAACCGTCAGTAATTTCAAAGAGTTACATGACAAAGAGTACTGGGAAGACGGGACACCACGAGCGTAGCTCTCATCCTGTAACTACACTTAGGTAATTACACTTAGGTAATTACACTTAGGTAATTACACACACACACACACACACACACACACACACACACACACACACACACACACACGAGAACAAATCATGATTCGTCATGATATAAATTTCAAGAGTTAATTTCAGCTTCATCCTGTTACTGACTAAAACTTAGCTCTAAATAAAGCTGGTCACGAATCGAAACTAACAATTATCTCATCAAATAAATGACTCCCAAGATTCATGCTTCACAGGAGCTGGTGCAGAATCAGAGCCCCAGAGCCCTAGTTTCACTAAGAACATATCACTCTTATTCTCATTTAGAAAGAACATAAAACAAAGACACTTGTTCCCTTCCGAGAATATCCACAACTGAACAACAATCTCTAATAATTATGTTCTATTTTGATAATGTCCCGAACAAAATGCGAGAGATTAATACTGAAACTAAACCAAACACAATGGGAAAAAATGTGTCATCCAGGTCCAGTCACCTACTTCAGAACAAGAAGGGCATGCACGAGGCAACACTCGCTCCTGATTGGCAGAGCGAAAATGGAAGAGCAGTGTGACGTCACAAGCTAATATTTACATTTGTTTGAGTTAAATAATCCGTTGCCGCAGGAAAGTGAGGGAAGGAGGAAGGGGGGGGGGGGGACATATCGACGTGTGCCAGCACCTTCACGAACCAACCGCCATCACCACTATCACCATCATTACCAGCATCACCATCACCACTAGTTACATCACAACCACCACTATCATTATCATGTACCAACCACCAGCACCATCAGGGCCCCCATCCACCAGTACCGTCACCATCAGTACCATCACCACCAGCATCATCATTATTACCATCACCACCACCACCAGCACCAACCACCATCACTGTCGCCAGCAGCACCATCAACCACTAGCACCACACAAATTCATTCACCTTCATTCATCTTTCCCTTCCATTATGTATTATAAGCAACACTTTCCTGGAGCGCTCATATTCCCCGGCTCCACTCTCCTATATCACGCACTTACCAGCGAGAGCGGGAGGGGAGGGAGGGACGTAGGAGTGACGTCACAGAGCGAGGGCGGGGCTAGGAGAATGACGTCACCGAGCGAGGTCGGGGCTAGGAGAATGACGTCACAGAGCGAGGGCGGGGCTAGGAGAATGACGTCAGAAAGATTTAGGCAATGGGACCTGGGAAAAAGCCAAACATCTTGGCCTCACCCAGGCATGGCGTCAGGAAAGTGGGCGGAGTCTAGCTATGACGTCATGAAAGTTAGCGGGGCTTGAGTCATGACGTCAGGAAAGTGGGCCGGGTTTAGCCACGTCAGCAATGTGGGGCGGGGTTTAGAAGTTACGTCACATCTTGGAGATTGGGGGAGGACTCTGATTGGTAGGTGGAGTCCATGACATTAAAAACCGTCTCCACGGCAAGATATCCTTGAGAAACGCACAGCCAGAGATAAAAATGAACGCTAGCCTGTTTTTATCACCTCTCCTTTACCAGTAAAATTATAATGTTGAGTATTAAATTCGAACACATTCTCAAGATCGTGGTGTTGAAGTGTAGGGTTCTAAGCGTGCCTATTAACATGTCTTTCCAATAAAAATTTAATACATGTACAAATAATTTAAATCACATAAATTACAATTTAAAACGCATAAATAATAATTTAAAACGCGGAAATAATAATTTAAAACTAGGAAATAATAATTTAAAACGCGGAAATAATCATTTAAAACGCGAAAATAATAATTTATAATAATATATAATAATATAGATAGATATAATATATAATAATATAGATAGAAATAATATATAATAATATAGATAGAAATAATATATAATAATATAGATATAAATAATATATAATAATATTTAATAGAAAATAATAACACGTAAAAACTGTTAACTTGAAAAATCTACGACAAGTTATATCAAATGAATTTTTCCATTTAACGGACAAGAATAAAATAATTTGTTAAAAAATTTTGATTCGCATATTTTAACTTTAAAACAATACTTCTTAGCTTTGTTATGTTCAACTTAAACTGAAAAATTCCCCGAACCTGTTCATCTTGAGGTGAGACTGCATATGTGCACTCCCCTCCCCCCTTCACCTACTTAACATTTAATAATGGGTCGGGAGAGTGTCGCGCAGAAGAGTTAGGGGAGACATGATTACCACATACAAAATTCTCAGTGGAAATTGACAGGATAGATAAGACATTATTTACCACGGGTGGTACTAGCACATAAGGACATAGGTGTAAACTTAGTACCCAAATGGGCCACAGAGACATCATAAATAATTTTATCAGTGTCAGTAGTTACTAAATGGAATGCATTAGGCAGTGTTGTGGTGGAGGCTGACTCCATACACAGATTCAAATGTAGATATGATAGAGCCCAGTAGGCTCAGGGACCTGTACATCAGTTGACTGACAGTTGAGAGGCGGGACCAAACAACCGAAGCTCAACCCCCCGCAAACACAATTATGTGAGTACACACACACACACACACACAGCATCATCACCCACATTACCTACACAACACCAAGCCATGTGTATATTTCCATGTGTATCTTAATACACATGGAAATATATTCCCCATATACATGCACAACGGCTCTACGAATATACTCATTACGATAGTACAAGAAATTCCGAGAGATTTTTTCTGTGTATATCCTTGCCACAGACATGGTCATTCATTTATACAATGATATAAAGCAACATATATACAATATATATACATTTTCTCCTCTCCTCCATAGACATCAAGAGCTGAGAGTTATTAAGCACTCAAATACAGAATGTGATTGAAAGTGTTTTTACTCACAGTCACACACATATATTTGTTCGAGGCTTAGAGCACTGAGGCGGTTAGATATCTGTAGCCATATTCACGAAGCAGTTACGCAAACACTTACGAACCTGGGGCCAGATTCACGAAGCAGTTACGCAAGCACTTACGAACCTGTGGCCAGATTCACGAAGCAGTTACGCAAGCACTTACGAACTTGTGGCCACATTCACGAAGCAGTTACGCAAGCACTTACGAACTTGTGGCCAGATTCACGAAGCAGTTACGCAAGCACTTACGAACCTGTGGCCAGATTCACGAAGCAGTTACGCAAGCACTTACGAACCTGGGACCAGATTCACGAAGCAGTTACGCAAGCACTTACGAACCTGTCAATCTTTTCTCAATCTTTGGCGGCTTTGTTTACAATTATTAAACAGTTAATGAGCTACAAAACACCAGAAGTCTGTTTATAACAGTAACAACAGTTGATTGGAAAGTTTTCATGCTTGAAAACTGTTTAATTAATGTAACCAAAGCCGTCAAAGATTGAGGAAAGATGTACAGGTTCGTAAGTTCATAGGGAGGGGAAGAGGAGGGGGGTGGACCCAGACATAAGCCACACCACTAACTTTATCAATATTACAGCTCCCCGGGGCGTCCTGACCTCCATCACTAATACAACAAAAATACAAGGACTCGAAATCTGCAACAAATACATCTTAATACAAGATCCCATTTTCTAATAACAAATTAGCTCCGTCTTGACCAGTGTGTAGTGAGAGTGAGCGTCTTGTGTCTAACTCCCACAGTCCTAAGTGTTCCAGTCTCTCCTACGAGAAAATGGAACATTCTTATAAGTGAAACAGGGCCTGACGGCTGAGTGGACAGCACTCGGGATTCGTAGTTCTGAGGTTCCGGGTTCGATCCCCGGTGGAGGCGGAAACAAATGGGCAGAGTTTCTTTCATGCTGATGCTCCTGTTCATCTAGCAGTAAATAGGTACCTGGGAGTTAGACAGCTGCTACGGGCTGCTTCCTGTGGGGTGGGGTGTAACCAAAAGGAGGCCTGGTCGAGGACCGGGCCGCGGGGACGCTAAGCCCCAAAATCATCTCAAGATAACTTTTCAGATGTTAGAAGTACGTCGAGGAATATGTTAATACATTACCCAAGCCAGGCCCTTCTCTTGATTTGCCTCAACGAACAGAACAAGGGGTGGCCTGCGGGCCTCTGCAAGCAACAGCCTGGTGGATCAAACTCTCACATGTCAAGCCTGGCCTCGGGCGGGACTTGGGGAATAGAAGAACTCCCAGAACCCCATCAGGCAGGTATCAACCAGGGTACCAAAACACACACAAACCCAAGCCACCCACCTAACCCACGCCACCCACCTAACCCAACCAAACATAATCTAGCCAACCTACGTATTTCAAAACGAGGATATTTGGAAGCCGCCATTTTGCATAGTGCCCTGTATTTCGTACGTTGTGGGTCAAAACGTACAAAACGAGGTGCATTAGCGTGTGGAGATGGGTCAATGGCAGCGCTTACGGCCAATAGTTTCCTTGTGAAAGTTTTAGGAATTCACATGAAATTAGCATAAACGCGTCGCTGGCACCAGCCTGAACCACAGCACTACCCTGGTCCAGCTCGTGGTCCAGCTCGTGGTCCAGCTCGTGGTCCAGCTCGTGGTCCAGCTCGTGGTCCAGCTCATGGTCCAGCTCGTGGTCCAGCTCGTGGTCCAGCTCGTGGTCCAGCTCGTGGTCCAGCTCGTGGTCCAGCTCGTGGTCCAGCTCGTGGTCCAGCTCGTGGTCCAGCTCGTGGTCCAGCTCGTGGTCCAGCTCGTGGTCCAGCTCGTGGTCCAGCTCGTGGTCCATCTCGTGGTCCATGCAGCTGCACAAGACTCAAGTCTACCATGCAGCCGAGGCTCGCATTACCAGGGACACGATCCGTCAAACAGCTACGAAACCTTTACATCTATCCTCAATCATGGAGACTTAATTTGCATTTATGAATCAACTGATGAACTCCGAAGCGCTACAAAGGTGTCCATACCGATAATACTCTGCCTAATGTCGCGTTGTTGTTGTTTTAGATATTGCTACTCAGAACGAAATATCCATGTAGCAAGGGCTAAGGCGAGCCCGTAAGAGCAATGTCGCGGCGCGTAGACTGTTTAATACAGACTGAACCACCACTGTCGAGGACAGATGTACAGGTTTCGTAAAGGGTCATGCTCAACCCTCAGGCTACCATTATTCAGTCTCGTCACGAGACTTCTCTCAAACTATTTGCTTCTTCACTGACCTCTTATGCCCAACCACTTGGGCTGGACGGTAGAGCGACGGTCTCGCTTCATGCAGGTCACCGTTCAATCCCCGACCGTCCAAGTGGTTGGGCATCATTCCTTCCCCCTGCTTGATACCTGCTTGATGGGGTACTGGGAGTTCTTCTACTCCCCAAGCCCGGCCCGAGGCCAGGCTTGACTTGTGAGAGCTTGGTCCACCAGGCTGTTGTTTTGGCGGCCCGCAGGCCCACATATCCTCCACAGCCCGGTTGGTTCGGCACTCCTTGAAGAAAACTATCGAGTTTTCTCCTGAAGATGTCTTCTCTTGATGATTTTCTCTTGTTTTCATTTGAAAAGTTTTCAAGAAAGTTTTTTCAAGAAAGTTTCTAGAAAGAAAGTTTTCTATCGAAAGCGTTTTCTCTTGAAGATCTGATTAATACCAGACCGTAATCTGGTACACCAGTGAGGAGAGGGGGAGGGACGCAAGATTTTACCGTCTATGCCATGACAGTAAAGTTATAGCTGATAGAATAATTCTAATTCTAACCCGTCTGAATATCTATAGAAAACTTCAAACCATTGTTCCGGCAATAGTTCTTGTATCTGGAGGCTGCTAGGTTGAATGGTCGTTGACCTGTGCAGACGAGGAGTCACAATAACGTGGCTGAAATATGTTGACCAAACCACACACTAGAAAGTGAAGGGACGACGACGTTTCGGTCCGTCATTCCGAAACCATTATTGACCATTCTCAAGTTAATTGTAACTATCAGAGGTCATTGACCTCTGATAGTCACGGTGTTCTCTGAGTGTGCTGCAACTGCGCCTCTGATCTACACACACTCTCTATCAGGTAATCATCTTCCAGTAATTATTATTTCATCGTGACTATTACACCCAGTCCTTCCAGCACCTTGTGTATGTGATGCCTCCTTTTTGTCCTTTGTTTACACAAGTGGGTACAGGAACGGACCGCTCGTGACTCCTGTTAGCAGGCTGAGAGAAGGTTGGTATACCTTCAGGTAGGACGGTAGAGAAGGTATACCTTAAGGTAGGTATACCTTAAGGTAGGACCGTTCAGAAGGTATACTCTTCCCATTGCTCATGGTAAGCCTTACCCACTAAAATCTGTGGGTTCCAGGGCCTAGAGATAGACCCTGGAACGCAACCCGAAATCGGCTAGTAAACCAGATACCCAATTACTGCTGGATAAACAGAGGCGAACAGTTGAGGACTGACGACCAGACAATCCACCAGTGGCCAGAAGTCGAACCTAGGGGTAATGACTCGCCGGGCGAATGTGTTACCACTGCGCCACCAGCTAATTCTCTCGTCTCCAGAGAACTTGTACTAACTTAAGAAAGTCCCAGTAACTTAAGAGTGTATTAGTGTGTTTTTTCAGATATCTGGACAGCCAAGAAAGTGGGAGGTGATCAGAAAGGATTATTCCAAGCGAGACGGCACAACAGTTTATATAAGTAGGACTTACTAGAATGGTATCTCCCGTACATTGAGAGCTTTAGGTAGAATCCAACCCCACTCTCTCATGTCCCTGCCCGATACTACTACCTGTGCTTTGTTCAGTCAAGGTAAGGTCCTCCCAGGTCAGTGATTGGATACTCCAGGTATACTCCAGGTATACTCCGGGTATACTCCGGGTATACTCCGGGTATACTCCGGGTATACTCCGGGTATACTCCAGTTATACTCCAATACGAAGGCTGTTATCGTGTGTTGGAGCACTTTACCCCCCCCCCCCCTTTAGGTGTTCCCCCCTGTGGGTCTGGACGGAGGGCCATTGTGTGTGTGGCCCAAATTGGTTAATTTATTGATTAATAATTTCCCCGATTGTATAATTATGAGAACAATGTTGTTATTTAACGGAAGGTATACCTGGAGGCGTTCTTCCCCAGCTGGTGACCCCAACGTTCTTCCCCAGCTGGCGACCCCAACGTTCTTCCCCAGCTGGCGACCCCAACGTTCTCCCCCAGCTGGCGACCCCAACGTTCTTCCCCAGCTGGCGACCCCAACGTTCTTCCCCAGCTGGCGACCCCAACGTTCTTCCCCAGCCGGCGACCCCAACGTTCTTCCCCAGCTGGCGACCCCAACGTTCTTCCCCAGCTGGCGACCCCAACGTTCTTCCCCAGCTGGCGCCCCCAACGTTCTTCCCCAGCTGGCGACCCCAACGTTCTTCCCCAGCTGGCGACCCCAACGTTCTTCCCCCAGCTGGCGACCCCAACGTTCTTCCCCAGCTGGCGACCCCAACGTTCTTCCCCAGCTGGCGACCCCAACGTTCTTCCCCAGCTGGCGACCCCAACGTTCTTCCCCCAGCTGGCGACCCCAACGTTCTTCCCCAGCTGGCGACCCCAACGTTCTTCCCCCAGCTGGCGACCCCAACGTTCTTCCCCAGCTGGCGACCCCAACGTTCTTCCCCAGCTGGCGACCCCAACGTTCTTCCCCCAGCTGGCGACCCCAACGTTCTTCCCCAGCTGGCGACCCCAACGTTCTCCCCCAGCTGGCGACCCCAACGTTCTTCCCCAGCTGGCGACCCAACGTTCTTCCCCAGCTGGCGACCCCAACGTTCTCCCCCAGCTGGCGACCCCAACGTTCTTCCCCAGCTGGCGACCCCAACGTTCTCCCCCAGCTGGCGACCCCAACGTTCTCCCCCAGCTGGCGACCCCAACGTTCTCCCCCAGCTGGCGACCCCAACGTTCTTCCCCAGCTGGCGACCCCAGCCTCGGACACTATGCCCGCATGAATGGAATTTTCTGGTAAAATATCGTTTATAATTTTTTCACGGCACCGCGTGTGATCATCCCGTCGATAACCTTACAACTTCTGTTTACACTGACGACTGACCCAGGAAACTGTTGGTTCCTCCCCAGTACGCTTACACTGTCGGATGACCCAGGAAACTACTGGTTCCTGCCCAAAACGCTTCTGAAATATGTTGACCTTAATCGCTGAGTGAATAGAGTATCGGAGCTCTGAGTACGATACCTACTCTTCCACGACCCATCTTTGTTTATAGCAAAGCACATTCCGGATAATCGGACGGAAAGGTCAAGACGCTGAACCGCCAGAAAATTACCGTACGCGGGCAGCCAGTTAAACAAAGGAACGCGAGTCAACCCCATCAACTGATGGGTATTTGGACGCTCAAGTCTTCTAAAAGTCTTACATTTCAGAGAACAAAAGAAAATAGACATGCGCATGATTTTTATAGTCGCATTCTTATCTCGCAAAAAAAAAAAAACTACTGCATAATATCTGTAATACACTATAAACCTTTTTAATATTATCACGCGAGCGAACACGCCATGTCTCCCACTCGAGCTTTACAATTTAATCTATGAGAAAATGTTATCATTAACGTGTCGTCGCGGTTAAGTTTCATAGTGGGACCCCACACCCGCCCGTCATTATGGCTGATGACTAGGCCTACACTTAGGGCTGATGACAAGGCCTACACTTAAGGCTGATGACAAGGCCTACACTTAGGGCTGATGACAAGGCCTACACTTAGGGCTGATGACAAGGCCTACACTTAGGGCTGATGACAAGGCCTACACTGACCGTTAAGGCCGATGACAAGGCCTACACTCACCATTAAGGCTGATGACAAGGCCTACACTGACCATTAAGGCTGATGACAAGGCCTACACTGACCATTAAGGCTGATGACAAGGCCTACACTGACCATTAAGGCTGATGACAAGGCCTACACTGACCATTAAGGCTGATGACAAGGCCTACACTGACCATTAAGGCTGATGACAAGGCCTACACTGACCATAAAGGCTGATGACAAGGCCTACACTGACCATAAAGGCTTATGACAAGGCCCACAAAGACATATCCATCAATTTTAACACACTGTGTATTAAAACTCGGTTTGTTCTCATATAGAAATTAACATTCTTATTCCTAAAAGTTTC
>NC_091215.1:21516072-21574215 GCF_040958095.1 Procambarus clarkii | reverse complement strand
AGAGAGGAGAGGGAGAGGGAGAGGGAGAGGGAGAGAGGGAGAGAGAGAGAGAGAGAGAGAGAGAGAGAGAGAGAGAGAGAGAGAGAGAGAGAGAGAGAGAGAGAGAGAGAGGGAGAGGGAGAGAGGGAGAGAGGGAGAGAGGGAGAGAGGGAGAGAGAGAGGGAGAGGGAGAGAGAGAGGGAGAGGGAGAGAGAAAGCGAGAGAGAAAGCGAGAGAGAGAGAGAAAGCGAGAGAGAGAGAGAGGGAGAGGGAGAGAGAGAGAGAGAGGGAGAGGGAGAGAGAGAGAGAGAAAGCGAGAGAAAGCGAGAGAGAGAGAGAGGGAGAGGGAGAGAGAGAGAGAGAGAGAGAGAGAAAGCGAGAGAGAGAGAAAGCGAGAGAGAGAGAAAGCGAGAGAGAGAGAGAGAGGGAGAGAGAGAGGGAGAGGGAGAGAGAAAGCGAGAGAGAGAGAGAGGGAGAGGGAGAGAGAGAGAGAGAGAGAGAGAGAGAGAGAGAAAGCGAGAGAGAGAGAAAGCGAGAGAGAGAGAAAGGGAGAGGGAGAGAGTGCGAGAGAGCCAGAGGTGAGAAAGGAAATATAAATAGCGATGAAGAGAGAAGAATAATAAAGAGGAATTGAGTAAAGCGAGGCCGGAATGAAAATGATGATAAGCAGGATAAAGTAGGAGAGGCGGAAATGAAGTAGGGGGTTAAACGGGGTCACAACCACAACTACAACAAACACCCCACACCCACAATCAACACCCCACACCCACAACCAACACCCACAACAAACACCCACAAACACCCCACACCCACAACACACAACCACCACACACACCCACAACCAACACCCCTCACCCACAACCAACACCCACAACCAACACCCACAACCAACACCCACAACCAGCACCCACAACCAACACCCACAACCAACACCCACAACCAACACCCACAACCAGCACCCACAACCAACACCCACAACCAACACCCACAACCAACACCCACAACCAACACCCACAACCAACACCCACAACCAACACCCACAACCAACACCCACAACCAACACCCACAACCAACACCCACAACCAACACCCACAACCAACACCCACAACCAACACCCACAACCCCACAACAATCCACGTACCGGAGATTAAATGTTTCCAGAGTGAAGACAGCCAAGTACCACCTTCCAAATAGCCAGACCAAAGATGTATGGAGATTAGGTGTCTTAAATAACTGCCTACAAGATCTTTCCAGCAGGGTTGGCGGTATACAGGTGTGTACACCTGCAAACAGGTGTTCCAAACTTCCCACACTTCATTTAGCTAAGTTACAACTTTGTAAAGCTAGTTAATACACAATTGTCATTTTATTTTACACACGTGTGTATAAATTAATTTTATATCACAAGTGATTCAACATGTTGAAAAATTAAAGTTGAAAAGAAAAGGAGAAAGCGTTAAGCCATTACTACTATTTAGCACTGGGAAGGGGTCAGGATAAGGATTGGGGATGGGACGGGGGAAAGGAATGGTGCACAACCTCTTAGACGGTCGGGGATTGAACGCCGACCTGCATGAAGCGAGACCATCGCTCTACCGTCCAACCCAAGTGGTTGGGAGTGAGTTAAACAGTTATTAATCCTGCTCCACACACCCACCCAACTGGGCGGTACCTTTACAGTCATGTGCTCCACACCCACCCAACTGGGCGGCAGCTTTACAGTCATGTGCTCCACACCCACCCAACTGGGCGGTATCTTTACAGTCATGTGCTCCACACCCACCCAACTGGGCGGCAGCTTTACAGTCATGTGCTCCACACCCACCCAACTGGGCGGCAGCTTTACAGTCATGTGCTCCACACCCACCCTACTGGGCGACAGCTTTACAGTCATGTGCTCCACACCCACCCAACTGGGCGGCAGCTTTACAGTCATGTGCAGGCTGCACCTACAGTCATGTGCAGGCTGCACCTACAGTCACGTGCAGGCTGCACCTACAGTCACGTGCAGGCTGCACCTACAGTCACGTGCAGGCTGCACCTACAGTCACGTGCAGGCTGCACCTACAGTCACGTGCAGGCTGCACCTACAGTCACGTGCAGGCTGCACCTACAGTCACGTGCAGGCTGCACCTACAGTCACGTGCAGGCTGCACCTACAGCCACGTGCAGGCTGCACCTACAGCCACGTGCAGGCTGCACCTACAGTCACGTGCAGGCTGCACCTACAGTCACGTGCAGGCTGCACCTACAGTCACGTGCAGGCTGCACCTACAGTCACGTGCAGGCTGCACCTACAGTCACGTGCAGGCTGCACCTACAGCCACGTGCAGGCTGCACCTACAGCCACGTGCAGGCTGCACCTACAGCCACGTGCAGGCTGCACCTACAGCCATGTGCAGGCTGCACCTACAGCCATGTGCAGGCTGCACCTACAGTCACGTGCAGGCTGCACCTACAGTCACGTGCAGGCTGCACCTACAGCCACGTGCAGGCTGCACCTACAGCCATGTGCAGGCTGCACCTACAGTCACGTGCAGGCTGCACCTACAGTCACGTGCAGGCTGCACCTACAGTCACGTGCAGGCTGCACCTACAGTCACGTGCAGGCTGCACCTACAGTCACGTGCAGGCTGCACCTACAGTCACGTGCAGGCTGCACCTACAGCCATGTGCAGGCTGCACCTACAGTCACGTGCAGGCTGCACCTACAGTCACGTGCAGGCTGCACCTACAGCCACGTGCAGGCTGCACCTACAGCCATGTGCAGGCTGCACCTACAGCCATGTGCAGGCTGCACCTACAGTCATGTGCAGGCTGCACCTACAGTCAGCAACTCTGGCTAAGATTCCTAACAGTACATCATTATGAATGAAGTACCTGTCAACCTCTATGAACTACCTGTCAACTCCCTAAGAATTACCTGTCAACCCGCTATGAACTACCTGTCACCTCCCTATGAACTACCTGTCAACCCCTATGAGTTACCTGTCAGCCAGCTATGAACTACCTGTCAACCCCTAAGAATTACCTGTCAACCCGCTATGAACTACCTGTCAACACCCAATGAACTACCTGTCAACACCCAATGAACTACCTGTCAACACCCAATGAACTACCTGTCAACAACTATACTGAACCTTCATCAACCTCAATTATGTTTTCAGTCAATATTAATAATAAGAATATATAAATTAAATTAGCTAATTGGAATTAGTCAAGAATAAAAGAGGGAAAAATACCAATTAATTGACGAAGTTTCCACGGTGAGAGATGGATGGGTCGAGGGAGCTTGAGGGAGGCCGCCGGTATTATGGTGGAGATTGATGAGTGTGTGACTCATAAGTCATCGCTCGTATCGTGTGTGTGTCTTTACTTTGTGATCAAGCGTCGGTCAAATATGAACTTGGACACAAAAATAAAAATATATAAAGGGATCAGCAAGTGAATTTGGATATCGGGTGGGTGATTTGCTTAAATTTGTTTGTTTTTAAATAATGTTTTTGGTCTTAAATTCGACGCTTATTTTGTTTGCCTGCAATAAGATAGTTTCCTAATGTGTGTGTGTGTGTCTGTCTGTCTCTCTCGTTTATTTAATTATCGGATGTTGTATTTAAACTAGCTAGAAACCCGTGTTTCGAAAATTAACTTTAAACAGTTGCAAAGTTTTCAAGTTAGTAATGTGGGTTCCATAGAGTTGCGATCTTATATACTTCCAGTCGTGACGAGAGACAATGATAATTCTTGCGACCAACAGCTCACTTGAACACACACAACTTGTTGTCATAAGTGACACCACAATAAGGAACAGTCACTTGACTCAACAATTTACACAACCATCTCACCAGTCTCAATATATAGAAATTGACGACGTTTCGATTCCTTTTGGAACTAAACAACATTTTAAATGCATTTTAATTACGCAAATAACCAAGAATCTCGCTTTGTGAATTGAAGTAAAAAAAAATTACATGGTATTTGACAATTTTGGACGTTTATCTTGGTTTTGGACTTTCGAGGTATGTGAAATCGACTAAAAATTCCTTAAATTTTGCTATATTTTGGCCTTATTTACCATTACGCGAGTCAGTAATGACCCAAAACGGACCCAAACGCACTCAATTCCTTTATTTTCAGAGATGTGGGTTTGGGCGTCTAGCAGCACGAGTTTGTGTAATTCAAACACCTGTCCCTTATAACCGTCTGTATATATTATAACAGTATCCGGAGAATATGTCACGTGAACGTGGCCAGCCTTGTCACACGTGCCAGCCTGGTCACGTGGAACAACCCGTCCTCATACAACGTCGCATTTTGACCTGTATTCTACCTAAGGCTAAAAATCGTTGTACTAGAAAATGGTAGCGGCTCGCGACATTGACAATGTCCCGTTTTCTGTTTTGGGTCCTCTGGTAAGTTAGGATACTACGACAGTTAGTACGTCAGATTCTTGACGTTGGGAAACGTTAGGAGGACGGGCTGGACAATTGTCTCTCTTCCCAACAGGTGAAGCTCCCGCGCCCTGCTGGGGCCTCGCCAAAGAACTCAAACAATAATACTATACAGTAATAAAGACTTCAACTATAGCCTTTATAAGTCCTCGCCAGTCCTGAACTCAAACGGGTGTGTTGTTATCGTCCTTATTGCTCTTGTGGGCTCTTACAAACTTACATGTACACATTTCTGTAAGTGCTCATACTAGTAAAAACACCTGTGCTGTGGCCTAGATCTTTAATAGAAAGCTAGTTCATTTTCTCCAAGGAGTGCCGGACCAACCGGGCTGTGGTGAGTATGTGGGGCTGCGGGCCGCTCCAAGCAACAGCCTGGTGGACAAACTCTCACAAGTCAAGCCTGGCCTCGGGCCGGGCTTGGGGAGTAGAGCAACTCCCAGAACCCCATCAACCAGGTATCAACCAGGCCTCTCCCAAGGACAGCCTCGCGCCAACACTCTCCACTACTCCTTAATAAATGAATCTACTGAACATTCTGGTAGTCAATGACCTGCTTGTCTACAGCTGAAGATGAGGAAGCTGCACGTCCCAAGAAACCCGCTATTTATACCAGCTCTTAATTGGAGAATTCTGGTACCCAAGCCTGTCCAATTTCCTGTCTTATCTGTCCAAATCTGTCCACCTTACTAGCCTTCAAGTGGGAAAAGTTAACATATAGACCTATCCAATCCCAGCTCAGCGAACAGTGACTGAAATCATAAGGAACCATTAAGACAATTTACAAACAATATACCTCTAATATTTTCCAAATATGTTGGCCCTAATGCCAATGTTTAGCATTTGAATATGTTATATTTAGTAATGGTGCCGCCATTCAATATGGCGTCGTGCCATATATAATGGTCAGAAACGGGTAAATATCCGAGACCATGAACGGACCTTAAACCTAACACTGATTTTATAGGTCCTGTGGTTATTGGACTCTTGAAGGCAAGTTATATATTGACGTTGCAGCAGATTTGCGAGCAACCGGAATGTTGCATTGGTCCGTTCATCAACTTCTCTGTTCACCTAGTTGTGCTGGCGGGGGTTGAGCTCTGGCTCCTTCGGCCCGCCTCTCAACTGTCAATCAATCAATGGATTATTCCTCCCCCCCCCCGCCTCTCAACTGTCAATCAATCAATGGATTATTCCCCCCCCCCGCCTCTCAACTGTCAATCAATCAATCAATGGATTATCCCCCCCCCCACACACACACACCCAGGAAGTAGTCCGTAGCAGCTGTTTAACTCCCTGGTACCTATTTACCGCTAGGTGAACAGGGGCATCAGGGAGAGAGACACTGCCCATTTGTTTCCGCCATCGCCGGGGTACCTAGGATTACGAGTCCCGTGCGCTGTCCACTCAGCCATCTGGTCCGCCTTCGTCCATTCATCTACTTTTCTGTCCACTCATACATCGGACCGTCTAACTTTTCCGTCAATTCGTTCATTCGTCCGTTCATCTAAGCGTTCGTGGGCACGGATCATAATATTCCGTCCCCCCCCCCTCCGCCCATCACCCGTCCACGTGGGAAGCGTTCAAGTGGGCGGGTTTAATAGTTTCCTCCACCCGTCATTATCATGTTATCACGGTCTGACGGGCCTCACGCCTTCCTGGCCTCTGATTGGTTGAGAGGTCTCCCGCCGTCACAGTCACAGCCAATGGTCTGGCTCCAATTAGACGCCTCGGTGGCTACCACTCTTGACGAGCCGCGGTTCGAGACCCGTCTAACAAAGCCCCAGTTTCTTATAATAATGAGAATTATGATTAATATGTTGTAGAGAATTATGAGCAGCTGATAATTAGGACTAATGAGTGCGTAACCGCTATAGACAGGTGGGTCCCAGGACTTGACCGCTATAGACAGGTGGGTCCCCAGGACTTGACCGCTATAGACAGGTGGTCCCAGGACTTGACCGCTATAGACAGGTGGGTCCCCAGGACTTGACCGCTATAGACAGGTGGGTCCCCAGGACTTGACCGCTATAGACAGGTGGGTCGCCAGGACTTGACCGCTATAGACAGGTGGGTCGCCAGGACTTGACCGCTATAGACAGGTGGGTCCCCAGGACTTGACCGCTATAGACAGGTGGGTCCCAGGACTTGACCGCTATAGACAGGTGGGTCCCCAGGACTTGACCGCTATAGACAGGTGTGTCCCCAGGACTTGACCGCTATAGACAGGTGGGTCCCCAGGACTTGACCGCTATAGACAGGTGGGTCCCCAGGACTTGACCGCTATAGACAGGTGGGTCCCCAGGACTTGACCGCTATAGACAGGTGGGTCCCCAGGACTTGACCGCTATAGACAGGTGGGTCCCCAGGACTTGACCGCTATAGACAGGTGGGTCCCCAGGACTTGACCGCTATAGACAGGTGGGTCCCCAGGACTTGACCGCTATAGACAGGTGGGTCCCAGGACTTGACCGCTATTGACAGGTGGTCCCAGGACTTGACCGCTAGACACAGGTGGTCCCAGGACTTGAAGACCTCAACAGGTGCCAGACGGGAAGACCTCAACAGGTGCCAGACGGGAAGACCTCAACAGGTGCCAGACGGGAAGACCTCAACAGGTGCCAGACGGGACGACCTCACCAGGTGCCAGACGACAAGACCTCAACAGGTGCTAGACGGGAAGACCTCAACAGGTGCCAGACGGGAAGACTTCAACAGGTGCCAGACGGGAAGACCTCAACAGGTGCCAGACGGGAAGACCTCAACAGGTGCCAGACGACAAGACCTCAACAGGTGCCAGACGGGAAGACCTCAACAGGTGCCAGACGACAAGACCTCAACAGGTGCCAGACGACAAGACCTCAACAGGTGCCAGACGACAAGACCTCAACAGGTGCCAGACGACAAGACCTCAACAGGTGCCAGACGGGAAGACCTCAACAGGTGCCAGACGGGAAGACCTCAACAGGTGCCAGACGACAAGACCTCAACAGGTGCCAGACGACAAGACCTCAACAGGTGCCAGACGACAAGACCTCAACAGGTGCCAGACGGGAAGACCTCAACAGGTGCCAGACGGGAAGACCTCAACAGGTGCCAGACGACAAGACCTCAACAGGTGCCAGACGACAAGACCTCAACAGGTGCCAGACGAGAAGACCTCACCAGGTGCTAGACGGGAAGACCTCAACAGGTGCCAGACGGGAAGACCTCAACAGGTGCCAGACGGGAAGACCTCAACAGGTGCCAGACGGGAAGACCTCAACAGGTGCCAGACGGGAAGACCTCAACAGGTGCCAGACGACAAGACCTCAACAGGTGCCAGACGGGAAGACCTCAACAGGTGCCAGACGGGAAGACCTCAACAGGTGCCAGACGGGAAGACCTCAACAGGTGCCAGACGACAAGACCTCAACAGGTGCCAGACGACAAGACCTCAACAGGTGCCAGACGGGAAGACCTCAACAGGTGCCAGACGGGAAGACCTCAACAGGTGCCAGACGACAAGACCTCAACAGGTGCCAGACGGGAAGACCTCAACAGGTGCCAGACGGGAAGACCTCAACAGGTGCCAGACGACAAGACCTCAACAGGTGCCAGACGGGAAGACCTCACCAGGTGCTAGACGGGAAGACCTCAACAGGTGCCAGACGGGAAGACCTCAACAGGTGCCAGACGGGAAGACCTCAACAGGTGCCAGACGGGAAGACCTCAACAGGTGCCAGACGACAAGACCTCAACAGGTGCTAGACGGGAAGACCTCAACAGGTGCCAGACGGGAAGACCTCAACAGGTGCCAGACGGGAAGACCTCAACAGGTGCCAGACGGGAAGACCTCAACAGGTGCCAGACGACAAGACCTCAACAGGTGCCAGACGGGAAGACCTCAACAGGTGCCAGACGGGAAGACCTCAACAGGTGCCAGACGGGAAGACCTCAACAGGTGCCAGACGGGACGACCTCAACAGGTGCCAGACGGGAAGACCTCAACAGGTGCTAGACGGGACGACCTCAACAGGTGCCAAACTTCAAGGTACGCACACAAACTCTTACGAACAAGATCATCACCAGACAATTATATTCCCCCAAAAAACCTCATAGACGGTTTTGACTTCATCCGCTTTATTTAGTCCCAATTAATGTTTATCATAATGAAACACTTAAAACAGGGAAAAATCACTCGAATTTTAACAGGTGGTCCCCATCTCACCACCAGACAACAACACCAACTACCTGAACCAAACTACCTGAGCCACACTATATAAGAACTTAACAAAAAGATAGATTTTGTCTCAATCCCCCCCCCCTTCCATAAAGTGTGGCAAATATTTATCTGTTTGGGGCAGGCGTGATGCACCCAGCTGGCCAGGTGTTGTGATGAAGTCGACGCTTCTCACTGCAACAATGGCAGACCGGGTAATTAATTCCCCCCAATGAAAGATTGGTCGAATAACCAACGCAGCGAGCTTTTGTTTTTTTCCCGGGGGGGGGGGGGGTTAGAGGTAGGGGGAGGGGGGGGAGGGGGGCACATGAACTGAACAACTCTGCGAACTATGAGGAATAATGATTAGCTATTCTTTCAGAGCGTGTGAGCAGCGGCGGTCGCCAAGCTGGAGGAATGATTAAACAATCATCCTACACGGTCACTACCACATATATGGCTGTACATGGCTAATAGTCAGATTGTCCCGTTAACAACATACTTCACATACACTTGAGTTCAAATACCCAACAAATAATATAAAAAGGGACGCGAGTTCGATACCATTGCATAGCTTCAATATTTTCTCACAGATACATCACCATCTTATAATTACAATGTGTATTCTACGCAGAATATCACAAGATGAGTGGCGCTGCCCAATAAACTCGCCCCTCGGGGCAAAAATTAAACAAAAAAATTAAATTACAAAGTTGATCAGGACTGACATTTCAGTATGCGAGAGTGTTCATTATCTGTAATGATAAGTTTAACGGCTCCATGGAAGGATATCTCTCAGGAGTAGGTCCTCATATAAATTTATATCCGTTTGTCTTGCTTGGGGCTAACCTCACCTAACTTTGCAGGGTGAATGGTCCGGGGTGCGGGATGGACATAAGCTAGTCTGTGTCAACAGATTTCAGAAGGGAACAGCGTCTTACGGTCATATACTGACCCCCCCCCCGACTTATTTTGGATTTTGGTTAAATATTTTAAAATTAAAGAGTAATAACAAATATTGTTTCCTTTTAATATGAAAATTTATGCACTAATATCGGGGAACATATTTTTAATAAATCATACTTTGCCCATAGCATCATAAAACGGACGATCCTACCAGAGCATCAAAGACCTTTTACAAAGCCATTGAAAACTATTTTATTTTGTACATTTTTCCGAGGAGAGAGGAGACGGGGGAGGTGGGGAAGATCTATTTTGTACTACAGTATTGTATTAACACACTATACACTGAGAGTGGGAGAATTAACACATACTTTATTCATCATACTATGAATAAAGCAGAAAACCATAGACATAAAAAAACACACAAAGAGAGAGATAGAGACAGAGATAAAAGTAATGAGAAAAGGAGAGAGTGGATGTTTGTAGAGAAGGAAGCTAAATGGTGAATGTTAGAAGGAAAGGAGATAGGTAGAGGGGGGGGGGGGTGAGAATGGGAAAGTGGGTGGAGAGGAGAGGAAGGAAGAGTGAGGGATACGGTAAGAGAGGGATTGAAGATGAGAGCGGGAGACACTGAGAGAGAGGGAGTGGGCAACGATGGAGAGTTGACTTCGTTCTTAACTCACGACTGGCAAGCCCGAGTTCGATTCTCTGGCGGGAAAGAAATTGTTGAGCACGTTTTCTTTTCACCTAATTGTTCCGTTCACCTAGCTGTAAACAGGTACACTGGAAATTGACAACTGTTCCGGGGAATTCCCGGGGGGGGGGGGGGGGAGAGAGAGAGAGAGAGAGAGAGAGAGAGAGAGAGAGAGAGAGAGAGAGAGAGAGAGAGAGAGAGAGAGAGAGAGAGAGAGGAGGAGAGGAGAGAGGAGAGAGGAGGAGAGGAGAGAGGAGGAGAGGAGAGAGGAGGAGAGGAGAGAGGAGGAGAGGAGGAGAGGAGAGAGGAGGAGAGGAGAGGAGAGGAGAGGAGAGGAGAGAGGAGAGAGGAGGAGAGAGGAGGAGAGAGGAGGAGAGGAGAGGAGAGGAGAGAAGAGGAGAGAGGAGAGAAGAGGAGAGAGGAGAGAAGAGGAGAGAGGAGAGGAGAGGAGAGGAGAGAGGGGAGGAGACAGAGAGACAGAGAGAGAGAGAGAGAGACAGACAGACAGACACACCAGGACGACTGACAACAACACAATAGCCGCCCCTCAGAGTAATTGCGACATTCCCGACAAGGGCCAATAATTATCACGAAACGTAAAGGCTACAATTAAAAAGAGTAATGGGTGACCAATTTGGACAAAAAATTGGGCCCCTTAGGTACCAGGGAGAGCCCGTGGGGCACCAGGGAGAGCCCGTAGGCACTAGGGAGAGCCCGTGGGGCACCAGGGAGAGCCCGTGGGCACCGTGAGGCACCAGGGAGAGCCCGTGGGGCACCAGGAAGAGCCCGTGGGCACCAGGGATGTATACAGCCAGAGGTGTACCCAGCTTCCCGGTGCTGGGTACCCCAAGTTTACCTCAGTCCTCCACCATGTCCAGGACTACTGGTGACGGACCAACCTCCTCTCTTACAAAGAACGTCGCATTTCGGCCGTATGCGTGACGTAAGGCCAAAAATTGTCGTACTATAAAATGGAAGCGGCTGGCAAAAGTAACTTACTGTCCCGTTTTCTGTTTTGGGTCCTCTGGTAGGTTAGGATAAGGAAACTTTAAACTGACCGTTTTCTTGACGTTGGGGAACCTTAGGAACTCTCCTATTGCTGCTTAGTTAAAAGTTTGGTAAGGATATATCAGACTTGCGACCCAACGCTCACCGGCCCGACGCTCACCGGCCCGACGCTCACCGGCTCTACTCATACTCTCCTAATTTTAATGTGTAATTACAAAAAAAATAACAAAAAATTACGCCTCAAATAATCCAATTTAACCTCTCTAACGATATGCGGGGTGGGGGGGTGGGGGGGGGGGGGTGGGGGGTTGTACAGCTTCACCACTTGTTTGGTCAATTTCATTAAGTGCAGTGTTACCCCCTTGAGCAGGTCTGGAGGAGGAGCCATGCATGACGAAGCCTCGAATTCTAATTCGAATACTCGAAGGAATGTGATTCCTTTCTACAGTTCTACCCGAGTTATCCCGATTATAGTATTAGTTATCCCGCCGAGTGAGGCGGGATACCCATCCTCCCTGTAGAACTCTCCAGTTCTACCCGTATCTCTCTACAGTTCTACCCGTGTCTTACTGTCTACGATCATCGTAAGTGTCCCGCTGCGATGATCGTCAAGTCTCGTCCGCCATCTTGGTGCCCCTCAACACGTCAAGACACGTCCCGGACCCGAATATTTAAGCCATAAACCTATACAAGTGACGAGTGCTTTTGTGCGGAAGGACCGGGAGGCATGGTAATGAAACACGTGGCGCTATATAGTGTCATATAGTAGTTATATGACACTTATATAGTGTCGCTATATACTTATGTTGCATCCCAGTAAACGGGGGACCTCGTAGCCTGGTGGATAGCGCGCAGGATTCGTAATTCTGTGGCGCGGGTTCGATTCCCGCACGAGGCAGAAACAAATGGGCTAAGTTTCTTTCACTCTGAATGCCCCTGTTACCTAGCAGTAAATAGGTACCTGGGAGTTAGTCAGCTGTCACGGGCTGCTTCCTGGGGGTGGAGGCATGGTCGAGGACCGGGCCGCGGGGACACTAAAGCCCCGAAATCACCTCAAGATAACGGTGCCCACACACACTTGTCAACAACATCGACCAGTAATGGCGGACAGGTGAACCACCAATTCTAAATGTGTTTACCAACACCAATATTAGTGTTCAACGCTCCTTTGGCCCTGTCCAGAGGCACTGTTGCCCTGTTTGGTGCCTCTTTAGCCTGCCCAGTGTCACTATGGTCCTGCAGTGTGGCACGTGGCTCTGTCCGGTGCCTCTCTGACACCTACACGGAGAGGGGGAGCAATGGTGAAAAAAATATAAGCTAGAACTACGCATGATAGAAACTATCCAGAGAGTACTTCATTGTCACAGTGCAACACAGTACACCCCGGCCTGCACAGTACACCCCGACCTGCACAGTACACCCGACCTGCACAGTACACCCGACCTGCACAGTACACCCCGGCCTGCACAGTACACCCCGGCCTGCACAGTACACCCCGGCCTGCACAGTACACCCCGGCCTGCACAGTACACCCCGGCCTGCACAGTACACCCGACCTGCACAGTACACCCCGGCCTGCACAGTACACCCCGGCCTGCACAGTACACCCCGGCCTGCACAGTACACCCCGGCCTGCACAGTACACCCCGGCCTGCACAGTACACCCCGGCCTGCACAGTACACCCGGCCTGCACAGTACACCCCGGCCTGCACAGTACACCCCGGCCTGCACAGTACACCCCGGCCTGCACAGTACACCCGGCCTGCACAGTACACCCCGGCCTGCACAGTACACCCCGGCCTGCACAGTACACCCCGGCCTGCACAGTACACCCCGGCCTGCACAGTACACCCCGGCCTGCACAGTACACCCCGGCCTGCACAGTACACCCCGGCCTGCACAGTACACCCCGGCCTGCACAGTACACCCCGGCCTGCACAGTACACCCCGGCCTGCACAGTACACCCCGGCCTGCACAGTACACCCCGGCCTGCACAGTACACCCCGGCCTGCACAGTACACCCCGGCCTGCACAGTACACCCCGGCCTGCACAGTACACCCGGCCTGCACAGTACACCCCGGCCTGCACAGTACACCCCGGCCTGCACAGTACACCCCGGCCTGCACAGTACACCCCGGCCTGCACAGTACACCCGGCCTGCACAGTATATATACCCCGGCCTGCACAGTACACCCCGGCCTGCACAGTACACCCCGGCCTGCACAGTACACCCCGGCCTGCACAGTACACCCCGGCCTGCACAGTACACCCCGGCCTGCACAGTACACCCCGGCCTGCACAGTGCACCCCGGCCTGCACAGTACACCCGACCTGCACAGTACACCCCGGCCTGCACAGTACACCCCGGCCTGCACAGTACACCCCGGCCTGCACAGTACACCCCGACCTGCACAGTACACCCGACCTGCACAGTACACCCCGGCCTGCACAGTACACCCCGGCCTGCACAGTATATATACCCCGGCTTGCACAGTACACCCCGACCTGCACAGTACACCCCGGCCTGCACAGTACACCCCGGCCTGCACAGTACACCCCGACCTGCACAGTACACCCCGACCTGCACAGTACACCCCGGCCTGCGCAGTACACCCCGACCTGCACAGTACACCCGACCTGCACAGTACACCCCGGCCTGCACAGTACACCCCGGCCTGCACAGTACACCCCGGCCTGCACAGTATACCCGGCCTGCACAGTACACCCCGGCCTGCACAGTACACTCGACCTGCACAGTACACCCCGGCCTGCACAGTACACCCCGGCCTGCACAGTACACCCCGGCCTGCACAGTACACTCGACCTGCACAGTACACCCCGGCCTGCACAGTACACCCCGGCCTGCACAGTACACCCCGGCCTGTACACCCCGGCCTGCACAGTACACCCCGACCTGCACAGTACACCCGACCTGCACAGTACACCCGACCTGCACAGTACACCCCGGCCTGCACAGTACACCCCGGCCTGCACAGTACACTCGACCTGCACAGTACACCCCGGCCTGCACAGTACACCCCGGCCTGCACAGTACACCCCGGCCTGCACAGTACACCCCGGCCTGCACAGTACACCCCGGCCTGCACAGTACACTCGACCTGCACAGTACACTCGGCCTGCACAGTACACCCCGGCCTGCACAGTACACCCCGGCCTGCACAGTACACCCCGGCCTGCACAGTACACCCCGGCCTGCACAGGACACCCCGGCCTGCACACCTAACTTACTTCCCCCTACCCAATCCCCCCCCCAAGGTGTCGTTTCCATAGCAACGTACCCCAGCCTCCCCCATAATCAGTGACATCTGGCACTCCTCAGCCTCCCCCATAATCAGTGACATCTGGCACTCCCCAGCCTCCCCCATAATCAGTGACATCTGGCACTCCCCAGCCTCCCCCATAATCAGTGACATCTGGCACTCCCCAGCCTCCCCCATAATCAGTGACATCTGGCACTCCCCAGCCTCCCCCATAATCAGTGACATCTGGCACTCCCCAGCCTCCCCCATAATCAGTGACATCTGGCACTCCCCAGCCTCCCCCATAATCAGTGACATCTGGCACTCCCCAGCCTCCCCCTGATTCCCCCCCCCCACATCTCCACACCATAACCAGCATCCTTCAGTCTTCTCGACAATAATTACAATTTTTAATAAAACACTTGAAACAGGCGACCTCTCGGAGTTCTCGAAAATTGTAAACTTAATTCTTGTCTTCAGTGAAGGGCGAGAAAGGCCAGGAGGCATTGTAATACAGGTCACTAGTGCGGTAACCGGCTGCTCCCGGGTCTTCCCCCCCTTTCCTTTCCCTTCCTCAAAATCTCCCCCCCCCCTTCTTTCCTATTTTACCCCCCTTCTTTCCTATTTTACCCCCCCTCTCTCTCTCTCTGTTCACCTATCTGCTCCATCTCTCCTTCCCTCTCTTCAAACATCTCCCTCCCTCCTCTTCCTTCCCTCTCTACAAACACCCCTCCCTCTTCCTCCTCCTTCCCTCTCTTCCGTAAGTGGAAAGGAGTGTCCGGTCCAGCCGCTTGTGTCGAGAGGTAAATGAGTGGTTGAGGGTAACAAGTACCAGTAATGTTGAGAGTGAGGTAAGAGGATCAGGTCCTGCATGTCTGCCACCCGTCATCACCTCTACAATGAACACAACTTGCAACACCAACACAAAAAGTAATTACGGTTTTCTTGGGTTTAAAACCCTGCAGAAATGTCCATGACATCATTATTACCATAATATATGGTCGTTATCTTGACATTATCTTGAGATGATTCCGGGGCTTTAGTGTCGCCGCGGCCCGGTCCTCGACCAGGCCTCCACCCCCAGGAAGCAGCCCGTGACAGCTGACTAACACCCAGGTACCTATTTTACTGCTAGGTAACAGGGGTATAGGGTGAAAGAAACTCTGCCCATTGTTTCTCGCCGGCGCCTGGGATCGAACCCAGGACCACAGGATCACAAGTCCAGCGTGCTGTCCGCTCGGCCGACCGGCTCCCTGTGTTGTGTTGTATTGTTGAAAACATCATTCTATTTAAACCTTCTTACCTGTCAAGACAAAGCTCCAGCCTGCCTACACACCCGCACAAGAGCTCCGGGGCTCGCAACAGCCTCATGGCTCGCTAAAGCTCACAAGAACTTCTGGGCTGGAAGAGCTCCAGAGCCTCACAACAGCTCCTGGGCTCCCGAGAGCTCTTGGGCCCAACAAAAGCTCCTGGGCTCTCAAGAGCGCCTGGGCCTCACAAGAGCTCCGTTCACAGTATGGTAACCCGGACTGCTCCTCGGCTCAATGCGGACTCAACCATCCATTGAGCGATACACGTTTTGTGGAGCAAAAGAGTTTAAAGAGATTCTCCAAGTCTTCCCGAGCGTGTTGACTGATAAAGAACTAGCAGTGAAAACCCTGGCCGGGGCCGACCTTCCCTCAACCCTTTACGAAACCTGTTCATCTTTCCTCAACTACAGCGGCTTTGTTTACATTTATTCAATAGTTCGGAGGCTTGGAAGCTCTACGAGGTTGTTTATGATGGTTGATGGTTGAGGTTGATGTATAGAGGTTTTGTAGTTTGACACGTTGATGTATGATGAATTCTACCTCACAACCACCACCAGTCACAACATCGTCACCACAACCACCACCACTCACAACATCGTCCTCACAACCACCACCACCACCACTCACACCATCGTCCTCACAACCACCACCACCACTCACAACATCGTCCCCACAACCACCACCACTCACAACATCGTCCTCACAACCACCACCACCACTCACAACATCGTCCTCACAACCACCACCACCACCACTCACAACATCGTCGCCACAACCACCACCACTCACAACATCGTCCCCACAACCACCACCACTCACAACATCGTCCTCACAACCACCACCACCACTCACAACATCGTCCCCACAACCACCACCACCACTCACAACATCGTCCTCACAACCACCACCACCACTCACAACATCGTCCCCACAACCACCACCACTCACAACATCGTCCCCACAACAACCACTCACAACATCGTCCCCACAACCACCACCACCACTCACAACATCGTCCTCACAACCACCACCACCACTCACAACATCGTCGCCACAACCACCACCACTCACAACATCGTCCCCACAACAACCACTCACAACATCGTCCCCACAACCACCACCACTCACAACATCGTCCCCACAACAACCACTCACAACATCGTCCCCACAACCACCACCACTCACAACATCGTCCCCACAACAACCACTCACAACATCGTCCCCACAACCACCACCACTCACAACATCGTCCCCACAACAACCACTCACAACATCGTCCCCACAACAACCACTCACAACATCGTCCCCACAACAACCACTCACAACATCGTCCCCACAACCACCACCACCACTCAACATCGTCCCCACAACAACCTCTCACAACATCGTCCCCACAACCACCACCACTCACAACATCGTCCTCACAACCACCACCACCACTCACAACATCGTCCCCACAACCACCACCACCACTCACAACATCGTCCCCACAACCACCACCACCACTCACAACATCGTCCCCACAACCACCACCACCACTCACAACATCGTCCTCACAACCACCACCACCACCACTCACAACGTCGCCACAACCACCACTCACAACATCGTCCCCACAACCACAACCACCACCACCACCATTCACAACATCGTCCTCACAACAACCACCACCACCACTCACAACATCGTCCCCACAACCACCACCACCACTCACAACATCGTCCCCACAACCACCACCACTCACAATGTAACACTGTAAAAGTGTTTGGTTTAGGTTAATACATACATAGAGTACATGAGTCACAGACAAGGATCGGAGAGGCGCCAGTTGTCTGCCTGAGATCTCACACCTCAAAGCGTTAATGACCCCAAGTGACCTGAGGTCAGATCATGATAATTTCACCTTGCTTCCGCTAAGCGTATAATTGGAGCCGGGTAGCCTTCAAACATGCCGACGTTTAAGGAGTGGCTTGGTAGTGCCGGAGGCTATCTACTTGTGGGCGGAGTTAGCTACTAGGTTCCCCAATATAAACTCGGAGAGCTATCGAGCATTAGGCAATAGGAGACCGGCCAGCGGAGCAGAGCAGAGGCCAGCCGTCGAGATAGGCCGTCACCAGACGGGGGGTGACGCTGCCTGAAAATTGCAGACCCCCCCCCCTCTCTATTCAACTTAGACTCAGTCCTCGGTGAGTGAACATTTAGGTGACTTGGTCGTGTTTACATATGTTGTGTGATGATCAGGGGCAGTCAAGTTGTAGGGTTCTCGAATTCTTGGATGATGACTCACTTTGCATATTAAACTGGAACATTTTAATTGAATTGCTAAATTATGATACTTCATTTGAAATATAATTATGAATTTATTATTTAAATTGTGTTTAACTTTGTTCCCTAGAGATTTTGAGTTGAGGTGAGAAAGCCTCTGTAGTTACTGGTTTCATGGTTTAGAATGAGTACATGATAAAGATGGGACCATACTAATAATGATCTCTTGATAACATCTTTTGAGAATTTTGGGATACAGACAAGTTCCATTCCTTGTCTTGTATGTAATGATCATGAATGGATGGTGGCAGCATTTCGTCTTCTACTATCTACTCTTCTACTTCTACTATCTACTCTTCTCCTTCTACCTATCTACACCTCTCCCTCCACCCCCTCTCTAAACTCTCACTTTCAACTAATGACCCTCCTCGCTCCTCCCACCTCTCTCCCTCTCACCCCCAAGCCCTCACTAATTACTTCACTATTCATTTCTTTCCTTTCGTTTTCTCTTATACGTTTGTGGCAGTGATTATGTATTCTAGAGTTCTCTCTAGAGTTTCGGGTAACTGATCAAGTGACGGCGCCTTGTAGTCGTAGCACCTAGGTAGTCAAATACCTAGGTTACAAGGTGTTGAACGAGAGAGGTTGCCTTAGGATCTCTGGGAGTGCTCTAGAATAGTTAGCTAACTGGGGACGGGATAACGGACTAGAGAGAGCTGTTTCCCCCGGCCTCGTTAGTTAACTGGGGGGGGGGGGGGTGGAATAATGGACAAGATAGAGCTATTTCCCCCCACCCCCCGTTACAATGTTGGCAGCGGTGTTGAACAATGTTTAAGGTATTGGTGTTCTTTTAACATTGTTCAGTCCCACGTGTCTTTTTGCCGCTCAGGCGCTATCAGGGAGATCTTGACAGGTGTTTTACTTTCGCGATTTAGCGAGTTTTTTTTCAGGCTAGGAGATGGTGATTCTCTGGTGTTGTGTTTAGTGATTTTGTGAGTTTTGTGGTGTTCAGGGAATGTTCACCAGAACTTGCGTGTGTAGTGATTAATGTTAGTGATAAGATTTGGCGATTTGGGAACTTAGCGGTGTTGGTAGTGCAGGTCAGCTGAGTGTGACAGGTGACCTCGCATGTCCCACGGGGACACCCAGCCACCGCTGGTCTCCAGGTCAGTGGGGAGTGGCAGGTGTAGTTCTTAAGTAGAATTTAGTGGTGGTTCTGCTCAGATTATTGCGATCGACTGTTTTACTCCATTTGAACGCAATAACCCGAGGTGTACTGGTATTGTACAGCATGCTAGTGTGGACTAGTGTGTCAGTTGACTCACGTCTAGGGACGCCTGGCGTTTGAAGTCTGGTCACAGGGGTGACAACAGTTTGGAGTTGTTTACCGGCGGAGATGCTAGGGAAACACTCTGGGTCACGTAGGTGGCTGTAGGTTAAGGGTGGGAGTAACGGCGGTTTATGTACTTAAGATTAGGAACGGTACAGTTAAGTTTAGGCTAGTGTTTTGTCTATTAGTTTTGATTTTTTTTGTGACAAGTTAAAAGTAGTGATGCCCTTATTCTCTCTTCTCTAACTTTCCTCTGTTACTGTCTTATGTTCCACCAAGTCAGTATCATTCAGTGTTAATTGGCTTATTTTAAAAAAAATTTAAGTGTAGTTGTTGCCAGGAGGAGAGCTTATAATTGGACTGTGTGAACCCTATACAAACTACAGGGTCACACAACAGCATGGAACACGGGTATTGTCGCCTTTATGTTCATCCACAGGTGGGAGCCAGAGGAGAGGCGCGACGCATATACAGAAGAGAGAGACGGCTGCTTGGTACCACACTCAGGGGCGTTCCTCACCACCACCACGACCAGCCCCCCTACCTGGATGTCAGGGCCACCACCACCACCATCACCCCAGGGGACCCCCGAGATACAGCCCTCTCGGTCGGTCAACATTGGTCTACCCATTGGACCCCAAGAGGCAGCCCTCTCGGTCGGTCAACATTGGTCTACCCAGTGGACCCCAGGACGGACGGACCCCAGTGGACCCCAAGACTTACGGACCTCAGTGGACCCCAAGACGGACGGACCCCCAGTGGACCCCAGGTCGTTCTGCAGACGACCCCAGACGACCCAGTAAAAATGGAAGAGGAGCAACAACGATTCCAGTCTGTCCCACCAACATCGGTCTACCCAGGATGGACCCCAGGACGGACGGACCCCAATGGACCCCAGGTCGCTTGTCAAAGACCCATGGGAGGAGGAAGAGAGAAGAAAGAAGAGAGAAGAAGGAAGAGAGAAGAAAGAAGAAAGAAGAAGAAGAAGATAAGACAAGCTGAGTGAGACACGACGCCTCGTGTCCCTTGCTGGTGTCAGCATCATTGCAGGGAGCGTAATTGCAAGACAGGATCGTTTGCCTTAACTGGCCGCCCCTCCTGCAAGCAGGTAGCTCTGTGGAGTGATTCATCCTGTGTCGTGCGGACTTGATGTGGCTGTCAGAAGTAGCTCTCTGAAGGAGGCGTGCTGGAGCAACAGGGAGGAAGAAGAGTAGGATGGGATTTCTACTGTTGGCAACTATATGAAGGTCTCGAAACTTGTAGTCCCTATAGCTGTGAAGAACCCCAATATACGTCTCTCATGGTGACTGACGTAGGGCCAATTACAGATCAGCTGGGACAACCGAATTCCACGGTCCTGTGCGCAGTTCAAGTAGTAACGGCTTTCGGGTTGACCAAGGGTTGTTGTGCGTTAACGACGGAGAAGCGACGGAGGCAGTTGTGTTGAAGAAATGTGGTACAGGATTATCTACAAGACCAAGCAGTGACGTCGCCCAGCCAGAGACAATGGACGTCTGTCTACATATTTCATTTTTTAGAGTAGGATGATGTATATTTGTTTAGCTAGGATGTATTCTTTTCGTTAATAAAGTTGTCGCACACAGCTAGCTTGCTTTAGCAGTGTTGCAAAAACTTTATTTTCGGGGAGAAGGGGAGATGTAACACTGTAAAAGTGTTTGGTTTAGGTTAATACATACATAGAGTACATGAGTCACAGACAAGGATCGGAGAGGCGCCAGTTGTCTGCCTGAGATCTCACACCTCAAAGCGTTAATGACCCCAAGTGACCTGAGGTCAGATCATGATAATTTCACCTTGCTTCCGCTAAGCGTATAATTGGAGCCGGGTAGCCTTCAAACATGCCGACGTTTAAGGAGTGGCTTGGTAGTGCCGGAGGCTATCTACTTGTGGGCGGAGTTAGCTACTAGGTTCCCCAATATAAACTCGGAGAGCTATCGAGCATTAGGCAATAGGAGACCGGCCAGCGGAGCAGAGCAGAGGCCAGCCGTCGAGATAGGCCGTCACCAGACGGGGGGTGACGCTGCCTGAAAATTGCAGACCCCCCCCCCCTCTCTATTCAACTTAGACTCAGTCCTCGGTGAGTGAACATTTAGGTGACTTGGTCGTGTTTACATATGTTGTGTGATGATCAGGGGCAGTCAAGTTGTAGGGTTCTCGAATTCTTGGATGATGACTCACTTTGCATATTAAACTGGAACATTTTAATTGAATTGCTAAATTATGATACTTCATGTGAAATATAATTATGAATTTATTATGTAAATTGTGTTTAACTTTGTTCCCTAGAGATTTTGAGTTGAGGTGAGAAAGCCTCTGTAGTTACTGGTTTCATGGTTTAGAATGAGTACATGATAAAGATGGGACCATACTAATAATGATCTCTTGATAACATCTTTTGAGAATTTTGGGATACAGACAAGTTCCATTCCTTGTCTTGTATGTAATGATCATGAATGGATGGTGGCAGCATTTCGTCTTCTACTATCTACTCTTCTACTTCTACTATCTACTCTTCTCCTTCTACCTATCTACACCTCTCCCTCCACCCCCTCTCTAAACTCTCACTTTCAACTAATGACCCTCCTCGCTCCTCCCACCTCTCTCCCTCTCACCCCCAAGCCCTCACTAATTACTTCACTATTCATTTCTTTCCTTTCGTTTTCTCTTATACGTTTGTGGCAGTGATTATGTATTCTAGAGTTCTCTCTAGAGTTTCGGGTAACTGATCAAGTGACGGCGCCTTGTAGTCGTAGCACCTAGGTAGTCAAATACCTAGGTTACAAGGTGTTGAACGAGAGAGGTTGCCTTAGGATCTCTGGGAGTGCTCTAGAATAGTTAGCTAACTGGGGACGGGATAACGGACTAGAGAGAGCTGTTTCCCCCGGCCTCGTTAGTTAACTGGGGGGGGGGGGGGGGTGGAATAATGGACAAGATAGAGCTATTTCCCCCCACCCCCCGTTACAACAACATCGTCCCCACAACCACCACCACCACCACTCACAACATCGTCCCCACAACCACCAGTCACAACATCGTCCCCACAACCACCACCACCACCACTCACAACATCGTCCCCACAACCACCACCACAAGTCACAACATCGTCCCCACAACCACCACCACCAGTCACAACATCGTCCCCACAACCACCACCACTCACAACATCATTCTCACAACCACCACCACTCACAACATCATTCTCACAACCACCACCACCACTCACAACATCATTCTCACAACCACCACCACCACTCACAACATCATTCTCACAACCACCACCACAAGTCACAACATCGTCCCCACAACCACCACCACCAGTCACAACATCGTCCCCACAACCACCACCACTCACAACATCATTCTCACAACCACCACCACCACTCACAACATCATTCTCACAACCACCACCACCACACACAACATCGTCCCCACAACCACCACCACTCACAACATCGTCCCCACAACCACCACCACCACTCACAACATCGTCCCCACAACCACCACCACTCACAACATCGTCCCCACAACCACCACCACTCACAACATCGTCCCCACAACCACCACCACCACTCACAACATCGTCCCCACAACCACCACCACCACTCACAACATCGTCCCCACAACCACCACCACCACTCACAACATCATTCTCACAACCACCACCACCACTCACAACGTCCCCACAACCACCACCACCACTCACAACATCGTCCCCACTACCACCACCACCACTCACAACATCGTCCTCACAACCACCACCACGACTCACAACATCGTCCTCACAACCACCACCACCACTCACAACATCGTCCTCACAACCACCACCACCACTCACAACATCGCCCCCACAACGACCACCACCACTCACAACATCGTCCCCACCACCACCACCACTCACAACATCGTCCTCACAACCACCACCACCACTCACAACATCGTCCTCACAACCACCACCACCACTCACAACATCGCCCCCACAACGACCACCACCACTCACAACATCGTCCCCACAACCACCACCACTACTCACAACATCGTCCCCACAACCACCACCACCACTCACAACATCGTCCCCACAACCACCACCACTACTCACAACATCGTCCCCACAACCACCACCACCACCACTTACAACATCGTCCCCACAACCACCACCACCACTCACAACATCGTCCCCACAACCACCACCACCACTCACAACATCGTCCCCACAACCACCACCACCACTCACAACATCGTCCCCACAACCACCACCACCACTCACAACATCGTCCCCACAACCACCACCACCACTCACAACATCGTCCCCACAACCACCACCACTACTCACAACATCGTCCCCACAACCACCACCACCACTCACAACATCGTCCCCACAACCACCACCACCACCACTTACAACATCGTCCCCACAACCACCACCACCACTCACAACATCGTCCCCACAACCACCACCACCACTCACAACATCGTCCCCACAACCACCACCACCACTCACAACATCGTCCCCACAACCACCACCACCACTCACAACATCGTCCCCACAACCACCACCACCACTCACAACATCGTCCCCACAACCACCACCACCACTCACAACATCGCCCCCACAACCACCACCACCACTCACAACATCGCCCCCACAACCACCACCACCATTCACAACCTCGTCCCCACCACCACAACCACCACTCACAACATCGTCCCCACAACCACCACTCACAACATCCTCACAACCAACAACAATCACCGCGCCTCTTGCTCACAACTACTATACAAATACAAACTATTTTTTTGGTATAGTCAAATGAACTCCTCACGAGTCCCGACAACTTACACAGTCAAGACAGATTCCCAATAAGGAGATCGAGTTTCCGTCTCGGGCAAAGAAGCCTCCTCAAACAAAGTAGTTTCCTGCCAAGCAGAGAAACAAGCACAGGATTCTTGCAAGCAAAACTCTTTCCTGATGCTGATTTGAATTAGTTTTTTTCCGATGAAAATGGAACGTGAGGCCTGATTCACAAAAGCACTTACGCAAGCACTTACGAACGTGTACATCTTTCCTCAATCTTTGACGGCAATGGTTACATTTATTAAACAGTTTACAAGCAAGAAAACTTCGCAGTAAACTGTTGTTATTGTTATAAACAGCCTCCTGGCGCTTCGTAGCTAATTAACTGTTTAATAATTGGAAACAAAGCCGCCAAAGATTGAGAAAAGATGTACAGGTTCCTAAATGTTTGCGTAACTGCTTTCATGAATCTGGCCCTAGGAATTAAACAAAAATGACTCAACACTTTAGATGTGACCTGAATGAAACGTATATGCGAGTCATACTGACTGCCTAAGGAAGACTGAAACGCATAATAAATATATTATTCATTATTGAATAAATATATGAATATTCCGCAGGCATACATCTTGCACGGAAATAATGGGGAAGCCCATTTTCAGAGCTTCCCTATTTTACAATATTCTTCTTACCCATCTCCATCCCTACCCATTCCCCACACACCCTTGTCATTCTCTACATTCCTCCGTTTTAAAATCACCCTTCCCCCCCCCCTGGAGTTCCTGCTCGGAGCCTCCCCCCCCCCCCAAGAGTTTCCATATAGCGTTTATATAGCGCTGCTATACAAACGTCAACCACAACCACCAGTCTTTTATATAGCGTCAACAATAGCAATGTTTCGCACAAGAGGCCACTCGCTAAACACCATGTTTATGGACCGGAGTGACTGAAGGAGCCAACATATGAGTACCAGGTGGGGGAGGGGGGACCGGCGCCCTCTGCCAGTCTAAAAATGCTAAGTTCTTAAATATATGTTTAACAGAATTTATAAACAAACTTAAACATTTTCGAAGTTCAAACACCTTCAAATATGGTGGTGGTGGTGTGTGTGTGTGTGTACTCACCTTACTCACCTAGTTGTTGTAGTCACCTAGTTGTGTTTGCGGGGGTTGAGCTCTGGCTCTTTGGTCCCGCCTCTCAACCGTCAATCAACTGGTGTACAGATTCCTGAGCCTATTGGGCTCTATCATATCTACACTTGAAACTGTGTATGGAGTCAGCCTTCGCCACAACACTGCTTAATGCATTCCATTTATTAACTACTCTGACACTGAAAAAATTCTTTCTAACGTCCTTGTGGCTCATCTGGGTACTAAGTTTCCACCTGTGTCCCCTTGTTCGTGTCCCACCCGTGCTGAAGAGTTTGTCTTTGTCCACCCTGTCAATTCCCCTGAGAATTTTGTAGGTTGTTATCATGTCTCCCCTTACTCTTCTGTTTTCCAGGTATGTGAGGTTCAGCCCCCTTAGCCTTTCCTCGTAACTCCTTCCTCTCAGTTCCGGGGACCAGTCTGGTGGCATACCTCTGAATCTTCTTCAGTGTGTGTGTGTGTTCACCTACATGTGCCACCAGGATCGAACACTTAGCTCCTGGACCCCGCCTCTCTAACCTTCTGTTGTGCTACAGTGCTGACTCCCGACCTATGTTCTCTATCATATATACTATATTACTCTGTCCTGCATGGGAAGGGGAGAGGGGGGAGGGGATTGAACCCGGATTCCACAATTGTGAGCCGAGGACGTAGACCACTGTGCTACAGCAACCCACACCCATCGCAGGAAGGGGGGGGGAGCGGTAATGAAGCATTATAGACGCCGGAAGTTAACACACTGTGGCCCCCCATTGTTTCCTGAGCTGTTTCATTAACATGTAAATATTTACACTACACAAAGTCTACATCAGCAACAAGTGCGCTAATTAAGTGTAGCACTGTAAATAGTGCTACACTTTTCCTGACGAATTACCTCATGCAGACAACGTCACAATAAAGCCGCTCGAACGAACAGCCCATCCTACACACACACACACACACACACACACACACAGTCCTGTGGACCGGGGTTCGATTCCCGGCGCCGGCGGAAACAGATAAGCAGCGTTTCTTTCACCCCTGATGCCCCTGTAACCTAGCAGTAAATAGGTACCTGGGAGTTAGACAGCTGCTACGGACTGCTTCCTGGGCTCCTTTCCGGTCTACGAGGGAACGAATCGTCGCCACTTTCGTACCGGGTGTGTGAGTGTTGGGTTAAGGTTATATGTCACGTCTTGTTCACTTCATTGTTTGTGTAGAGTGAAGCACATTTGCTCAAATGTGTTTATGATCCGTTATGTATCTGGTAATTTGATCTGAACCTGATTAGACAAATATTACAATATCTAAAAAACATTACAATACCTATAAAGTATTACAATATCTAAAAAGTATTACAATACCGAAAAAGTATAACAATACCGAAAAAGTATTACAATATCTATAAAGTATTACAATATCTAAAAAAGTATTACAATATCTAAAAAAATATTACAATATCTAAAAAAGTATTACAATATCTAAACAAGTATTGCAATATCTAAAAAGTATTACAATATCTAAAAAGTATTACAATATCTAAAAAAAGTATTACAATATCTAAAAAAAAGTATTACAATATCTAAAAAAAGTATTACAATATCTAAAAAAAGTATTACAATATCTAAAAAAGTATTACAATATCTAAAAAGTATTACAATATTTAAAAAGTATTACAATATCTAAGTATTACAATATCTAAAAAGTATTACAATATCTAAAAAGTATTACAATATCTAAGTATTACAATATCTAAAAAAGTATTACAATATCTAAAAAGTATTACAATATCTAAAAAGTATTACAATATCTAAAAGTATTACAATATCTAAAAAAGCATTACAATATCTAAAAAGTATTACAATATCTAAAAAGTATTACAATATCTAAAAAAAGTATTAAAATATCTAAAAAGTATTACAATATCTAAAAAGTATTACAATATCTAAAAGCATTACAATATCTAAAAAAGTATTACAATATCTAAAAAAGTATTACAATATCTAAAAAGTATTACAATATCTAAAAGTATTACAATATCTAAAAAAGCATTACAATATCTAAAAAGTATTACAATATCTAAAAGCATTACAATATCTAAAAAGTATTACAATATCTAAAAGTATTACAATATCTAAAAAAGTATTACAATATCTAAAAAAGTATTACAATATCTAAAAAGTATTGCAATATCTAAAAAGTATTACAATATCTAAAAAAGTATTACAATATCTAAAAAGTATTACAATATCTAAAAAAGTATTACAATATCTAAAAAGCATTACAATATCTAAAAAGTATTACAATATCTAAAAAGTATTACAATATCTAAAAAAGTATTACAATATCTAAAAAGTATTGCAATATCTAAAAAGTATTGCAATATCTAAAAAGTATTGCAATATCTAAAAAGTATTGCAATATCTAAAAAGCATTACAATATCTAAAAAAGCATTACAATATCTAAAAAGTATTACAATATCTAAAAAAGTATTACAATATCTAAAAAGCATTACAATATCTAAAAAGTATTACAATATCTAAAAAGTATTACAATAACTAAAAAAGTATTACAATATCTAAAAAGCATTACAATATCTAAAAAGCATTACAATATCTAAAAAAGTATTACAATATCTAAAAAGTATTGCAATATCTAAAAAGTATTACAATATCTAAAAAAGTATTACAATATCTAAAAAGAACCAAGAATGATAGTATAATTGCCTCGAATTTGTTTAACAGCCTGTCCAAATTCTATCAATTTTGGCGGTGATATTTGGCAAAAAAACGCTGATACAAAATGTTCTCAAACTTCACGAATGATCTCTCTCAGTCTCACTATATTTATCTGGAATGTGCTCGCGCGCGCGCGCGCGTGCGTGTGCGTGTGTGTGTATGTGTGTGTGTATGTGTGTGTGTGTGTGTGTGTGTGTGTGTGTGTGTGTGTGTGTGTGTGTGTGTGTGTGTGTGTGTGTTTACTAGTTGTGTTTACTAGTTGTGTTTTTGCTGGGGTTGAGCTTTGCTCTTTCGGCCCGCCTCTCAACTGTCAATCAACTGTTTGCTAACTACTTTTTTTTTCTCCACACCACACACACACACACCCCAGGAAGCAGCCCGTGACAGCTGACTAACTCCCAGGTACCTATTTACTGCTAGGTAACAGGGGCATTTAGGGTGAAAGAAACTTTGCCCATTTGTTTCTGCCTCGTGCGGGAATCGAACCCGCGCCACAGAATTACGAGTCCTGCGCGCTATCCACCAGGCTACGAGGCCCCTATGTGTGTGTGTGTGTGTGTGTGTGTGTGCGTGTGTGCGTGTGTGCGTGTGTGCGTGTGTGCGTGTGTGCGTGTGTGTGTGTGTGTGTGTGTGTGTGTGTGTGTGTGTGTGTGTGTGTGTGTGTGTGTGTATCTCAAGGTCACGACAGGTTAATTAATATCATTACAGGTCTTCAAGTTCACCAGAGTTACAGCCGAAGGAACCCAAGAAGGGTGAAGACAAACACAGTTCATTTACACGTAAAGTATAAAGGAAGTAATCGACGCTTTATACTTTTAAAGTATACATGAAGTAAAACAAATTCCCAGAATGTTGCAACTCCATAAAACGTTCAAAAGTCGTTAATGTTCCCATCAAAACTCTTGATGATGGCCTGGGGGGGGGGGGGTGTTTGCTGTAGGGGGGGTAGGGGGAGGGGGTGATTGCTGTAGGGGGGGAGGGGGTGATTGCTGTAGGGGGGGAGGGGTTGATTGCTGTGGGGAGGGTTGATTACTAGGAGGGTTGATTACTAGGGGGATTGATTGTTGTGGGGGGGGGGGGGTTGATTGCTGGAAGAGGAGGTAGGAAGAAAGGGGGGAACATAGTGATGCAGGCACAGGATAAAGAGGTCAAAGGTTGCCTGTCACGACCCAACCTATCCATCACCACTCCCCCTACCTCTCCATCGTCATTACCATCCTCCATCCCATCGGCAACTCGTCCTCTCAACTAGTACGTCTCATTTTGGACGTTGTGGTCCCAACGTACACAATGTGACCATCAGAAGTAGCGGCTCACAAACACCTACGTTTTCTATGCTTTGGTTGGGCCAGGTTAGGTGGGTTGCTTGGGTTCGTACGTTCCTGGTTAGTTTAACACTTTATATTTTGTACGCTGTGGCACCACCCATTCTCCTCCCCCATAACCATTATTACCCACAGACATCACTAGACACCATCACACAACCACCCAACACCACCACCACTCACACCCACCATCACTACCACTACTCCCATTCACCAACACTACCACCACCACTCCCACCCACCATCACCACCACTCTCACCCACCATCACTACCATCACTACCATCACCACCACTCTCACCCACCAACACTACCAGCCACCAACCCTTGCTCAAAGCTCTCCATCACCACCTATCACTCTCCATCTCCTCTACCACCAGCCCGCAGCTAACCTTACCTCGCTTATGATAAAGTAACAAACTTGCTGCTTCGAAAGCACCATGTTTTCCTCCCAAGTTTAAGCCACAATGAGCGGGGAGGGACCCCCTGTTATGAGCCCGTGGCTGCTGCTTCCTTCACCGCGGTCTCCAGTCACCACCTGCCACCACGCCCCAGTTCGAGCCCCGGTAAGGGGGGATCCTAGGAGTATTGTGTCTGTGCACATATACACCCCCTCTAGAGAAAGTATGAAGGGAGATTCGTGTTATAATCTCCCGGGTGTTTGAATGACGGTAATGCAACTGATAATGATCAATCATTCCTAGCTGAACGTCTCACCTTAACACAGCCCTCTGTATAATGTATAGTTTAGTTTACCCTCTCAAGTTCACACATTTTTTAACAACTATTAAATTAGTTTACACGAAATGTAAATATAAAAAGCTACAACTGTGATAACCTTCGGGCTTGACGTGTAAATGGGGAACTAAGCTGTAAAAAATAAATGTAAACCAGAAAATAACTCAATCTTTCATTGGGGAGTTTACATCTCAGTACGAGACCATTACAGCTGTAATCAGTACACAAGAAAGAAACAAGAAAATGGGTAGAAGGGGTTGAGAGGTGATGTGTAGGAGTGGGGGGAGGGTGATGAAGGCTGAGATTACATGTGGGATGGAAGGTTGTGGATGAAACGGGAAGCGAGGGACGGGAAGAGTGTGGGATCATCAGTGTATTGAAGAAGGTGTCTGAACACCTTCGTATTCACAAGACACTGAAACACGGGGCTAAATGGAGAGTTTCAGCTGAAGGCGTAAGAATGTTGGCACAAGGGTTGAAAACCTTGAATCCTAAATGACCTTCTCTAAAACGACCCGTAAGATAATATCCAATGACAAAAACCGTCCAGAATCAGCGCACTTAAGCCAGGAGGAACGAGGGAGCTCGTGTCTAAGGTCAATATTACGACCCGGAAAAAAATTACCTGTAATCGAACATTCCAAAGTGGAAAGTTTACTTGTTCAAATGTTTGATAAACTTACAGCTGGTAACGCTCACACGAATGGTGATGGGACGCCCCATATTGCCCTCGTCTGGGACGCCGCCCGGGACGTCCGCCAGGGACGCACGTCAGGGACGCCCGCCTGGGACGCCCGTCCGGGACGCCCGTCCGGGACGCCCGCCCGGGACGCCCGTCTGGGATGCCCCGGCCTGTCTATACCCTCTACACCAGCATAACTGATAGAGAGCTTTATTGATTTGTTATCAAGTATCATTGTTAAAGTCTGTTCACCATAAAAGCTGCCATCAAAATTCCAGTCAGATTTTTGTCGCAGTTTCAATTGCTTTTGTCACAAACATTTCCAGCATTACAAAAACATAACGCTTGGACACGAAGGCCATTTAACGAACGAATCTTCGGTTCGATTCACAAACTAGTTCGATATATTCTTGTAGCCAGTTTATGAGTTATATTCCAACAGAAATGTATTTTTAAGTTCGCGGCAAAAGGCGAGAGAAGTGAAAACAATTTTTATTTGTCAGCAATAACATGTTTACAAGAACGTGCTAAGACCCAATAAAGGAATATCATCCATAACGGTCGACAAGAACGTTGTCACCTTACAAAAATATACAAGACGAATGTTGCTGGGAAAATAATAATAATAAAACAAAAGAGAGTGTGAACACTGACGATCTTCTTAAAGTTAGGAGCTGATTTACGAGCCGAGACGCTGGGCTCGGCAGCGAGGAGACGTAGCACAGGCCCTGCTGGGATTATTGGGGCTGCTTAACTCCTGCGGTGTCACAAAAACTACCTTGACACCGAGGGAGGGACAGAGGGTTACGTTGGGTTGGGTTGGGTTGAGCTAGGCTGGGTTGGGTTGAGCTAGGCTGGGCTGGTCTGGGCTAGGCTGGGCTAGGCTAGGCTAGGCTAGCCTAGCCTAGCTCTCTAGGAAACGCAAGGATTTGCTAGGCTAGGTAGAGGGTGATATTGGTGGGCGGGAGGAGAGCTGAGCGCGACACCATTCCCCACCAGTTAGCTTGTTCATGTGGGGGCGATATTGACAATGCCAGCACCGCTAATGTTACCCCTAAACCAAGCTCGCACTAATTTTCTCGCTGACTATGTACTTGCGTGTTACCGTACGCGCTTATGTCCGCTTGCAGGATCGAACTTGAGCTTTTGGATTCTACCTTCAAGACGTGGGTGGTGTAATACCATGACTCCCAACCTGTTTGTCTCCTACGGAGTTAGTTTCTTCTACATCCTCTTCTAGTTCACTTCATTTTCTTACTATTAAACAAACGAAATGTTATATTGTATCCCTGTGAGCTATCGTCAACCCATCCTCTCGAGTTGTCACGTTATCTTGAGGTTATCTTGAGATGATTTCGGGGCTTAGCGTCCCCCGCGGCCCGGTTCTAGACCAGGCCTCCTTTTTGTTACACACCCCAGGAAGCAGCCCGTAGCAGCTGTCTAACTCCCTGGTAACTATTTACTGCTCTCTCTTCTTCTATTTCTATTTACTGTTCACTATATACTCTCTCTCTCTCTCTCTCTCTCTCTCTCTCTCTCTCTCTCTCTCTCTCTCTCTCTCTCTCTCTCTCTCTCTCTCTCTCTCTCTCTCCCCTTGCTGTTATCTGAATCTCTTTGCCTGTCTGTCCGTCTGTCACTTAAGCAGCATTCTTCATTAAATAAAGGCCACACACACACACACACACACACACACACACACACACACACACACACACACACACACACACACACACACACACACACACACACACACCCCATCCTGCACGCAACAATAAGCTCTTGCATTAAATTTTCCCTTTAATAGTAACTCCCTCACAACATACACGTACAAACGGACACGCTCGTGTCCGCGGGTACACACAAGAACACACGTGTTCATACGTGCACGCACACGCACGCACGCACATACACGCACTAACCCATAAGAGACTGTTGCACAAGTTTGAGAAACAGGCAGGAGTAACAGGTAAAGTGATTCAATGGAAAAGGGAGTACCTAAGCAACAGGAAGCAGAGTTACTGTGAAGGGTGAGACCTCAGAATGGCGTGATTCACCAGCGGAGTCCTACAGGGTTCCGTACCCGGACTTATCCTGTTTCTAATATAGGTAAATGTTCTCCCAGAGGATATAAACGCATTCCTCTCAATATTTTCTGACGATGTTAAAATGATGAGAGAGATTAAGACAAAGGAGCACAGCATGATAGTACAAGATGAACTGGGACAAACTAAAGGAATGGTTCAACAAATGGCTATTAGAGTTAAACTCAAGCAAGTGTAATGAAGGGTAGGGAGCAGGTCAGATACAAAGTACCATTTTATAAATATATATATATATATATATATATATATATATATATATATATAATGTGTCGTACCTAATAGCCAGAACGCACTTCTCAGCCTACTATGCAAGGTCCGATTTGCCTAATAAGCCAAGTTTTCATGAATTAATGTATTTTCGACTACCTAACCTACCTAACCTAACCTAACCTACCTTTTTCGGCATCCTAACCCAACCTAACCTATGAAGATAGGTTAGGTTAGGTAGGGTTGGTTAGGTTCGGTCATATATCTACGTTAATTTTAACTACAATAAAAAAAAATTGACCTCATACATAATGAAATGGGTAGCTTAATCATTTAATAAGAAAAAAAATAGAGAAAATATATTAATTCAGGAAAACTTTGCTTATTAGGCAAATCGGGCCTTGCATAGTAGGCTGAGAAGTGCGTTCTGGCTACTAGATACGACATTATATATATATATATATATATATATATATATATATATATATATATATATATATATATATATTATATATATATATATATATATATATATATATATATATATATATATGTGTGTGTGTTAGTTATTTAAAACATTCCCTTAGAAGTGGTCATATTTTTACTTTATTTGTAAGAAGATTCTAATCAAATTTATTGGCAATGTTTCCTCTGATCACCTATTTGCTAGAGATTTTTCTCTTGCAAGTAGGTGCAAGAGAAAAATAGAAACATTAACCAAATGCAATGCACAAATTACAAAAATCACACATTATAAATATTAGTAATAGCTGTACATAACTGACCCACAATTTAATTATTGAATAACATCTCTACGGTGATTACTGAGCAACTGTTTCCAGTAGAGGAGGAACTCTATTCTGCTAGCCTCACTCTATACTCTATCCCCACTCTTGTTTATTTCCTAAACAGGTTTGTATCCAGTCATCCTCCGGTGAGGAGATGATGACTTTGTGACCAAATATATACTCCCTGGTATGTATTTTATGTATGTTTATACACATACTAATCCTCCTGGAATGTATTAGAAAAAGACACAAGCAAGTTCTCTCCAGGATTTTTACTGTTTCACTGTCCTTCACGGTGGTATATTTAAGTATTGTCATCATTTCTTCTCATTCGTCTTCTTCCCCGTCCACGTCCTGCTTTGTCTCTTCCCCCCTTCGTCTCTTTTTTTCCCCGCCACCCTCTTTCATCATTATTGTTTAGTTCCATTACTCTTCCCTTGTTAAAATCCTTCTTTATTATCCACAGGATTCCTCAGCAAATTCTTCGTCTCTTTTAATCAAATTCTTCACCGGTCAACCATGACGACCCCTCAACCACGACGACCTTTAACAACGACGACCCTCAACACCGACGACCCTCAACACCGACGACCCCTCGACACACCGACGACCCCTCGACACACCGACGACCCCTCGACACACCGACGACCCTCAACACACACGACGACCCTCAACACACACGACCCCTCAACACACACGACCCCTCGACACACCGACGACCCCTCGACACACCGACGACCCTCGACACACCGACGACCCTCGACACACCGACGACCCTCGACACACCGACGACCCTCGACACACCGACGACCCTCGACACACCGACGACCCTCGACACACCGACGACCCTCGACACACCGACGACCCTCGACACACCGACGACCCTCGACACACCGACTACCCTCGACACACCGACGACCCTCGACACACCGACTACCCTCGACACACCGACGACCCTCGACACACCGACGACCCTCGACACACCGACGACCCTCGACACACCGACGACCCTCGACACACCGACGACCCTCAACACACCGACGACCCTCAACACACCGACGACCCTCAACACACCGACGACCCTCAACACACCGACGACCCCTCAACACACCGACGACCCTCAACACACCGACGACCCTCAACACACCGACGACCCTCCACCCAGTTATAAGGAGTGCTGCTCCACGTGACCAATAAACGAACGGTGGTGAAAACACGACAGCGGAGCACCAATCAATCTGAGACGCGAGCGAACACTTATTCTGACGTGTGTGTGTGTGTGTGTGTGTGTGTGTGTGTGTGTGTGTGTGTGTGTGTGTGTGTGTGTGTGTGTGTGTGTGTGTGTGTGTCTGTGCGTGCGTGCGTGCGTGTGCATGTGTGTTTAATTGTGAGTCATGGTCCACCAGCTGAGCAAGCTGATCAGGCAAACATGAGTTACTCAGCGGGAAGGTGAGTAATGCACTCAGTGAGTGAGTCAGTCACTTGTTGATGGGACACGAATGAGGATTTACCCTCCCCGGCCCGTGGAAATATCAGTGCCAACGGGCACCTCTGCCCAACGGGCACCATGACAATTTTCCAGGTCATGGAAATTTTGCAAATTCTCTAGATTTTGATTCAGATAAAACATTTAACGTAACAAATTGTGAAATTTAAAACTTCCTTGATGTGACTGTCCAAAGTGACAGACTTCCCAAACAACGTAGGCAATGAGACAGAGCTCAGCTTACCTACCAAGCACAAATGGTGTCAGTAAAGTGAAGCTGTCATCATGACACCGGATACGGTAGACATAATCAAGTGACGATACATAATATAGTATTAATAATAGATAATATAGAGTATGTATAATAGATGACATAATACAGTATTATGTCGGTAGTATCAATTTATCCAACATAAAATAGTATGTAATTGAACATCAAAGTATTACGTTAAGCAAGAGAAAGCACAGTAAAGGCTATTAATTTCCTGAAGGTAAAATATTACATATACAAATTAAATGTTTTCTTAAGGAGTATTACCCTCAGTAAGGTATTATTATAACTCCATTAAGGGAGTGTTGCCTCCAGGTTAATCCAGCCTCCCTAATCCCATATTTATGAATGTAAAACCTATTACACACGACTCCACTGATGAGATTCGAATTATTCTTGAACAGAGGTTCGGTCGCGTCCTGTGTTCAAACCACAATGTGAATGTTTCACCCACGTGCAGGCGATGAGTTACAATAACGTGGCTAAAGTAAGTTGACCAGACCACACACTAGAAGGTGAAGGGGCGACGACGTTTCGGTCCGTCCTGGACCATTCTCACAATCGACTTGAGAATGGTCCAGGACGAACCAAAACGTCGTCGTCCCTTCACCTTCTAGTGTGTGGTCTGGTCAACTTCACCCACGTACTGCAAATACAAATAATAATTCCCAAACAGAACCTAATCAGCTAATCTAACATACGCCTGGGCACAAAATTATGATATACAAAAATATAAATATATACTCGAGAACATTTTGAGTGTGAATCATTTTTATTACGAGTACGTTAACATAGTTCAATGTGTGTTTGTGGAGTTGGCCGGCCGTAGCCCGCCCCGCCTAAGGATAACTTGAGCATCTGAATTTAATTTAATAATTAAACAGAAAAAGTTGAAGATAATCATAGAGTTTTGTACCTTGGTGGGCGTCTCACCCATCAGTCCAGCGACTTGATGGCTCTAATAAGCTCTAAGACTCTCAAAGTCTAAGGTCTGACCTCTTAACCTCCAACTTTAGAGGTTAAGAGGTCAAATTATCCTAATCGTTTGGTGTGCTGTGGTAGTTGGTTGTACGGTTTGATTACAATAACTACAGGGGATGGTGGCTTTTTCAGTATGGCAACTTTTTGTGTAAGGCAATTTTTTGTATATGATATTTTTTTCTATATGGCAACTTTTTAAGTATATCAACTTTTTGTATATGGCAACTTTTTATATATGGCAACTTTTCTATATGGCAACTGTTTTAGTATATCAACTTTTGTATATTGCAACTTTTTTAGTATATCAACTTTTTGTGTATGGCAACTTTTTGAGTATGGCGACAGCTTCTAGACAGACCACTATAGGGAGTCGACCTACACTCCCCAAGCTAGAACTGTGAAGCCTCCTGCAACACAACAGGCTTAACACAAAATATAGCTTGCAAACCTTCAAACAGGTCTCAATTAGTATTCATCTAAGGTGCTCGGCTGACAAGGAAGGCGTTGTAGCCACACACACACACACACACACACACACACACACACACACACACACACACACACACACACACACACACACACACACTCACACACACACTCACTCCCAGCGCCTCGCAAGCCATTGAGTCTGGGTTCGAGTCCTTGCCGGGGAGGACTGACTGGGCATTTCCAGTTTACAATCGTTTGCCCTTCAGCACTCGGCAACAATTGAGGATCTGATTGGTTGCCGATTGTCTGGCTATGTCCCAGAGAAAACACTAGCGGGTCTTACCATGAGTTATGGGAAGTGAAAGCTCTCAGCCTACCCACAGGGGTTAGAAGTCGTTTGCTGCTGTACCCACTGGAGTCAGAAGTCGTTTGCTGCTGTACCCACAGGAGTCAGAAGTCGTTTGCTCGTGTTCCCCCAGGAGTCAGAAGTCGCTTGCTCGTGTACCCCCAGGAGTCAGAAGTCGTTTGCTCGTGTTCCCCCAGGAGTCAGAAGTCGCTTGCTCGTGTACCCCCAGGAGTCAGAAGTCGTTTGCTCGTGTTCCCCCAGGAGTCAGAAGTCGCTTGCTCGTGTTCCCCCAGGAGTCAGAAGTCGCTTGCTCGTGTACCCCCAGGAGTCAGAAGTCGTTTGCTCGTGTTCCCATCCGTGTAAAAACAGGTTAAGCGCACCAGTGAACACCGCGAGCTCACGAAGACACGCACCAAACACCAACATGCCAGACACGACCCCCCCTGGTCGCCACCCAAGTCACTATAGAGCTGTCCACCAGGCTCTCGAGGACGGAGGCGCGGGGTTGGTATAGAGCATTATACACGAGTGTTATTGCTGCTCCCACCGACCTGAGTTCATTATACTCTGGCCAATGATGCCTCGACCCCTCCCCACCCCTCAGGCTTTCCAAGCTGCTGCTCTAAATTGAGTTTCTTGGGTAAGTTAAGAGTCGTATTTACTGCCTCGCGGAGCGGCTGGCAGCTCCAGGCACGACCAACACGGACTCCCTCCAGCCTCTCTCAACACACAACCATTGTTACAACTCATCTCGAGTTGTTGTTATTATTCTTTAGTTCCACAGTACATCATGGATAGGCCTACTGACCACCACGGGTTTGGCTATGACAAAATACTTCATTACATCGGCCTACTGATGGCATGCCTACTAATCCCAGGATTGGTTACAGCAAAGACTATCAGGTTACCCTCTCTCAAAGGATGACAATCTTCCGGTTATGAATCCGAAGATTATACTTCATCTACAAAGCCCGATAATTATGACCAACCCACATACGGGTTCTGGCTAGACACATGTTGTGATAACTAGTTTACAGGTGTTGTGGTCTTATAGATACTATAACTAGTTTACAGGTGGTGTTGTGCTGTTATAGGTAGAGACTAGGTTGTGTTAGGTTTACTGAAAGCCGCATCTTTCAGTAATCAAATTTACTACGTAACCAAGTCCAATTTCAATCCGGTGTTTTTATTCCATTGTAACTATTAAAAAAGAGGAAATAATGTGTGATTACTTCAATGCTGCTGTAGAGGCAGCCAGAGTATGACTCTCTGCTTCAGTGTTGCTGTAGAGGCAGCCAGAGTATGACTCTCTGCTTCAGTGTTGCTGTAGAGGCAGCCAGAGTATGACTCTCTGCTTCAGTGTTGCTGTAGAGGCAGCCAGAGTATGACTCTCTGCTTCAGTGTTGCTGTAGAGGCAGCCAGGGTATGACTCTCTGCTTCAGTGTTGCTGTAGAGGCAGCCAGAGTATGACTCTCTGCTTCAGTGTTGCTGTAGAGGCAGCCAGAGTATGACTCTCTGCTTCAGTGTTGCTGTAGAGGCAGCCAGAGTTTGACTCTCTGCTTCAGTGTTGCTGTAGAGGCAGCCAGAGTTTGACTCTCTGCTTCAGTGTTGCTGTAGAGGCAGCCAGGGTATGACTCTCTGCTTCAGTGTTGCTGTAGAGGCAGCCAGGGTATGACTCTCTGCTTCAGTGTTGTTGTAGAGACAGCCAGAGTATGACTCTCTGCTTCAGTGTTGCTGTAGAGGCAGCCAGGGTATGACTCTCTGCTTCAGTGTTGCTGTAGAGGCAGCCAGAGTATGACTCTCTGCTTCAGTGTTGCTGTAGAGGCAGCCAGGGTATGACTCTCTGCTTCAGTGTTGCTGTAGAGGCAGCCAGAGTATGGCTCTCTGTTTCAGTGTTGCTGTAGAGGCAGCCAGGGTATGACTCTGCTTCAGTGTTGCTGTAGAGGCAGCCAAAGTATGACTCTCTGCTTCAGTGTTGCTGTAGAGGCAGCCAGGGTATGACTCTCTGCTTCAGTGTTGCTGTAGAGGCAGCCAGAGTATGACTCTCTGCTTCAGTGTTGCTGTAGAGGCAGCCAGAGTATGACTCTCTGCTTCAGTGTTGCTGTAGAGGCAGCCAGAGTATGACTCTCTGCTTCAGTGTTGCTGTAGAGGCAGCCAGAGTATGACTCTCTGCTTCAGTGTTGCTGTAGAGGCAGCCAGAGTATGACTCTCTGCTTCAGTGTTGCTGAAGAGGCAGCCAGAGTATGACTCTCTGCTTCAGTGTTGCTGTAGAGGCAGCCAGAGTATGACTCTCTGCTTCAGTGTTGCTGTAGAGGCAGCCAGAGTATGACTCTCTGCTTCAGTGTTGCTGTAGAGGCAGCCAGAGTATGACTCTCTGCTTCAGTGTTGCTGTAGAGGCCAGCCAGGATATGACTCGACTTTAGTACTGCCAACAGTGATGTCATCTGAGCAGGCGACACCACAGAGAATCTGTACAATGACCTTAACGGGGCGAGGTATCCGACGCCGACGACGCCGCCGCAGCCCTGGGCGGGAGATCGACAAGGAGGGAGGAGGAGAGCAGCCGGTGGGGGCGTCCGGCCGGCCTGCTGCATGAGGGCGTCGAGGGCAGGTCGAGGGCGCCGAGGGCAGGTCGAGGGCGCCGAGGGCAGGTCGAGGGCGCCGAGGGCAGGTCGAGGGCGCCGAGGGCAGGTCGAGGGCGTCGAGGGCAGGTCGAGGGCGCCGAGGGCAGGTCGAGGGCGTCGAGGGCAGGAGGGCGTCGAGGGCAGGAGGGCGTCGACACGATGCTCGCCGAGAAAGAGGGGAAGAAGGTAATGGTAGTTCTTCATCTCTACTGATCACCACCCTCCCCTCCTCCTCAGCTCGCCAGCCTCCTCCACACACACACACACACACACACACACACACACACACACACACACACACACACACACACACACACTGGATACCGAATGGGAGAGGAAGTCCCTCGTCCTTCACGCATCGGACAGAGAGAAAGATGTAGTTGATACCACACCTAACCTGTCTCCTGAAGCCCACATCAAAAGAATAACATCGGCGGCGTGTGCGAAGCTGGCTAACATCAGAACAGTCTTCAGGAACCTATGTAAGACCAATCCTGGAATATGCGGCCCTCAGAACAAAATTCTCAGGGGAATTGAGAGGGTAGACAAGGATGACTTTCTTAACACGGGTGATACACGAACCACCAGATGAGCCACAGGTGAAAGCTAAGTACCCAAATGAGCCACAGAGACATTAAAAAGAACTTTTTCAGTGTCAGAGTAGTTAGTAAATGGTACGCATTAGGCAGTGATGTGGTGGAGGCTGACTCCATACACAGTTTCAAATGTAGATATGACAGAGACCAGTAGGCTCAGGAGTCTGTAACACCAGTAGATTAACGGTTGAGAAGCGGGACCAAAGAGCCAAAGCTCAACCCCCGCAAGCACAACTAGGTGAGTACACTCATATACATACACAAACACAATACTCTCTCCCCGCTTATATCATGCTGTCTTACAGGCAGGATTTTCATTGTTTTGGATGGGATAAACCAGCTGTTGTAAACCTTTGTTGGGTCGACATCTTAATGCGTGTCTTGCTCAGTAATAAGGAATGTTGGAAGCAGGAAATGTCGTGAAGCTGAAGTGTACAACTGTTCTTCTGGGGGGGGGGGGAATTCCCAGTGCGGACTGTGTTGAGTGGGCGTGGAGGGTGGGCGAGGGAGGGCGTGTGTTGATATATGGCCAGAGTGAGGTCATGACAAGCTATACCACTCACTCACACACGCCCTCACGCGCACACACGACCTCACTCTCACTCACACACACGCCCTCACTCTCACTCACACACACGCCCTCACTCTCACTCACACACACGCCCTAACTCTCACTCACACACACAGGGGCCGTGGCAGAATGGACAGCGCTTGTGACTCGTAATCTCAGGGTCCGGGTTCGATTCCGGTCGCCGGCGGAAACAGATTGACCTTTTTGATGATTGGATTGCTTTCACCCTGATGCCCCCTGTTACCTAGCAGTAAATATGTACCTGGGAGTTTGACAGCTGTTACGGGCTGCTTCCTGTGTGCGTTTGTGTGTGTGTGTGTGTGTGTGTGTGTGTGTGTGTGTGTGTGTGTGTGTGTGTGTGTGTGTGTGTGTGTGGTGTGTGTGTGTGTGTGTGTGTGTGTGTGTGGTGTGTGTGTGTGTGTGTGTGTGTGTGTGTGTGTGTGTGTGTGTGTGTGTGTGTGTGTGTGTGTGTGTGTAAAAAATAGCAGTAACAGTTGATTGACGGTTGTGAGGCGGGGGGGGGGGGGGGGGGGGGAGAGCAAAGCTCAACCCCCGCAAGCACAACTAGGTGAAAACACACACACACACACACACACACACACACACACACACACACCCTCACTAACCCCTTACCCCCCCCCTCCAAAACACACACCCACCTAATCACACGCAATCAACCACTCACCAACACACACACTGAACCTTACCAGAAAGTTTGTTCCAGTGTTAAGGTAGTTAACGAATGGAATGCACTAGGAAGAGATGTGGTGGAGACATACTCCATACATAGTTTCATATGTCAAGCACAAGACGAAGCTGGAAAAAGTTTAGAGGTATGCCACTAAGCTAATCCCAGAACTAATAGGCATAAGTTACGTGGAAAGGCTGTGTGAAATGCACCTCACGACACTGGAAGACAGAAAAGAGAGGGGAGGCATGATCACTACCTCCAAAATTCTCAGAGGAATTGACAGGGTAGATAAGGATAAACTGTCTAACACGGGTGGTACGCGAACAAGGGGACGCAAGTGGAGACTGAGTACCCAAATGAGCCACAGAGACGTCAGAAAGGACTTTTTCAGTGCCAGAGTAGTTAACAGGTGGAATGCATTAGGCAGTGATGTGGTGGAGGCTGACTCCATACACAGTTTGAAATGTAGATATGATAGATCCCAGTAGGCTCAGGAATCTGTACATCAGTTGATTAACGGTTAAGAGGCGGGACCAAAGAGCTAGAGCTCAATCCCCGCAAGCACAACTAGGTGAGTGCACGGTGTGTGTGAAGAATTCAACAAGAGATTCCAGGAGGTCTTCACAAAAGAAGCATGGAGAAGCCCCTGCACTAAATGAGGACGAGGCAAACCAAGCAACCTTGGAGGAATCTGACCTCATCAGTGATGAGGTCAAAAGGAATGTGTTGGAGCTGAATGTGACAAAGGCTGTTGGGACTGACAGAATCCCACCATGGATACTAAAAGAAGGGGCAGAAGCATTAAGTGTGCCACACTCTATGGTGTATAAGAGGTCACTGGAAACAGGAGACCTACCGGGAAGCTGGAAGACAGTTAATGTAGTCCCAATATACAAAAAGGGTGACAGGTAAGGCATGTCACTGGGAACTGAACTACAGGCCAGTATCCCTAACTGACATACCATGCAAGGTGACGGAGAAGATCACGAGGAAAAGGCCCGTAGAACATCTTGAGGGAAAGAGTTTTGTAAAAACCCGCCAGCATGGGTTTAAGGATGGTAGATCGTGCCTCACAGGCCTAACAGAATTATATGACCAGGCGACAAAATTTAGGCAAGAAAAAGAAGGGTGGGCAGAATGCATTTTCTTTAACTGTCAGAAAGCCATTGACATAGTACCATTAAAAGGTTGTTAAAAAAGTTGGAGCAACAGGCAGGAGTAAAAGGTAAGGTGCTCCAGTGGAAAAGGGAGTATCTAAGCAACAGGAAACAGAGTAACTATGAGGGGGGAGACATCAAAGTGGCGAGATGTCACCAGCGGAGTTCCACAGGGCTCTGTACTTGGACCCATCCTGTTTCAGATATATGTAAACGACCTTCCAGAGGGTATAGACTCATTCCTCTCAATGTTTGCTGATGACGTAAAAATTATGAGTAGAATCAAAACAGATGAAGATAGACTATAGGACGACCTGCACAAACTGGAGGAATGGTCTACAAAATGGCTACTAAATACACAGAAATCACAATATCGTCATGCATTAAATGAACAAATCCACAAGGGCCGTTGATGAGGGTTCGAACTTACGCCCAGGATGATCCCAGATGCGCCTTAGTCGACTATGCCACGACATGGTAAAAAAGAATTGCAACCGGGAAGGGCTACTGCCTTTCTGTGTGTATTGAAGGGCGAAGAGGTAGAACAGCTTGTTGACAGAGCCCGGGTGCATGGTGGGAATTGTGTAAAACCCTGGTTTGTGTCTCGGAGGAACTACAGGATCCGTGTGAGGGCAGTAGCACTCCCGGTTGCAATTCTTCTAACCATGTCGTGGCATAGTCGACTAAGACGCGTCTGGGATCATCCTGGGCGTATGTTCGAACCCTTATCACGACCCTTGTGGATCTGTTCAATGGCTACTAAAGGTTAACTGAGTTAATTATAAAGTAATGAAATTAGGCGAAGACAGCAGGAGGCTGAACACAAGGTACCATCTGGGAGGTGAATCCTGCAAGAGTTAGAGAGAAAGATCTCGGGGTTGATATCACACCGAACCTGTTCCTAGAAGCCCTCATCAAAAAGTTATTATCAGTGGCATATGCTAGGTTGGCCAACATGAGAACTGCCTTTAGAAACTTGTGTAAGGCATCGTTCAGGACCCTGTATACCACTTATGTCAGATTAATCCTGGAGTATGCAGCTCCATCCTAGAGCCCATACATAATGAAACACAAGTCACACAAAGATATAGAAGATTCAGAAGAATGCCACCAGACTAGTCCCAGAACTGAGAGTATGAACTATTAGGAAAGACTACGGGAGCTAAACCTCATGTCCCTGGAATACAGATGAGTAAGGGGAGACATGATAACCACCTACAAAATTCTCAGGGGAAATGACAGGGGACAAAGACAAACTATTTAGTATGGGTGGAACACAAACAAGGGGACACAAGTGGAAACTTAGTACTCAGATGAGCCATAGAGACATTATAAATATTTTTTAGAGTGTCAGAATAGTTAACAAATGGAATGTATTAGGCAGTGATGTGGTGGAGGCTGACTCTATACACAGTTTCAAATGTAGATATGATAAGAGCCCAGTAGCCTCAGGAATCTGTTTACCAGCTGACTGACGGTTGAGAGGCGGTGCCAAAGAGCCAGAGCTCAACCCCCGCAAGCATACCTAGGTGAGTGTGTACACACACACACACACACACACACACACACACACACACACACACACACACACACACACACACACACACACACACACACAATTCAGTATGCCATTCCTAGAGATTGAAATCCTGTTTTGTGAAGATTTTCGAGTATGGAATCAGGTTCAAATTGAAAAGATGAGCATTGAGGAAGTGTCGTGGCTGAGATTGGAATCCTCATAGTGTGGGCGACCTGCCTGAGCCGGGGTCGGTGGCTGACGTGAGAAGAATCAACACAGCCTACACAAAGCACACTACTCCAGTGCGCGCACACGCGCGCGCACACACGCGCGCGCACACACGCGAACACACATATTGCTTGATTGACAGTTGAGAGGCGGGCTGAAAGAGCAAAGCTCAACTCCCGCAAGAACAACTAAGTGAACACAGAGACACATGGGGGTCTGGTAGCCGAGCGAACAGCGCGCAAGACTCGTAATTCTGTGGCACGGGTTCGACTCCCAGACCAGGAAGAAACAAATGGCCAAAGTTTCTTTCACCCCTGATGATCCTGTTACCTAGCAGTAAATAGGTCCCTGGGAGTTAGACAGCTGTTACGGGCTGCTTCCTCTGTGTGTGTGTGTGTGTGTGTGTGTGTGTGTGTGTGTGTGTGTGTGTGTGTGTGTGTGTGTGTGTGTGTGTTAAAAATAGGGGGTTAGTAACAGTTGATTGACAGTTGAGATGCGGGCGGAATGAGCAGAGCTCAACCCCCACAAGCACAACTAGGTGAATACACACACAAGGCACACAAGGAAGCCTCGCGGCTGATTGAACAGCGCTCTGGGGTCGTAGTCCTAAGGGCCCGGGTTCGATCCCCTACAAAGGCAGAAACAAAATGGGCAGAGTTTCTTTCACCCTGGTGCTCCTGTTAACCTGGCAGTAAATAGGTACCTAGGAGTTGGACAGCGGCTACGGACTGCTTCCTGGGTGTGTGCGCGCGCGCGCGTGTAACAGAAATATATATGTAGTAGACATAGAGGAAAAATAAATTGGTTATAAAGGCGGAGTCCAAGAGCTAATAGCTCGATTCTGTAAATACAAATAGTAAACACACACATTTTTGAGAGAACGCCCATTATCTCCCCCTAAAGCCGGTCCTTGTAAGTCCCAATATTGATTCACGGGTTCACTGTGTATTTTAGCCTAATTATAAAGCTACCGCTCGCCTTGCAAAACAATTAGCGTCGATCCCCCGATGTTTGTCAAACACTACCAAACAATTACTGCCTTGCCGACTAATCCTGGAATGTGACAACAATACACAATCATAACAATACTACTTCATCACGTATCCCTGCTCTTGCCAGTCTTGCCAGAACCACCCACAATACACCAAGCGGCTCCTTGAGGAGCTACAATACCACAACCAGAGGGATAATACCATATCACACACACAGATCTCACTAACGTGATGCATCAAATGAACAAATCCACAAGGGCTGTGACGAGGATTCGAACCTGCGTCCGGGAGCATCCCAGACACTGCCTTAATCGACTGAGCTACGACAGGGTAAAAGGGTTGAAACTGAAGTTCTACTGAACTTACTGGATCATTTTTACCCTGTCGTAGCTCAGTCGATTAAGGCAGTGTCTGGGATGCTCCCGGACGTAGGTTCGAATCCTCGTCACGGCCCTTGTGGATTTGTTCATAATACCATAAGTTTCAAATTAGGGTACAAAAGGTGTCACAAAGTTTCAAATTAGGGTTAGGTACATAGGTTTTGGTTATAAGTTTTGGAAACCTTGTTAAATCCACACAAAACTACGTATCTAATGCGCGAAAACAAACGTTTCCAATTCTTTCTAACACTTTCCAGGAACGTTGTGGAAACTTAAAATTGTTTCCTGGGATCCCGGGTATTATACCAGTGATCATACCAGACCCTTGAAGGCCCAGAGACAGCTGGAGAAACCTGACGAGGGAACATCTCTCTCCCAGGAGGAGAAAGATGAGCTCATCACTACTAAAAGTCGACATAATAGCGTGTAATCCACCACCAATCCCACAACCAATTCCAGAGATAATAAATCCTATGCCACAAAAGCAACAACAGCTCCAGCCACTTGGGCTAGACGGTAGAGGGACGGTCTCGCTTCATGCAGGTCGACGTTCAATCCCCGACCGTCCAAGTGATTGGGCACCATTCCTTTCCTCCCGTCCCATCCCAAATCTTTATCCTGATCCCTTCCAAGTGCTATATAGTCATAATGGCTTGGCGCTTTCCCCTAATAATTCCTTCCTTCCTTCTTGTAATTAATGTACTGTAATTTGTTATGTAAATTTTCCCAATTTAAATGTACTGCCTTTTTCTAATCAAAAGTAACAACGGTGTATACCCGGCAGTGCCCGGGACAGTCTGTCTCTTCCCCTATTCCCATCGATCCCCCCCCCCTCTGCTTCCATCCCCTCGCCCTCTCCCTATATATTTCCCTACCCCCCCCACCCCCTCTTCTTCTCTTAAAAAGTGTATTAAGAAGTACTGAAACAACGGTATGGGTCCTCCAACATTATGTTTGTAACTCATCTTGTATGTGTGTACTTTTACCTGAAGAAACATCTGATTCGATTTCCGAGAGTATATTATTATCATCATTAAATACTCTAGGGAACTCACGCCAAATATTTCACACTTAACATCATGAAAATCGCATGGAGGCATCAATAACTGTGAATATTTCTTAAACAAATTAACTTAGCCAACACCAACCAGCCTATGTCCGTCCCCTACCTCACACCATTACCCCTTTTGGGTGAGGCTGGGCTAAAGCACCTGGCCTCCAACTTCGGACAGACATTCTCAAAGGAATAGATAACAGTAAAGTGTAATAATCACAAATATTAACAACAGACTTAAGACGCCTTTCAAGATAAAAAGACCAACTCATAAGAATATCGAGTTATACAACACTGTCAACCAATGTTTTGGCCTAAACATAAAATCTGGGAGGTCAGAGGCCAACAACACCTCACAACACCTGACCTACACGGAGGTCAGAGGCCAACAACACTCACAACACCTGACCTACACGGAGGTCAGAGGCCAACAACACTCACAACACCTGACCTACACGGAGGTCAGAGGCCAACAACACTCACAACACCTGACCTACACGGAGGTCAGAGGCCAACAACACTCACAACACCTGACCTACACGGAGGTCAGAGGCCAACAACAACACCACCACCACCACCTACACGGAGGTCAGAGGCCAACAACAACAACAACACCTGACCTACACGGAGGTCAGAGGCCAACAACACCACCACCACCTACACGGAGGTCAGAGGCCAACAACAACAAGAACACCTGACCTACACGGAGGTCAGAGGCCAACAACAACAACAACACCTGACCGACACGGAGGTCAGAGGCCAACAACAACAACACCTGACCTACACGGAGGTCAGAGGCCAACAACAACACCTGACCTACACGGAGGTCAGAGGCCAACAACAACAACAACACCTGACCTACACGGAGGTCAGAGGCCTACAACAACAACACCTGACCTACACGGTCAGAGGCCTACAACAGCCACAGCAACAACACCTGACCTTCCACACGTTCCCTGTGGCAGCCGGCAGAAAGTTCCGTACTGCTTAACGCCGTCAAAAGCTAATTAGAACGGACAGGAACTCTGCCAACTTCCTGGACTGTGTCATTATGACCTTGTATATGTGCGGGTGTACTGACCACTCCTGCTCCTCTTCACACACTCAAACACACACACATCTTCCATCCCATCTTCCTCCCTCCCTTTCTCTTCTTTCTTACCGCTCCTCTGCTTCCTCCGTCTCTATCTTATGCCTGTGGTTCCACAGCCCACGTAGGAAGGCATCGTTCGGTCCACAATATAGAGAGGAGATCCACAAGAGCCATAATGTTCCCGCCAGTACACAGTATACAATTATTATGATCACATTATACGCTGTTGTTATGGCTCTAGGGTAAACTGTTTTACAATGTTGTGTAAACTCGATTATAAATGTTGCAACATTTATGAATAAATTTTTGAATTAGAAAAATTCTTGTTTACCCATCACCGGACTGTTAACGTTTGCCAATATTAAACACAAATAATTGTTTTCATTAGAGAACTTCTATCGAAAAATTGTAGTGAAGCGCGAAATTATATGATTTTCCACGTTTCTACCCTTGGAAACACTGAAAATTTTACTATCCTCTATTTTCGAACGTTGAATTCTTTCGTAATTAAATTCACGCAGGTAATGAGAGTACCGGAAGAATGCAATTGTTGTGGCTTTAATGTAACTGTGATTACATTAAATCTGAGTTTAATTGAATACAAAACTTGTTTTATTGAAAAAATCCGAACACTGTATTTAATTTATATGCCCGCATGTCATAGAGGCTTCCCGTCCTTGCACTTAGTAACGTCGCAATTTATTTATGAAATTGCCCAATCCGTTAAAAATGCGATGTTTGTAAAATATTGAGCGCCGTAGTATTATTATTGTTTTAGATTCAGCTACTGCCAAATTGTTTTAGATTCAGCTACTGCCAAATGTACTCACTAGAAAAGAGATGAGAGAGAGATATCAAATAATATACACGTGGAAAATACTGGAGGGCCAGGTCCCAAATCTACACAGTAAAATAACAACGTTCTGGAGTGAACGATATGGAAGAAAATGCAGAATAGAACCAGTGAAGAGCAGAGATGCCATAGGCACAATCAGAGAACACTGTATAAACATAAGAGGTCCACCGGTTGTTCAACATCCTCTCAGCGACTATAAGAAATATTGCCGGAACAACCGTGGACATCTTCAAGAGAAAACTAGATTGTTTTCTAAAAGAAGTGCCGGACCAACCGGGCTGTGGTGGATTTGTGGGCCTGCGGGCCGCTCTAAGCAACAGCCTAGTAGACTAAGCTCTCACAAGTCAAGCCTGGCCTCAGGCCGGGCTTGGGGCGTAGAAGAACTCCCAGAACCCCATCAAGCAAGTACTGGAACAAAATTTCAATATATCACGGGCTATTATGAGCCCGTGTTTGGAGGCTCTTTGGAGTCATTATCAGTATCAATAGCTGATACTGGAGATGTGGGGATGGCGTCCGTGGACGCGCCAATCCAATGAAAGACCATATTAGGGCTGGTCAGACCGGTGAAATGATGGGGGTACTCACGTCACTCACAGCTGAGTGTGACAGGAGTCAGCGGGGCTGTCAGCGGGCTGGCCAAAGTCGGCCGGTCTAGGGGAAGATGTCCGGGTGTTACAAGAAGATTGGTTCACTAATCTCAGTACCCCGATGTTGGTAGTCTGGTCTAATTGCCTTCATCAAGGTGTCGTAGTCGCAGAGGTGGTCGAGGTGTTCTTGAGGGACGACCATGTGAAGGATCCGCCCTGCTTCCCTGCACTTGTATTCCCAGTAGTCGTTGTGGATTATGAAGTGTTGCTGTCTGTCCTCCTTGGAAAGTACGCGGCACGTCAGATATACCCGGAGGAGGCAGCACGGGAGCCTGTCAGTCTGGGTAGTGCCGGTGCTGGATCTGGAGGGGGAGATGGTGCTCGGGCGGCCGCGTGAGGGGCGGGAGATCCGCCTGACTTCTTCGGAGTTGGCCTCAACGTCCTGGTCAGCTGTTTTCGGGGGCTGCTGCCGACCCTGTCACTGGAACAAGCTCGGGGACTGTGGAGTCGCTGTGGCTGGACGGAGGGCTCCCTGGGGGTCGGCTCAGGGGGTCCCCGGGGCGGAGGGTCTGGTAGCAGTTAGAAGCTGGAAGGTCATCGGGTACCGCAGCTGTCGCCATTCGCGACGAGCAGCCTGTGGATGACGTGGCTGTAGCGGGTAATGTCGTTCCCCGCCATTTTGTCAGCGAGGTGAAGGAGAATGGGTAAAAGGGTGCTGGTGGTGGAGGCTATAGGCTGGGCCGGTGATGGTGTGGTCGGCTGGGTGAAACGTCCCTGGGGGCCGGGCGGTGGTGAGGGGATCACACGAGTGTTCCTGAAATTCCCCGGTACGACCGGGAATTCCGACGAGAATGGGTTTGCCGGTCGAGGTATGGTGGTGGAGGAAGCGGAAACTGTCATTCTTATGGATTTCATCCTGAGGACAGAGTGAGGTGAGGCCGCAGAGCAGTGTCGGTGGGAGGATGTGCAGTCCGTATAGTGGTGCGTCTGGGCGCAGAGGCCGGTGCACTCTACACTCGCTCGGTGCACTTCCTGGTGTAGTGGGTGTACTAGTGCACTTGAAGCACTGCCAGAGCTCCGTGAAGCGTTCCTTTGTCACTTGGGTGGATGGTATGGTGATTCCTGCGCACTGAAGTCCGTGGCATGGGTCGCTGCGATGGCTGTGGTGACGGTCACCTTCACTGTTGGTCTGTGGTGGACTTCCGCGTTGAAGATGGTCTTGACCGCTGTCAGTGTCGGGTGCTGGTCGTTGATGCTGACGAGGGTGTCGTCGTCGTCGTCGCGGTCGGTGATCCATGTGCTCATATTCCATGTGAAAACGGTCCTGTCCGCCAGGTAGCGTCGTGATGGCGTGAGGGTGAGTGAGGCCGGCGTCTTGCAGGGTTGTCGTGGCGACGGTGTATCATGTCAAGGTTCGAACCGTTGGAGACGAGCAGGTGAACACCCTCTCCTGTCTCCAGGAGACATAAGACGGGGTGTCTCTCTCTCTCCTCTGAGACAAAAAAAAAATCTCCAGTTCTTGCCACTAATTTGAATGCCTGATCGAGTGACATTGTGCCGTCTTGTTATCACCATCGCCTGTGTTTTCTCAGCCGCAAATGTGACTTGCCGTATTTAATGTGACGCAAATGTGACATATTTAGTTGATTCATTTAACAAGAGATCAGTAGCAAAGACATACATTTTCTATTTCTGCCTGCCTCTCGCGCTCGCTGCCTGAATGTAAAAATTTCTTAAACCTTGGGGAAGTAGTTAATGACTAGGGGATTGGAATTTTGGTGAGCGAAGTCTCTCTCTCTCTCTCTCTCTCTCTCACCCACCAGTCTCCCTCAGACCTGACTCAACAGCCATCAAGACGTCTCATCAAAAACGGTAATTCCGACACACCTGGTGATTACCGACACATGTGGCAGAGGGCCCAAACGCCTCCAATTCTTTACTTTTTTTTTCTCCTCTGCATTCTTCGACATGGTGACATCAAAAGAATGACTTCATTAATTAAAATGTAATCGCGATCCGTTGCTAAAAATATACGATTACACCCCGGATAAAAAATAAATCCTCCTTTTGCCTTTATCAAATATAACAAAATTATCAATTTGAAATAATAAAAAAATAACGCATTACAAATAAGCGGTGTATGATAAATTGGATGTATTGTAATCTCTGGCAGTAAAAGTCAAATAAAATAAGAAAATATGAACCAGTTCACGCAAGATTTATACTGCAATGTGTTATTAATTCATGTGCTTCCTAGAACGTCCAATCAGGAGGGGGAGCTCTTGGCGGCATGAAAAGGCCGATCTAGGGACATTAATCGTCATCATAAGTCCAACCTGAGGCTCTAGTCGTCAAGAAAGCTCCTACCTGGGGACTCCAGTGATTATAACAAGTCCGACTTGGTGCTCCAGTGGTCACAAAGTCCGGCCAAGGGCTCGGAACGTCCGATCCTTAGAGGATCAAGTCCAACTCACAAACATAAACGACTAAATGAGGATAATGAATGTATCTAATTGAGTGGGGCGAGTAGCATGGGGGAGGTACTCGCCTATCTGTGCTTGCGGGGGTTGAGCTTTGGCTCTTTGGTCCCGCCTCTCAACTGTCAATCAACTGGGACTGGTGGTGGGTTAGGTGGGTGGAAGTGGGTTAGGTGGGTGGGGGTGGGTTATGTGAGTAGTGGTGAGTTGGGTGGGTGGGGGTGGGTTATGTGAGTAGTGGTGAGTTGGGTGGGTGGGGGTGGGCCAGGATGTTGTGGTGAGTTGGGTGGGTGGGGGTGGGCCAGGATGTTGTGGTGGGTTGGGAGGGTGGGGGTGGATTAGAATGGTAGTGGTAGGGGGGTAATGGCTTAGATGGGTTGTGGGGGTGGGATAGGTGGGTAATGGAAATGTAGTGATGATGAATTAGGTGGCTGGTGGTAGGTGATTATGGGTTAGGTGGGCCGTATTAGAAGTTGGATAGTGGTGGTGGGTGGAGGTGGTGGTGGGTGGAGGTGGTGGTGGGTGGAGGTGGTGGTGGGAGGTGGTGGTGGAGGTGGAGGTGGTGGTGGGTGGAGGTGTGGTGGGTGGAGGTGGTGGTGGGTGGTGGTGGGTGGTGGTGGTGGGTGGTGGTGGGTGGTGGTGGTGGTTGTGGTAAGGTGGTGGTGAGGGTGGTGGTGGATGGTGAGTGGTGGTGGTGGGTGGTGAGTGGTGGTGGTGGGTGGTGGTGGTAGTAAGTAGTGGTGGTTGGTGGTGGTGGTAGTAAGTAGTGGTGGTGGTGTGGTGGTGGTGGTGGTGGTGGTGGTGGTGGTGGTGGTGGTAAGTGGTGGTGGTGGTAGGTGGTGGTGGTGGTGGTGGTGGTGGTGGTGGGTGGTGGTGGGTGGTGGTGGGTGGTGGTGGTGGGTGGTGATAAGTGGTGGTGGTGGGTGGTGATAAGTGGTGGTGGGTGGTAGTGGGAGGGGGGGTTAGGTGGGTGGTGGTGGAGGGGGGGTTAGGTGGGTGGTGGTGGTGGTAGTAAGTAGTGGTGGGTGGTGGTGGTGGTAAGTGGTGGTGGTAAGTGGTGGTGGTGGTAAGTAATGGTGGTGGTGGTGGTGGTAAGTGGTGGTGGTAAGTGGTGGTGGTGGTAAGTAATGGTGGTGGTGGTGGGTGGTAAGTGGTGGTGGTGGGTGGTGGTGGTGGGTGGTAAGTGGTGGTGGTGGTGGTGGGTGGTAAGTGGTGGTGGTGGGTGGTGGTGGTGGGTGGTAAGTGGTGGTGGTGGTAAGTGGTGGTGGTGGGTGGTGGTAAGTGGTGGTGGTGGGTGGTGGTAAGTGGTGGTGGTGGGTGGTGGTAAGTGGTGGTGGTGGGTGGTGATAAGTGGTGGTGGGTGGTAGTGGGAGGGGGGGGTTAGGTGGGTGGTGGTGGAGGGGGGGTTAGGTGGGTGGTGGTGGTGGTGGTGGTGGTGGGTGGATTAGGTGGATAATTGGCGAGAGGGAGGGAGGGGGAAGTAGTACACATTAACAGAATTACCAATCAACATCCAGGAACCTGTCATCGCTGTTTGCCAACTCAACGGTATTTATATATATATATATATATATATATATATATATATATATATATATATATATATATATATATATATATATATATATATATATATTATATAAGAGAGAGAGAGAGAGAGAGAGAGAGAGAGAGAGAGAGAGAGAGAGAGAGAGAGAGAGAGAGAGAGAGAGAGAGAGAGAGAGAGAGAGAGAGAGAGAGAGAGAGAGAGAGAGAGAGAGAGAGACTAAATAGGGGAATTAATGTGATTAAGTCTACGGACATGACATGCCAAATTTAACTTACTTGACGTCTATGAACCTTACATCACGGTGTACTTATCTCGCCCACTTAACACACTTTGGGAGACACAATATACATGTTACCATATATTGGACTGGTGCAGCAGAGATCAGGTCATTACCAAAAAGGCCGGCCGGAACTTGGGACGTTATTATGAAGAGAGCAGCGGGTGCTGCTAGAGCGGCGAGTTTCATAATAATGTTCCGTCTCAAAAATCATAAAAAGGCAACACTGCAGTCATTAAAGTTATTTACGGGTCACCAAACTTGTTTACGCGTCACTACAGCCGTTTGCGAGTAACTTTTCTAGTTTACGGTTCAATATAGCTGGTTACATATCACTACAGCTGGTTACAGATCACCACAGCTGGCTACATATCACCACAGCTGGCTACAGATCACCACAGCTGGCTACAGATCACTACAGCTGGCTACAGATCACTACAGCTGGCTACAGATCACCACAGCTGGCTACAGATCACCGCAGCTGGCTACAGATCACCACAGCTGGCTACAGATCACCACAGCTGGCTACTACAGATCACTACAGCTGGCTACTACAGATCACTACACCTGGCTACAGATCACTACACCTGGCTACAGACCACCACAGCTGGCTACAGATCACTACAGCTGGCTACAGATCACTACAGCTGGTTACATATCACCACAGCTGGCTACAGATCACCACAGCTGGCTACTACAGATCACTACAGCTGGCTACAGATCACTACAGCTGGCTACAGATCACTACAGCTGGCTACAGATCACTACAGCTGGTTACATATCACCACAGCTGGCTACAGATCACTACAGCTGGCTACAGATCACCACAGCTAGCTACAGATCACCACAGCTGGCTACAGATCACCACAGCTGGCTACAGATCACCACAGCTGGCTACAGATCACCACAGCTAGCTACAGATCACCACAGCTAGCTACAGATCACCACAGCTGGCTACAGATCACCACAGCTAGCTACAGATCACCACAGCTGGCTACAGATCACCACAGCTGGCTACAGATCACCACAGCTGGCTACAGATCACCACAGCTAGGCTACAGATCACCTACAGCTAGGCTACAGATCACTACAGCTAGGCTACAGATCACTACAGCTGGCTACAGATCACCACAGCTAGCTACAGATCACTACAGCTGGCTACAGATCACTACAGCTGGCTACAGATCACTATAGTTCTTGTATGGATTAACCTTCCATATAATTTATATCTTTATTTCCTCGCAAAATAAACATCAAAATGCATTGAAGAACTTGACCTCAAATTACAATCACTAAAACATGGAACATATTATTGAAAACACTTACCTTGCTGACACACTTAACACTCACCACTTCAGAGTCCATCACACTCACTGATGGACACAGGGCCGAGAATGTGTCATGTGTATAGCGGAATGTGCGTCTTGCGTAGAGCAGAACATGTGTCATTCGTAGCTCATAACATGTGTCATGTGCTACAGTAAAACATGTGCTTAAAACCCACCATTCTTACTTCATGGTGGTAACAAAGGGACCCCGTGTATAATAATATTTTTATATTAGCTTCCGTAAATATGTGCATACATATATATGTAGATACATGTATATGTAAATACATAAAAAATGTCGATGCATGTATACGGAGATACATAAAAATCTGTATACATAATCATTTGCATACATTAATGTGGATACACAAATGAATACATAAAAGTGTGTATGCATAACTGAGTAAATATAGTGAACCGAGTGCACCGAGCTAGAGTGCAACGTGACTTTCACAGCTGCCTTATTGCACAAGCACGAGGAATTAATCCCCAGAGAGAGGAAAATCAAAACACGGCTCTCCTGCGAGCCCAAACAACCGACCTTTACGAACAGGAGGAAAAAGAACATTCGTAGAAGTCGTGATGAGGGTTCGAACGTATGCGCAGGATGCGGATTGTCTCCTTGAGGCATCACGCTAGTGTGATTACTGATTATAGTCGAGGCAGTTGATAGTAGTAAGGTTTGTGATGTTGTGTACCTTGACTTTAACAAAGCTTTTGATACAGTGCCACATGAAAGATTGATTAAAAAGTTAGCGGCTCACGGTATTGGGGGTGCTATATTGGGTTGGATTGGGGCATGGCTATGCCGAAGGAAACAGAGTTAATATAAATGGGGTTATCTTCTTGAGGTTATCTTGAGATGATTTCGGGGCTTTTCAGTGTCCCCGCGGCCCGGTCCTAGACCAGGCCTCCACCCCCAGGAAGCAGCCCGTGACAGCTGACTAGCACCCAGGTACCTATTTTACTGCTAGGTAACAGGGGCATAGGGTGAAAGAAACTCTGCCCATTGTTTCTCGCCGGCGCCTGGGATCGAACCCAGGACCACAGGATCACAAGTCCAGTGTGCTGTCCGCTCGGCCGACCGGCTACCTTAAGGTTAAGTCAAAGTGGGAAAATGTTGTAAGTGGAGTGCCTCAAGGCTCTGTCCTGAGACCTCTGTTATTCATAATATATGTAAATGATTTAGATTCAGATTTGAGCAGCAATATTTGCAAATTTGCCGATGAAACAAAAAATCGGTAGGGAAATAAACACGGAAAAAGACTCTCTATTACTTCAAGACGATCTAAATAGGGCTTTGAAATGGTCAAAAGATTGGCATATGCTGTTTAATGCTGACAAATGTAACAAGGTTTTGAGGTAAGGTAATTATGATAATTACAAGATACGAGCTAGATGGTGTTGAGATTGCGAAGTCGGATTGCGAAAGGGATCTGGGAGTTATGATTAGTAAGAGTTTAAAACCAAGAAATAAATGCATAAATGTTCGTAATATGGCAAATAGAACACTGGGATTTATTAATCGAAGCGTTAGTAATAAGACACCAGGTGTTGTTCTTCAGCTATATCTTGCTCTGGTTAGGCCACATTTAGATTATGCAGTTCAGTTTTGGTCGCTGTACTATAGAATGGATATAAATGTACTAGAACGCGTCCCGTGTAGGATGACAGAATTAATTCCCCAAATTAGAAACCTGTCATATAAAGAAAGATTGACAAAGCTTAAATTACATTCTCTAGTAAGGCGAAGAATTAGGGGTGACATGATAAAAGTGTACAAGTGGATGAATAGGGCATATACATAAGGGATAGGGGGATATTAATAAGGTATTAAAAGTATTAACACAAGACGAAACACGAAACAATGGATATAAATTGGATAAGTTTAGATTTAGGAAAGATCTGGGTAAATACTAGTTCGGTAGCAAGGTTGTTAATTTGTGGAACCAATTACCGAGTAACGTAGTGGAGGTGGGGGTCCCTTGATTGTTTCAAGCGTGGGTTGGAAATATATATGACTGGGATTGGGTGGTTATAAATAGCAGCTGCCTCGTATGGATCAATAGGCCTTCTACATTTACCATTATTCTTATGTTCTCAAGTTCTCTAATGTATACTTTGAACAGTACAATAACAGCAGGGGGGGGGAGGCCTGCTGCATGGGTAACAGCTTCTCCATATCGACCCACCCAGGCTTTACGCCCTGGAGAGGACACTGCAGGACAACCAGAGCGCCACTCCACATAGTCTCCTGGGACTGCAGGGTGCCTAGACTACTATACTGCCAACAGGAAGATACGTATGAAGAAGGCGGTACTCACACAGCGAGGTGGTAGATGACGGCCCTGATGCCCCTGGGCCGCTCCAGGAAGTTGTAGACGCGAGCCTGCAGGCGGCGGTACCTCACGTCCCTGCGCGAGGTCTTGTAGTTGATGGGCTTGCCCAAGAGACTCATCCTGGGGTGGTGTAGTCGCGACCCGCCCACACCACCTAGCCGACGGAGGTCATGACCGCTGCCGACACACAAGGGAACACACTCTTAGTCCTCCTCTCACACCCTCAATATCAGTACCAACACAAGACACAACACGAAACAATGGTAATAAATAGGTTAAGTTTAGATTTAGGAAAGATTTGGGTAAATACTGGTTCAGTAACAGGGTTGTTGATTTGTGGAACCAATTATCGTGTAACGTGGTGGGGGTCCCTTGATTGTTTCAAGCG
>NC_091215.1:21503572-21511072 GCF_040958095.1 Procambarus clarkii | reverse complement strand
GGGAGAGAGGGAGGAAGACTGAGGGAGAGAAACTGAGGGAGAGAGAGGGAGGGGGAGAGACTGAGGGAGAGAGAGGGAGAGGGAGAGGGAAGGAGAGAGGGATGGACGACGAGAGGGAGGCAGCCCCAACCCCCACACACCTACCACACCCTAACAACCCTGCCTCAAGGAGTGCCACACTCCAACAAGCACACCAAGACACATCTTTATCCGTATACAAATACAATACACCCGGCTAATTAAACTACCCATATTAACATACAGTACACCCGGAATATTAAACAGTAACCTTAAAAATACACAATACACCCGCACAATTAAACGGCACCCTTAATAATCCGTAATAATAATAATAATAATAATAATAATAATAATAATAATAATAATAATAATAATATATAAACACCACAGCTCAGAAATATACAGCAGCATCTCCGTGTCAGAGTGGGGGTCATTCACCAGACGCACTCAAAGAGAAGCAACTCGACGAAGCACGTGGACCACCAACGAACCTGAGAGGCAAAAAAAGAAGCCACCTTTGAAGCGTCCCTCGTTAGCGAATTGCCGAGTTTTATTTGTCAATATAAACATGTGTGATTGAATGGACCCGAAAGACGCACGCAGCATAACCTTCTCGAATGTTGGTCTGAAAATAATGTGTAAATATGTAAGGATTCTTCAATGTCTTCATCAAAAACTTTTGATTCCATAATGTTTTCAATCTAATTTTAATTGTCAGACAACAAACAGCTTTATACTTCATCAAAGGGTATGACATGTCTATAAAAGATATTCCTTTCTGCTCTACTGAAACTTGATATCTGAGAGCGTTTGCGCGCTCGTGCGCGAACGAAGAAACGAACTCACATGCACGCACGTGCGCAAACGCGCAACACACTTTGTAGGGTCTGGTAGCTGAGCGGACAGCGCGTAGAGCTAATAATTCTGTGGACCGGGTTCGAGTCCCGGACCAGGCAGAAACAAATGGGCAAATTTTCTTTCACCCTGAATGCCCGTGTTCACCTAGCAGTAAATAGGTACTTGGGAGTTAGACAGATGTTACGGACTGCTTCCTGGTGTGTGTGTGTTTACTAGTTGTGTTTTTACGGGGGTTGAGCTTTGCTCTTTCGGCCCGCCTCTCAACTGTCAATCAACTGTTTACTAACTACTTTTTTTTTTCCCCACACCACACACACACACATACACACACCCCAGGAAGCAGCCCGTGACAGCTGACTAACTCCCAGGTACCTATTTACTGCTAGGTAACAGGGGCATTCTGGGTGAAAGAAACTTTGCCCATTTGTTTCTGCCTCGTGCGGGAATCGAACCCGCGCCACAGAATTACGAGTCCTGCGCGCTATCCACCAGGCTACGAGGCCCCTGTGTGTGTGTGTGTGTGTGTGTGTGTGTGTGTGTGTGTGTGTGTGTGTGTGTGTGTGTGTGTGTGTGTGTGTGTGTGTGTGTGTGTGTGTGTGGAAAAAATTAGTTAGTAATTAGTAGCAGTTGATTGACAGTTGAGAGGCGGGCCGAAAGAGCAAAGCTCAACCCCCGCAAGCACAACTAGGTGAACACACACACACACACACACACACACACACACACACACACACACACACACACACACACACACACACGTACGTATAAGTTCTTGGGGGGGGGGAACTAATGTATATATTACCCACACTTGCCTTTACCCATCAGTAAGCCAGCCCGTCCTCTCAACACCAGCCAGAGAACACTCTACCCTACCACCGACCCACGCATAGAAAACGGGATATGTTTGTACATCGCTATGATTAGACTGCCAAAAAAAAGGGTGTATGATCCTTACTGTACCAAGACCTAATTGAATTAGATTAGGCAAAATTGTAAATTAATTGTCAATAAAGATAATAATAATAATAATAATGAATAACATGATTCATACGAGTTTACAGGTCGAATGGGCAACACATTGAAAATTACTGTTGTAAGTTGTGCTGGTAGTCAAGTCCAACAATTTAGTTAATTTGACGGTATATGGGAAGGCTGCTCGTACAGGTAATCCCCGTTATACCTGCTCGTGTGTAAACAAAGCCGGCAAAGACTGAGAAAAGATGTACAGGTTCGTAAGTGCTTGCGTAACTGCTTCGTTAATCTGGCCCCGGGCACCAGCCGTGCTGTAGGAAGAACAAATTTAGGAGATGGCACGACACAGAGTGGCACGACAAGCCCAGAGTGGCACGACAAGCCCAGAGTGACACAACAAATCCAGAGTGGCACGACAAGCCCAGAGTGACAAGCCCAGATTGGCACGACAAGCCCAGAGTGACACGACAAACCCAGAGTGGCACGACAAGCCCAGAGTGACACGACAAGCCCAGAGTGGCACGACAAGCCCAGAGTGGCACGACAAGCCCAGAGTGACACGACAAGCCCAGAGTGGCACGACAAGCCCAGAGTGACACGACAAGCCCAGAGTGACACGACAAGCCCAGAGTGACACGACAAGCCCAGAGTGACACGACAAGCCCAGAGTGACACGACAAGCCCAGAGTGACACGACAAGCCCAGAGTGACACGACAAGCCCAGAGTGACACGACAAGCCCAGAGTGACACGACAAGCCCAGAGTGACACGACAAGCCCAGAGTGACACGAAGAAGGGTCTCCGTGCCCAGCTCCTCAGAGGTGTCCAGGCACGGCATGCGAGCCACGCCACGGAGTCCCGGGAGCGTGCCACTCAATACCTGCAGGAAACATCATCACACAAGCTGATGTCATGTGATGTGACTTAAACATGTCAATATGTTCAAATAACCAAGCAAATATTGCGTCAGCCAGAACAATAACCAGATGGATTACGAGAACTTTCACATCCAGGGATCCCATCACAGTGGTTGTACTCTTCAAGTCACTTGTGTTGTCCCGTCTGGAGTACTGCTCAGTACTCACTTCCCCCTTCAGAGCAGGAGAGATTGCTGAAATAGAGGGAATACAGAGGACATATACGGCACGCATAGACGAGATAAAGCACCTAAATTATTGGGAACGTCTCAAAGCTCTCCAAATATACCCACTAGAAAGGAGACGAGAGAGATACCAAATAATATACAGGTGGAAGATACTGGAGGGCCAGGTCCCAAATCTACACAGTAAGATAACAACATACTGGAGTGAGGGAGGGAACTATCAGGAGAAAGCGTCGAGCCATTACGACTACATAACACTTGGAAGGGGTCAGGATAAGGATTTGGGATGGGACGGGGAGGAAGGAATGGCAAGGAGTGCCGGACCAACCGGGCTGTGGTGGATATGTGGGCCTGCGGGCCGCTCCAAGCAACAGCCTGTTGGACTCACAAGTCCAGACTGGCCTCGGGCCGGGCTTGGGGAGTGGAAGAACTCCCAGAACCCCATCAACCAGGTACAATTCATGTACAAATATGACAACTCATAACTACACTGCGCTTACTGCATACTGACTATTGGTATCGGAGACTTCAAGTTACACTGACCATCAATTTGATGACACATTGACAGCGGCGGCAACCCCATGTCTATTAACCCACAGCCAGAAACTGGTACCAAAGAACTGCAGCTCGGCCTTTGCAAACATATTTTTTTAAGTACAGCTAGGTTGCCAGCAGCCACGTACACCGTGGTGAGCACAACCAGTACCGCTCCACCTGTTAAGTCCATCTACAGTGACACAGTACACTAAACCTGACAACGAAACATTACTGACAAAAGTAATTATCCAATTTTGCCTATTTGGGAGTAACTCAATTATCCTGATGGGAATGAGAATCCATTCACCGCCACACACACACACACACACGTCAGAGGATCAGACACAAGACAATCATTCTAACGTGGAGCTCCAAACACACGTTTCATGAGGTCACAATCAGGCAACACACAGTACTACCACACATGTGCTTGCAGGCGCCAGAGACCCCCTGTGCTGCCCACACACTCATCACGGGGAGAGGAACCAAAGAACACCAACAGCAGTCACCAACACGGCAGAAAAATGCGCACAAAAGCTATCGTTTGGTCCAAAAGGGGAAAACTGGAAGCTCAGAGGGAAGGAAATGGGAGCTGTTAAAAGGGGACATTACCGTCTTTACTGTCTACGTTAGGGGGAAGGACGACTCCTGTCTGAACCCCACCGGGGAGTCCTGGGGTTGGGCGGGGTGTGGACACGTCCCACCTCTAAGGTGGCCAGGGGGTTAGGTTAACTGTGTGGGAAACTATATTTATGTCGTGGTGGTCCAAGTCTCTCCCCAGGAACCCCTGGTCCCACTGACACAGCCCAACCCCCTCGTCCCACTGACACAGCCCAACCCCCTCGTCCCACTGACACAGCCCAACCTCCTCGTCCCACTGACACAGCCCAACCTCCTCGTCCCACTGACACAGCCCAACCTCCTCGTCCCACTGACACAGCCCAACCTCCTCGTCCCACTGACCTGGAATACATTAAGGACTCAGCCTGAAGGGGGAAGCAGCAGGGAAAGTTGGACTGCTGTCTGGAGAATACATTTTTAACTTGGAAAAGACATCTAACCGTCAATTAAAGTCGCACTAAGTCCGTTTGTTCCACGCGATAAGTCTTACTGTTTGGGGACTATTGAGAGAGAGAGAGAGAGAGAGAGAGAGAGAGAGAGAGAGAGAGAGAGAGAGAGAGAGAGAGAGACAGAGAGACAGAGAGAGACAGAGAGAGACAGAGAGAGACAGAGAGAGACAGAGAGAGAGACAGAGAGAGACAGAGAGAGAGAGAGAGAGAGAGAGAGAGAGAGAGAGAGAGAGAGAGAGAGAGAGAGAGAGAGAGAGGGGGGGGGGGGATGGGGAGAAGACGACTGTTAAGACAATTGTTGAGTCACTAGTCATAACATCACCATTACAGACAGTTGCTTCCCTGGTAAACTGCTCTCTCACCCCCCCCCCTAAACACACATTGCAGGACATAACAGACATCGCTCGGGGGGTCGTAGCCCTAACGGCCCGGGTTCGATTCTCAGACGAGTTCGAAACAAATGGGCAGAGTTTCTTTCACCCCTGATGAACTTGTTCACTTAGCAGTAAATAGGTACCTGGGAGTTAGACAGCTGCTACGAGCTGCTTCCTGTGTGTGTGTGTGTGTGTGTGTGTGTGTGTGTGTGTGTGTGTGTGTGTGTGTGTGTGTGTGTGTGTGTGTGTGTGTTAGAGATAAATATATGTAGTGAATGGGAAGATACTCTACTGGATAAAGGACTACATAAGAAACAGAAGACAGCGAGTCACTGTGAGGGGTGAGGTCTCTGAGTGGCGAGGCGTCACCAGTGGAGTCCCTCGGGAATCAGTTCTTGGACCTTTACTGTTCCTAATACATGTAAATGATCTCCCAGAGAGAATAGACTCGTTCATCTCAATGTTTGCTGATGATGCCAAAATTATGAGAATGATTAAGACAGAGGAAGAAAGTATGAGGCTACATGATGTCCTAAAGACCTAAACAAACTGAAAGAATTGTCCAACAAATGGCTACTAAAGTTCAACCCAAGTAAATGTAAGGTAATGAAACTAGAGGAAGGAAATAGGAGGCCAGACACTGGATACAGAATGGGAGATGAAGTCCTTCGCGAAACGGACAGAGAGAAAGATCTAGGAATTGATATCATGCCAATCCTGTCTCCTGAAGCCCACATCAAAAGAATAACATCGGCGGCGCATGCGAGGCTGGCAAACATTAGAAGTGCCTTCAGAAACCTGTGTAAGCAATTCTTCAGAACCTTGTATACCACATATGTGAGACCAATCCTGGAGTATGCGGCCCCAGCATGGAGCCCGTACCTTGTCAAGTACAAGACGAAGCTGGAAAAAGTTCAGAGGTGTGTCACTAGGCTAGTCCCAGAACTAAGAGGCATGCGTTATGAGGAAAGGCCGCGTGAACAGAACCTCACGTCGCTGGAAGACAGAAGAGCTCGGGGGAGACATGGTCACCACATACAAAATTCTCAGAGGAATTGACAGGGTAGACAAAGGTGGATTATTTAACACGGGTGGTACACGCACCTGGGGACACAGGTGGAAGCAGAGTACCCAAATGAGCCACAGAGACATTAAAACGAACTTTTTCAGTGTCAGAGTAGTTAGTAAATGGAATGCACCAGGCAGTGATGAGATGGAGGTTGACTTCATACACAGTTTCAAATATAGATATGATAGAGCTCAAAAAGCTCAGGAATCTGTACACCAGTAGATTGACGGTTGAGAGGCGGAACCAAAGAGCCAAAGCTCAACCCCCGCAAGCACAACTATGTCAGTACAACTAGGTGAGTACACACCAAGCAATGAATCAAGGAGAGCCAACACACCCATACTGGAGAGAGTTCTGGGAGTAGTTCTACTTCCCCAGCCCGGCCTGAGAACAGGCTCGACTTGTGATAACTTGGGCCAACAGGATGTTGCTTGGAGCGGCCCGCAGGCCCACATATCCACTACAACCCGGTTGGTCTGGAACTTCTTGCAAGAACTTGTCGTAGGTATATCTTTAATACATCCACCTTTGTTCCGGCAATATTTCTAATGCTCGCTGGGAGGGTGTTGAACAGCCGTGGACCTCTGATGTTCAGTGTTCTCTGATTGTGCCTATGGCACCTCTACTCCTCACTGGTTCTATTCTGCACTTTTTCCGTATTTTTCGCCTTATGTTATTTTACAGTGCAAATTTTGGACCTGGGCCTCCAGTATCTTCTATGAATATATTATTTGATATCTCTCGCGTCTCCTTTCTAGAGAGAACAGTTTAAGGGCTTTGAGAAGGTCCCAATAATATAGATGGTTTGCAACCTGTCCTTCTACAAATTACATCTGCATTTGGCCGTTTGCCTGTATGGCCGAAAATGGACGTAATTTGAAAATGAAAAAATTGGAAATAAATTTTGGATTTTTTTTTTCCAAAACAGCAAGTTAAGGGTTCTCTGGTTAGGTGGGCAGGAAATTCTCCTAAAGTTTCAAAACGTCATGAAAAACGTTAATTGAAAGTTTCCTCTTCTAACCTTACCGAATAGGCCGGAGGACTCAAACAGAAAACGGGACAGTACGTCACTTTCGTGAGCCGATTTCATTTCAAACTTGCCTTTTATTTTTGGCCATAGCGCGCATGCGAATGAAAAGCGACGTTATTTTTAAAAGGACGGGTTGGGTTTATCGTGCCTGTGTGTGTCGTATATGTTCTCTGTATGCCCTCTATTTTCTGAAATCTCTCCCGCTCTGCAAGGGAAAGTGAGTACTAAAAATACTCAAGACGGGACAGCACCAGTGATTGCAATAGTATTAGCATTGCTGTGGGATCCCTAGATTTGAACGTTCTCATAATCCATTCTATCATTTTCCTGGCCCCCGCTATATTTGCTCGGTTAGACATCATAATTCTCAGATCTTTTACCTTTAGCATTCCTTCTATGATTGTGTCTGTCTGTATCCTGTACACTGTGTTTCGTTTAAGTTCCTCCTTTCCTAAGTACCTGGAACT